>NC_142081.1:193882811-194223525 GCF_054644295.1 Miniopterus natalensis | reverse complement strand
CCACAGCCCTGCCAATCAACTCTAAATTGGCTTCTGAACAATACTTTCAAGGCAAAGTTCTTCCTCATAAATGCCTGTTACACAGCAGTTGTGGTAGTTTGCTCTGCAAATGCTGCAAACCCCATATGAACACAGACACCAGTGGAGTTAGGCTGCTGACCAGAGTAAAACTCCCACTAATCTCATTTATGGGTCAGCTGTGAGTTATCAGAACACAGGTAATATTAAAGAAGATATGCAACGGGACTTAAATTTGTTTTAAATTTTCAAGTTAAACCGTTGTTCCAGAAACCAAATGTTCTACGTTTCTAAATTCTATCTTATAGTCGTTCAAAGACTTCCAAGAGTTGGACAATTACCACTGGAAGCATTCCCGCGGCTTCAAAGGGCTCTCAGACTTATGGGAAACACTGATATTGTAGACACAGATGACGAAGGGCAGGCTTTTTCCTCCCGTTTAGCAGAAGATAATCTTCTCACCAGTAAAAACTGGTCTCAGACAGAAAGCCCAGGAAGGCAGAGGCGGCAACACCAACGGGCGCGAGGGTATCGCCCCGCCCGGCTCGCTTCAAATCACTGTCAAATGCCAAGGAACCACCATGAGATACTCACTATGAAACATTCAGGCTGGACCTTTGTTTCTTTCTCTCTTTCTCTGTCTCTTTTTAAAATATTTTAAGCTATTTGTGGAATAACTGAAAGAATAAAGAAATATAAACACTACCGAAATGGAACATGTAAAATATTAAATATGGTTCTCATTTATGAAAGATAGGTCCCTTTATAATTTTAAAGTTAAATTGGAATAAAGTATTGAGATTAAGATATTTTCCTTGATTAGAAAACTGAAAATTTTAAATCTTACGTTTTCATGACATACAGTAGAATAACTAACTACTAAATGCTTAAACTGAACGGTGTGGTAAAGCCAGGCTGGGTGTCTGGAGTGACACAAAATGAGCTGCTTCCATGGAAGGAACCAGATTCAGCCGACGGCTGTGGCTTTGGGGATGGAGTATTTGCTGGTCCAACATGTGTCACTAAAGATTATTTTACCAAGTGATTTTCCTGTTAGGTGAGATCATGGTCAAATCCTATATAAATGTGGACAAGGCTTTACCAGCAAGTAAGGACAGGGAACCACATGTTCTTCCTATGTGTCCATTCCCAATGGTTGTGTCTGCCTCTGCTGGGTTTTGAGTTTTTTTTTCATTATAATTAATATTTGTTTGTACTGATGTCAATTTGGCCAAGAGAATAGAAGGAAAAATCAGGGTTTACTCACCACAAGGAGTCCCTGTGACACCATATTCCACTCTATAAAGGAAGTGAAAGTGCTCCTCCCTTCGGTCTGATTTACGAAAGAGAGAGAAAGAAAGAAAGAAGGTTGTAATGTTGCTACGCTACTTAGAGCGTCATGTGAGGAAACAAGGGACAACACCACCTGACGTTACGGAGACTGTCTAATAAAACAAATATATTGCTCTCTACAAATCAGCCACGTAGCTCAGCCTTGGTAAGAGGAAATAACAGACAAACCTGTTTCCCCGCAGAAAGTTACCAAGAGCTCTCCTTACGTGTGCTACAGGGGTGGCACGGAGCACCCAGGCGTACGTCTGAGGCATACGTCTAAATTAAGGCATATGTCTAAAAAGAAGAAAATCTAGTGTGTGTGTGTGTGTGTGTGTGTGTGTGTGTGTAAGAAGTCAATTTTAAGTAGATCTTGAAGGAAGCAGGCATATGGAGAAAACCCAATGTTAAGAAACTCTACAGCATTTTAAATTCATAATTCTTCTGGGAGGTAAGAGCTTTCTGATGAGGCAAATGCTCAAGAAAAAGACTCTATAGCCTGACTCTTAAAAAAAAATTTTAAAAGCCCAAGAAGTCTCAAATAAGAGTTATGCCTAAACACCAGGGTGAGTTAATGAGAAAATGTGCTTGCACAGTATTTCATTTGCTCTAGAGTAAAAGAAAAACACTCCAGCATTTAATACTTAAACCTACTCCACACCTACTACTGTCTAAAATGTTTCTAAAGTTTTCAAAAATAGCTATTAGATCTTAGCACCAGATAGTATCATTTTCCTCTACAATGGCCCTCGATATTTTTAACTCAAATGTGATTGAGAATTCTCACACACAAAATGAAGTTTTAGTAGGAAATAGGGGTCACAAAAATGCCAGGCAAACTAAAAACACTTAGACAATTGGTTATTCTTTATTCTGCAAGTAAATTTGGAAAAATTAGACTTGATACCTCTCTGAGCATAACAGAATACTTTTCTTCTTTTGAGAATCACAGATACCTCATATAATGAATCAGAACTTAATTCTGATTTCCATGTCCTCATCATTTAAAAAGTCATCCTAACTCAAGAAGTACCTAGAATGTTTTTCTAAAATGGTACTACCCTGGGAAAGAGGGAAGAAATATATATTGAATCTGCTTTGGAAGAATTTGGGTGTGTTTCTTATTTATTTTAGTCTACAATAATAAAATATTTGGGGGCAAAGGTTTTTCAAGATTGTTCATTCACTGGGAATAGTTTTCAACGCAGTGTTCTTGAGATTACTAAGGAGAGACGGAAACTTATGAAACAGTGCATCCTTTGCAGACAATACACGCACCACCAAGTCAAACTAATTAGCCTGCCAGCATCGTAAAATGAACAGCAGTTTAACAGTCAGAAGCTGGAGGCATGCCCACCAGTGGGGTGCCCGAGATGAAGGCTGGGTTTCCACGAGGGGCTGCGGAACCGCCCTGGCCTCAGCCTTAGTGGAAGGCAGACAGTCCTTGTCTACTCACTTAGCTGTAACACAAGCAAAAACCCCAAACCAAAACAAGTCTGCAGAAGATTTAGAAATAGGTTCAAAGAATAAATTCAACAGCAGAAAATCCAGGAGGCTGCCAGCTTTCCAAAGCCTCACAAACGCTGTACCAGACAGAACTCTGCAAGGACCGGAGGCGGAACACTCATCTCAGATATGAAAAGGCGGCAATTTTATTTATCCTACTACAGATGTGAGACGGAAACAAAGAGCACGGGACTGCGAAGAGCTACTGTTTCCATGTTAACATCTGGATCACTTTTTCCCCCCTTTTGGGGAATAATTTCAGAGAATTAAGAGACTAGGAAGAGAGTAACCTTTTTTTTTTTTTTTTTAACAGAAAGAAGACTGAAGTAGAGGAAAGTGAAAAAAAAAAAAAGAAACAGATAAAAGAATATAATCAGCGTCTTTGGTGGTCTCTTTAATTTCTTCTTACCCCTTTGAAAAAATAAAGTCAGACTGAAGGAAAGAGCATTTTTTGCTGGCTGAGAAAGATGGAACCCAATACAGCTACAGGCAAGACAATCAAATAAGCCGCAATGGAGCAGAGAAAGTTACAAGAAAAGCTGTCAGAGGGCAGAATTGGCCGTTTCTGCATAATGAAACTTTGTCAAAGTTCTCTTCTATAATTTTAACTGTGTTTCACTTCTTATATATAGCATACATTTATTAGTGACAGCATAAAATGTAATTTTTCAGCTGATCCAAATTGCAAAATAGCAAGAAATGTGCACAGGGAAACATATTGGGGTATTAAATATAGGGTGTAACATGCTGCCCTCTAGTGTCATTTTAGTTATAAAACCTTGAAATTAGAACATTTTGTTTTTAAATGTTACTGAAATTTAGATTGAGATGTATAAAGTAATATAAAAAACCAATCATCTTTATTTTACATACTAAAACTATCTTAAAATATACAGAAAAGGTTAGCACCAGGGACCACTGGCTACTCACAACAAAACCAATGGGAGTAGAGGACTGAAGGTTTCCCAGCATCCTGCAAAACCTCTCCTTAGTTTTCAGAACATGAAAGACTTCTCGAATGCTACTTTGGTGCCCTGCTTCCCAAGTGACAAGGGACACATAGAAATGACACAGTTTAGATATGTTGGAAAAAATGGGTCTTCAAACAACAGCCCTAAAAAAGAGGCCCTCGGGAAACCCCCACTTCCACTCACCGTGTGAACTCCACTGTGTGCTAACAGACCCAAGGAAGACTCTCTCCAAGAGAGTCCTTAGGTTATATATCCTTTTAATGTTTTACCTCATCATGCCAATGGCCACAGAGAACATGTCTTGAAAAGCCATTCACTTAAGATGGCTAGAACACAAAACTGCCTCACATTGTTGATCAGAGAATAACTAAAAAGTAGCCTATGCCCAGCCGGGTGTGGCTCAGAGGCTGAGCATTGACCTAGGATCCAGGAGATCGCAGTTCCATTCCTGGTCAGGGCACATGCCCGGGTTGTGGGCTCGATCCCCAGTTGGGGGCGTGCAGGAGGCAGACAATCAATGACTCTCTCATCATTGATGTTTCAAGTCTCTCTCTCCCCCTCATCTCCCTTCCTCTCCCTGAAATCAATAAAGATATATTAAAAAAAAAAAAGAAAAAAAAAAAGTGACCTAGCTCATCGTGTAGACGTGAAAATCTCCACATGGCACTGGCTATTTTGTTAGGTTGCTTCACCTGGCTTTATCCACATGTCCAAGTGTCCACCCTTTTTAGGTCATCACGTGAAGACTCACAGTTAGTAATGGCTTATTAGACTTTTGTGTGGTCTTCTGAAAAGGGCAAGTGAAATAACCATGATTTTGAGCTCCCAATAGTGATAAAAGAAAATGGTATAATAGGTTAGGTTTTGTTAATATTCAAGGATCATGCTACAAATGTCTTTAAAAGAGGCTTGCCAACTGGGCCTTCTTAAAAATTCTCCCAAAGCTATAAAGGATGTACCTGAATACCTTAAAGTTGATAGTAAATTCCTAAAAAGATTCAACTATCTGATTAACATGTAATTTAAAAAATATGTAGCAATTCTCTCATTCTGTAAGGAGAGTAAGATAACAGAGTGTGAAGTATCACATATAACAATGATGTGATCTTAACTCTACAACTGTTTTACTCTGTGTGATCTCGCAAGAAAAAAATTTTACTCTTTTCACAATCTGATCATCGTGATCAATAAATTCTTCCATATATACTAGAAGGATTTTTTCTTCCTTATTAAAACTGAGTAAGGCTCGTTTTTAAATGAACTACATGTGTTTTCAGTGCTCACTAAATATTAAGTATATGCTCTTTTACTACTTTAAAACAGCATCTTCCAAAAAAAAAAAATAAATAAAAATAAATAAAACAGCATCTTCCATAACTTTAGTCTTCCAAAAACATCAACATATAATTCTGTATATTGACAAATGATTCCGTAACTCAGTTTCTATGGTTAAGCTATTGATAATAATTTTATTAATTATATGTCTTCTATGTCATGGAAGAGTCACCTACTTTACAGTTAAATGCAATTTTACATGTTATTGTCCATTTCAGCATTTTAAAGCTTTCTCGGAATGAAATGTATTTAGAAAAGTGATGCATGCTAGAAACGTAACTCGGGCAACTATGCTAAGAACCATATGATACTGCTAAGGGAGTGAGCGATTACACAGAGTGCAGGCATGTCGCCATAATAACACACAGGAAGAAAACTGTAAAACCCAACATCTTCTAACCTCAGGCCCCAAAAAGGATCAAGATTCATGTAAGCGTCACATTTTCACCTTCTGGTTCCTAAATTTTGGTAGAGAAGAAAGGTAAGGAAACTAACGCTGTTCCCGTCTACTGTGAACTGGGTACTACACTGGGTATTGTTTTACACCGCCCAGTCTCTGCGGTGAAAGATGCTGGGCTCTCAATACTCCCTTTTTACTGATGGGGAAACATGATGACAGAAGTTAGGCAGTTGTCCACTGCTCACCATTTAATCAATGTTGGGTCCGGCTGCCTAAAGCTCCCCACTCAGACAATGGTATTCAAGTCTATCACCTCTCACAAATCAGAGGGAGTCTCACCTGTAATCAGTCACTAAGGCCCTCCAGGCCACTAAGACAGTGACTCTCAAAAGGGATGGGGGAGGAACCCCTGCAGTAACCTCTCCTTAGGAGCTTCTGATATCACCTGCCCCCCACCAGTCCTCACTTTAAAGGTGATGTCCAGGTGGCCAAGGGCCTTCAAGAAAATAAAGGTACAGGGCAAGGTCGTGCAGTGGCTGTGAGGTCCCTGATTCTCAGGTCCAAGTCCCTTTCTACCCTCCCCACCCACAGCCTCCTGCATTCTTAGCATTTGCTTACTGGCAAAAGCAAGGTTCTGGTTCAAAACCATTCAAAAAATAAATGTGCTTATATGAAGTACAAATACTGTACAAACATATTATCTGATATCCATTAAACAGATAAACAGCATTACTTTATGCATCAAAGACCAAAGTGTGAATGAAAGTGTATGAATTATCCTTATTCTGCAAAACCTATCCATATGATTATTTAGTTTAATAACTACACACAGTAAAAATAACATAAACATTTAAAATAGTGATGTTACACTTACCTTAAGCCATAGCAAGGCAGAGTGAAGAGCCTGAACAGCGCCAGGAAAACTCTTAACGGAAGCAGGGTGAACACATACAGAAATGCGTCCAGGCACAGGAAGATTCCAAACACCATGAGCTGGATTTTACAAGGAGAGGAGAAAATGAAACATAAAATAAATATCCTTTAAGTAATCGTAGATGAAAATTTAAACAACAAGGAATTTCTAAGCTTTGTGAGAGGTTCATTTCTCATAACTTGGCCGTTAAGAATAAGAAGTTAATAGTTCCATTTGTGTACATGAGCCACAATGAAAAAAATGAAAAAATCCCTTTTCAAAGTGCAAATCTATACTTCTTCCAGGGCATTTGGTTCAGCACCCACAGAACTCAATCACTCAAAAGACAAGTTGCCCTTGACCAGAGCTATGAAAGATCTGACGCGGCTTTCTGAGTACTTCTTCAAACTTCAGAGATATTGCAGACTTTTAGATATACCATTTAACTCTAACTTTACCTGTATAATTTTGCTACTTCCTGTTTATCAGAGTGCTTCATGGATGGGAGGATAGGAATATACATTGAGTTAAAATACATAAGTTGATTTCTAATTTTAACACAAGTTCATGTGTATCTGAATTGCTCTATTCAGAAGGCACTATTCTTTTTTGTTTCATTTCATTAAATACATTTTTTAAAATTTTTCAAAATATTACAGATGTCCCTTTTTCTCCCCATTGACCCATTCTACCCCCCCTCCCCCCCCAGTCCCTCTCCCCATCATTGTCCATGTCCGTGGGTTGTGCATATATGCATATAAATTTTTGGTTACTCTCTCCCCCTCCACCCACCCGCCCTCCTCCATCCCTCTGACATTCGTCAGTCTGATCCCTGCTTCCATGTCATTGAGTCTATTCTGTTCATCAGTTTATTAAGTTCTTTAGATTCCACATATGAGTGAGATCATGTGACGTTTGTCTTTCCCTGCCTGGCTTATTTTGCTTAGCATAATACTCCCCAGGTCCATCTATGTTGTCCCAAAGGATACGATATCCTTCTTCTTTACAGCTGCATAGTATTCCACAATGTAAATGTCCCACAGCTTTTTATCCACTCGTCTACTGATGGGCACTTGGGCTGTTTCTAGATCTTAGCTATTGTAAACTGCACTGCTATAAACACTATTCTTAATTGCAGGAGTAGCTGCTAATGTTTGCATTTCTCCCCCTTTCTTGTGTACTTACAGCCTTCCTATTTCTTGTAAATTATACATTTTTACCCATTAAACGCAGGGCTATATTTCACAGAAGGAAGGTGGAGTCTTTTGATGGCTTAGAGAAGTAACCACACCCAGGCGCCTAAACCCTGCAACTGTAAGAGATGTTGACTTCCTGCATATCTGACACAAGCTTGGTATGATATATACATCCTCCCAATAACACTCCCTGACCCTTAGTCAGTAAACTTCCTACACAACACATGAAATAGTTAACATCCACACTGTTATGGGCAGAACTACATCCTCTCCTCCCAAATTTCTATGTTGAAGTCCTATCCCCCACTACCTCAGAATGACTGTATCTGGAGATGAAGGTCTTTAAAGAGGTAGTTAAGTTAAAATGAATTCATTAGAGTAGGCCCTATCCCAGCATGACTGGTGTCCTCATTAGAAAAGGAAATGTGGACACAGACATGGACAGAGGGGGGATGATACACAGACACAGGGAGAAAGTCAGCTGTCCACAGGCCAAGCAGAGAAGCCTCAGGAGACATCAAACCAGCTGGCGCCCTGATCTTCAGAACTGCAATCTGAAGCTGCCCAGTCAGTGGTGCTTTGCTATAGCAGCCCTTGCAAACTAATAGCATACCTTTAAAAGAAAAGACAAACTTCATCATTGTTTTTTTTCGCAAGATGTCTCAAAAAAATACATATCTATAAAATATCTTCTTAAAAAACAATTTAGCCCGGCCGGGCATGGCTCAGCGGTTGAGCATCGACCTAGGATCCAGGCGATCAGGGTTCGATTCCCGGTCAGGGCACATGCCCAGGTTGTGGGCTCAATCAATGACTTTCTCATCATTGATATTTCTGTTTCTCTCTCTCCCTCCCCTTTCCTCTCTCTGAAATCAATAAAGATATATTTAAAAAACAACAACAAAAAAACCCAATTTAGACTCATGAACAACCAGGAAAGTACAATGTCAGTGCTCAGACTACACTTTTCAGACTTCTATCCATAGCAGTTGGTCAGTTACCCAGTCTGTCACCAGCACAGCCAGAGTCCTGCGTGTTTCTTTGTTTTACACGCTTACAAAGGAGTGTTGTAGAAGACTGAACACTGTCCGCGTACAGCCAGTGGTCACTATGTGTTACTCCCCTATTACTGGTCACTGAGAAGCCCCCCCCCCCCCCCATTCCAGTGTGAGCATAAGGAGCAGCACCCTGGGAAGAAGAGTAAGCAGATGTCTTTCTGGTGGCTTGACACTGGGGATGAACACATTGCTCATGCATCCAACATCCACTAAGCTGTTCACAGGACCCGAGTCACAGGCTCAGCGCAGCCGCACAAGCAGGCTAAGTAAGCTACTCAAGCTTCGGCAAACAGAGACTCCAGTATGTGGACAAAGGTCGATGCAGGGGTAAGAGCACTGTGACAGCACTAAGGATTTGGGGAACAGCGGAGCCCTGGACAGAAAACGGCCAACCCAGCTTGGGGAGATTAGAAAAAGCACCATATTAGTGGAGGCCCTTAATAGCATAAGATGAAGACCACTGCCACATGGCGAGGGTAGACTGGGTGGGTGGGGGGTCCTGGAGGTGGGGCGATGGGGAGGGAAGCTCTCCAGGGGGAGGAGGCGTGAGGCAGAGCACAGAGGAAAATGGTGATGAAGACAACCTGTTTTTTGAGAATAAAAGTATAGTCACCTTTCTTTGGCTTAGAGAAATTTGCATTAGTATTGTTTACAGTAAACATATAATGAATATGTCATCTCTTTAAGCTGGCCATTATATAAATAACAGATGGCAGAAAACCAAAGTATGGCAAAGAACCAAAGCGTAATGAAAATATCTCAAAGAGAAATCACACGCTGGAGTTTTTGGCATTTTCCACTTTCCTGGGGACAGAAGACAAAAATGCTACACAAGTTTTCTGTGAAAACTCTCCAAGGCTAACGCTCATTCTTTGGTTTGTTCCTCCTTTTTTCTCTTAAGCAAACATTTAGTGTACAGCTCTAACATGGCAGAGACTGTGACAGCTGAATAAAATATAGGTTCACTGTTTTAAGAAGATCAAAGTCTTGCAAAGAAGCTTAACACCTAAAGAAGATGATTTGAATTCTGACCACAGCCCAGTTAGAAATACACATCACACTGCAACTCACCACACACCTATACACACACTCAAATACCCAAAGAAAACATTCGCTAAAATAACACTAACTTTTACTCCATGAAATACACGTGGATATTTTCTATTTCCTTTTTAGAAAACAATGCTGGTCTCATTAAACTCACGACCCACTGAAGGGTGAGAACTCAATGCCAGGCCCGCTGGAATTCAGCTCCCTCCCTGGCAGCCACCACGGCAGTGAAGGCCGTTCAAAGCGGCTACTAGAGCTCTGCAGAAAGCACCTGCACTGGGACCATCAGGAAGGTCTTTGTACAAAAATGTATGAAAAGCACAGAGTTACAAATCGCAGCTCTTCAATTTAAAATCTGTTCTCAGAGTAGAGATTTATAAATATTTACATGAAAAAAAAATATTTCAAAATAACTCTCTGCTTAGTTAATAAGGTAGTTCTTGAGAATCTCCTTGGGCATAAAGAAGAGTGTAAGTGAACACAAAGGACAGAAATGTTCACTGGTCGTTCTGCCTCGTGGGAGATCCTGTCTGGAAGGACCTCAGAAGCCTTCTATAGGGACGGGGCAACACAGCGGGCATGGCCAGGTGCTGTGTGTGGGCTGCATGCATGGTCCCAGTCCATCATCACTTCCACACTGCAGGCTCAGGCGCCTGCCCAAGTTCATGAGCAGAAGAGCAGGACCAGACTTCATGTGTCTGCAGAAGGCACAGCTTTGAAAACTGGAGCACTTTTCTACTAATGACACCTGTCTCTCTTCCAGCCTCAACCTTGCACTGTATCTGGCCCCATATATTTAAAAAACAACAAGGTCAGCAAAGTTTTTAATAGCTGAACTTTAAAAAAAAAAAGTACAAAATGGCAATAATTATGCAACCCCGTAAGTCAACAAAAGGTCACGTGCTAGGGAAATTTCCACAGCCAACTCTTACCACATTCACTTTGAACCTACTACTATTGCTCTTAATCATTTGAAAACAAGCCCCCAAAGTAGTAAGTAAAAAGGCCAGCCTCTCTGTGGAGAATGGAGCAAGGCTTAACTCTTTAAAAATCTATGTTTACCTTTTTGACAAAAGTTTTCTGCCCTTTTAATGCCCTATGAAATTTCAAAATAAATAAAGCGTTACAGCTAAAATTAAAGCACAATGATTCTGAAATAGGCCTCTTGGAATGTGACACACCACCTCTGGCAATTCCAAATACCATCTTCCCATCACCAACAACAACTGCCACCAGCCAGTCGAGGTCCTACCAGTCAAGGACCATCTGGCTGGTAGAGTGTCATTTGGAAAGTAGCCATAAAGCAGGAAGGGGCACTTCCCATCCTTCCCCTGGTGTCACTTTTTGAAAAGCTCTGGGTCTATTCCTGCGAGAGCAGAGACTGTACCTTGCTCAGTTCTACAATGGGGGGATGGCGGGTCATTAGGAAGGACGCCTTCCCCAGGGAATGCACAATCTAGTGAGCTGGACGCAGAGCACACAGTTAGTGCCTGATGAATGATGTGCCCTAGAAGCCCGGGCCAGGAGAGCAGGTCTGTGCGGGGTGGGTGGGCGTAGAGAGGGGCATGGGGAATGCGCACGCAGGGGGAGGGGGAAAGGAGTCCGCAAAGATCTCCCACGGAGGAGACAAGGTGGGCACTAGATTCTGCCAGGCCAGTGAGGAGGAAGAGGAGTCCAAAGAAAGAGTGTGCAGAGGTGCAATGTGAGTGGGAGGCTGTGTGGCCAGAAGGTAATCATTACACAAGAGGGAGCGCAAATCTTTGCTCTACGTTCCAGAAGTTCTCAACAAACCCACATGCAGGGATCCATGATTAGAAGAATGTCAAGAACAATGGTTATCAATAAGAAAGTTTACAAGTGACTGACTTTGAAAGCAATTACTGCAGATTCAAAGTCGTTCCTATAATAAAATAATTTTATTCACTTGAATTCAAAAATTCATGTCCCCAGGAAGTCTACACTCTAGGAAATGACAGAGCGATTACCAAGAGCCAGGTACTTTTAATGACAGGCAAGGTTACAAAGTCATATGTAACCATGGAAAACAAAGTGATTCTGATAAAAGGCTTGATAATAATTACAACTTACATCTGCCATGTGTTTAACACAAGGAATCAATTGAAGATTTTAATATGTACAAAGACTACTGAGGGACTGAAAAAATACTTTCCCTCCCGCCTTCTAAGTTTTTCTAGCTGGACTAAAATGGACAGACGCAGATTAACAAGAGGAAACGCACGCTTATCATGAACACACATACTGGGTGTTTCCTGATATGAGACCTGAGATGCACTGGGCAGTTCAGGTCTATATGCCATTATGGACAAAACAGAAAAGAGGACAGGGGTCTGAGATTTTGAAGATTACAGGCATTTTACAGGTAGCTGGGGGGATGTCTACCTACCAGGCCCCTGCCTGGACTCTTCCTACCTGATGCTAAGGTGAGGGTGTTAAGACTTCCTTCCTGGAGTATCCTCTCCATGCTCTCTTAGGCAGGAAAGGGGGAAGGTCAAAGGTTCTGATTCTTTTGTTTCTTAATAACCAGCTTAAAAATCAATATCCCCAAAGGCTCAGTTTGGGTAGCAAAATTTTGGTCCCCTTCACTATGCACATGGAAAGGTCTTGAGATTTTCTTGCTTCTCTTAATTCTACTCCATGCCTGAATACTGTTATTTTGTAAACACCTGACCCACGTTAATTTATGTAATCCTCCCAACGACCCTGGAGGCAGGGACCACTACTTGGTATGTTGCAGGGACAGGCAGGGCTGCGAAGCTCCTGCTGAGAGGCTGCAACGTTGCAGGAGGCTGGCTGCGCTCTCAGGACCCCATGGCACATCTGAGTCACACCAAGGATGAGAGGCCTCAGCAACTACTGCAGCCACCATCACAGGCACAGATCTACTTTTTAGGGCATAGTCGGCAAAGAGCATTGTGGCAGACTGAGAGTTAGCAGGCACAAGTGTTAAGAGGGACAATAAAATAGTCTGAGTGAGAGCTCACAATGGCCTGATACAGCACATGGAGGGAGAGGAAAAGAGATTTAAGGTCGTTTTCAAAGTGAACATGACAGAAATAAGTTACTCATTCAAAAAGATAAACAGAGTCCCACAGTGCAAGTTCACAAATTGTCTTTTAAATATATCGATGAACGGGGTAGAAGCCTGAAGTCACGGCTGGCTTGTCCCAGAACCATCTGATGGGTCCTATATGCCCAGCAGGTAGCAGGGACGACACCAGGCCCAGGCCCCGGACGCTGGCCGCTCCCCCAGCAGCCCTAAGCCCACTTCTGGAGAAGGCTCTGTGAGCTGCCACACTGGCCCCGTGCCCTGGGGTTCGGCAGGGTAAGAGAGTTGCGGAAGGAGCATGGAAGCCACTGTCACCGCCTCTACCGGCAGGGTTCGCCAAGCCTCAGAGGGAAAGGGAGGAGTACCAGCCAAGGCCGTTGAGATTCTGAGATGTAGATCCCATACTTCCGTTTCCCAGCAGCTGCGGCAGGACATCTGAGGCAGGGTGTGTCACAAACAAGGCCACATCATGAGAAGAATTTAGAGGGACGGTGCCCCAAACGTGTTTTTGTGAAATCAGAAACCGAGCAGGATGACCACAAAACCACTGCCACCAACGTGGGTCCGAGTAAGCCTTCTGCTAGTTTCACAATGAAATCCCTGGGCTGTTTACTGAATGGGGTGAAACGATGCCTGTGACTCTATTTGCGTAGCATATACCTCCGGTATAGAGACAACAAGGCTCTGTGTAACATTTTGACTAAGTTCATTACTTAGAAAGAGACTTCTTGAATTATTTTTCCTAAGTGTTACCCTCTCTGGCCCTCAAACAAGCAGAACTACGTTTCTCTACTATTATGCAACATTTCCCTTTCTGGGATCTTTCCATAAAAGCTAAAGATGGTTCAAGGCCTTGATCAGGCCACTCGGTTGTGACCTGCAGACCTGAGGTGAGCAGCTAAGGGTATTGAATCTTGACCCCAAATACTCCCTTGTGTGACAGTAACTTTTCTCTCTTTCAATAATAACAACAGCCTATGCCTAAAAATAACAATACTCTGTACCTACAGCAATACCTATATCTTCAACTTGACAAATTTAAAGTTAAAAATTAAAATTCACTAGATTCTTAAGACAATAGTTCCATTTAAGACTAATCAATTGAATTCAATTTTTAAAAAGTGTATAAATTACTATAATGTACAAAGCATAGCAACAATGAAATAAGAGACTGCCAAAAAACATAGAATTACAATGTAAAATAAAAGCCAAAATATATCTTCATTTTAATTTTTATGACAGACAAGGTGACACAAACACACGTAACCACAGGAAAGAAGTAATTTTGATAAAAGGCTTCATAATAATCACAACCTATACCTGCACATGTGTTTAACATGAGGAGTAAATTTCTTAAAGGTAAATAAATAAATCAGTTGATTTTCATCTGAAGCAAGATCATGCACATGGAGAGATTCTGAGACCCTCCTGCTTCTCTTATCCCTAACCCATGCTGGACACTGCTACACTAATTTTTCAGAAGCCTACCTCTGAAGGCTGGCTAATACAATTACCACCCTCAATCTGTTCCTCCTTTTGTTGGAAAAGCGTAACACTCACTGTCCTTGTCCCCCATGCAGCTGGGGATGGCTGTGACCCAGTGTGGCCAGGAAGACATAAGCAGAAGGAAATACGCTGGCCACTTCTGGGAAAGCTTTTAATTCTTCACAAAAGGAACAGTCAAAGAGGGGGCGCTGCCCACCTCCTCGTCTTTCTGATCATCACGCAGATGTAACGCCTGAGGTTGCAGCTGTCATCATTCTATTAAAAGGCAGCAAGCAAGAGGACCGAAAGCCAATTTGCCAACGGTGGCAGAATAGAGAGATAAAAAAGGCTTGCGTCCACGCTGGCCAGCTGCATTAATCTGCTAGAACAACTGAGTTCTCCCTCCTCTGAACTTGTTAAAAAATCTTATTTGTTTAAGCCATTGTGAGGTATTCTGTTACAGACGTAGCTAACTGGCAAGAGTTCTGTTATATGCACAGCTCAAAGTATTCCTAAGAAATCTACGTAACAGTTTCCTCCCAAAGCCAGTCTCCGCTCCTCAGCCTAACCACTTAAAGCAGCCTGGATCCAGCCTGTCCTCCCAGGGTGCCTGTCCTTGCTGGTATGTGCCGCAGTTTCCCACATCTGGGTTTTCCTAGCACACCCACCCCCGCGCACACAGGCACGGAAACTCTCTGCCTCCTTTCCCATCACCTTGCCATTCCCTTCACAAGTCCTAAGTTTCTCTCTGTATGTCTACACTGTAAAAGTACCTAGAACACAGCAAGTATTCAAAACAAAGATGGGGAAATAAGCAGATAAGTGAATAAGTGATTTGTATTCTCTAAATTAGCATTTATATGTATTAGGCAATTTTAGAAAATACTGTGGGGTGTTTTTGTTTTTTACTATTTGCTGCAGTTTTAGACTCACACAGATGAAAAAATTAGCCCTTGGACAAAAATCTGTTTTTTTAAGTTAGTAAACAGGTTCAGTAAAAGATCTTAAATGACATTTCTCTTTACTTCAAAGTACAATCACTAACTACATGTTTTACAGTACTTGCAACCCTTGCAGAAGCAAAGTGCTCTACAATCATCAAGTGTCTCTCGCTCAAAAGGCTACGTAAAAATGTCATAACATTTACCAAAAACGAGCAAAAATGAGTAAGGGCATTATGTATTAGAACAGACAAAGCACACACAGAGGAGCCCAGTTAACAATAACTTAGATTAACATGAATGTCCAGATATTCTCCCAGCTCTTATAACGAAAGCCCGAGGTAGAGCACTACTCACAGAAAGGCCATAGGGGTAGCAGAGTGAATTCATGCTATTATGAGAGATACTTGAGCCTAGAATTAAACACAAGTCTACTTTTCCTCTAGGTTTCCCTTCATCTTAGCAGTGGACAAGAAAACTGCTCTAAAAGGAGATATCTGACTTCCTTTCTTGTGTTTTAAGCACTAAAACTTCTACAGTGTTGCTCTAAGAGACTAAATCAAATTCTCCTACTAGGCCTAATGCCAACACCCTCTTTCATAGGAAACAGGATCAGAAAATTATGATAACTGTGCATAAACAGTGTTAATTCAACTTTTCTGACTTTCTACATTTTACACACATACAAATGAAACCCAAGTTTCACCAAAATACCTCCCTTAGTATAGGCAATGTACTCTAATACTCTTTCTATTATTTTCTTTAAAAAAAATCCTAATTAATTTCAACTTATCATAGGGGTTACCCATCAGTAGTCTTGTAATGGATCATCGTTTGAAAAACACAGATTTACACTTAAGTCTTATCAAGACCTGTAGGCATTTTCCCCAGAAGACAATTTAATACTCACAATAATAAACATGACATGCTTACAAGTTTCTGTGAGAAATGTACTCAGAAACTTGCTGCTTATTTCAATGTTGCTAATAAAGAAGAGAGGCTGATGTGTGTATTGAACCTGTCTCTGATGAGGTGACAGAATTATAAAGGGATGTTGTCACTGCTCATTATTTCTGTCACGGGAGGAGTAATAAGAAGGGTTAGACAGACAGATACCTCCCCACTTAGAAGCAGTCCCCTGGGTGTGCCCGTGGTTTGGCAGTGGGTTGCAGGCAAATTCCTCTGTGCTCTCCCCAGAGAAGCAGAGCCCAGAACTGCTCTAACAGGTGGAAGGAAGCAGCGCCCTTAGAGACCAGTGGGTGAACCTGACTGTGGCCTGCCAGCGCTGTCCTGTACAAGAACACGGCCCTAGCAGAACCTCCCTCCAGCGGCCTCTGCAGTGTGTCCTCACACTTCCATCTCATGGCTTATGAATGGAGGAAAAGGGAGCTTGGAAAAACAAGTTAAAAGTGTTCTAAGAAAGACAGAAGAATTAATTTTTTTTTTTGCAAGAAGAAGAAACATTACCCTCCACACCCGACAAAATCTTAAATAAACTCCAACATACAGAACAGAGGTGCTGCACGTCGGGGGAAGATGCTGCAGAGAGCACCCTGCACACTCCTCCATCTCCCTTCTCATCTACCAGTCCCTTGGCTCCTCCTCAGGACCCTAGAACTCCCTAGAAAAGCAACAACACAATAATAACTAAGCACATTCAATGACTCTGACCTAAGGTAACACATAGCTGCACTGTCACATTTGTCATCTCCCAGAACCTTTGCTAGCTCCCCAGTTCTCCACATCTCCCCCACTACGGAACTTCCTAAAACTCCAGCCTGTGACCCGCCCCCAAGGACCTATGTGAAGCAGCATTTCTCAAGCTGTCACTCTAAGCCTGACTGTCATCCTTCTACCAAACTGATGGACCGTCAGAAATAAAAGAGCATCAGCCAAACCAGCTCATTCTTGCTTCTTACTGTCCACCACGTCTCTTATACGTGACAAAGCAAACCTATAACACTCTTCTGATAGCCACTTTAACAGAAAGTATGAGAAATGTACTCAGAAACTTGCTGCTTATTTCAATGTTGCTAATAAAGAAGAGAGACTGATGTGTATTGAACCTGCCTCTGACGAGGTAACAGAATTACAAAGTTCTAAGAAAGTGATGGAAGTATAAATTTTATGTTACTATAAAACTATGAAAATGTTTTAATATAGCTAAAGCTGAATTATTTCTTAATTCTTTTCTTCTAGCAAAGACTGGGAAGTGCTGGGAGTCACCAACCCTAGCAATGAGGAGGAGAGGTGGCTTCCTGTCACCTCTGGCTGGTCCAGTTAGAATGAGACACAATCGAAGGAATGTGGCAGGTGGAGGCGCAATGCTGGTGTAGCTATGCTTACCCCACGGTGTGCTAGTCTCTGTGGGAAAGGTGAAATGAATTATCTTTTTCCTAAAGAGACTGTCATTTATGTTTTTAAATCTGGGGGCTTTCTGAGAAACTAAACCCTTAGAGGAGGCTGACATTAAGTAATTTATCATGCTGAACAGAAAAAAGAACTGCTTCCACTAAAACAACACTGAACAGAGAACTAAAGGCGTAAGTGGAGACGAATCCCTTGGAAAAAGTTATTTGGATGGGACACAAATGGAAATCGGATAAGCTTAATAAGAAGCAAAGTCAAGAATCATTAGGTCTTATACTAAAAATACACTCTTTAAAGCCTCTTCCTATATGGGAATTCCTACACCCCCAATATGTGTAATTACTTATGATTCAATAATTACTTATTTCCAATAATTTCAAAACTCAACTCAAGCTGTTCACTATTTATTTTCTGTATGATTAGCACACGGACATAACTTTCAAAATGATGTCTGGTAATAGAAAAAAAAGGTACCTTTTCCAATTCTCTTGGTATTCGCATACAAGTGTACACTCTTTCTCTTCTTTCTGTATACTTGGCCTCATTATGTTCAAGGAAGTACCCTCTTGTTAGTTCAGCACTGAGGAACCTCAACAATGAAAGCTCTACAGGAAAAGAAAATGACACAAAACAAAAGAACAGTATTTATCAAGGAACTTACATGCTAGCTAGGGCCACAGGTAGTCATGCATATACAAACAACGAGAGAATCAAGTCAAGTCATCTATAATTCTGCGTCCCAAACTGAACTACACATAAATCATTAGCAAAGATTGCTGAGAAAACTGCTGCTCTGTGTGGTATAAACTGAAAATTCCACAGAAATACAGAAGAGACAATTACTTATGAGCCAGAAGAGTCTGAAAAGTGTTTTGCAAGAGCCCAGCCCTGGGTCTTATAGTTTATATAGGACTATGAAGGCAGGTAAAAAGTGTACACAGCCAGTATATATAAAATGGATATATATATATATTTGGTTTTTTAAAGGAAGTCAAGTCATCTAACAGGCATTACTTCAGTCCAAGAACTACATGGGTGAGCTACGTAGATACTGGTGTAATTGCCTCAGCCTCAGAGATCCTGCAAAGTGTCTAGATAATGCCAGTTGCTAGATTAGGGCTTACCAACATGATGCTACTCATAGTGCAGGGGGAAGAAGAGAGTTCCTCTACCCTCAAGGTTCTATCAGCTGCTCTAATAATCTATCAAACACGAGAAGGATGAGAGAGAGTAACCAGGGTCAATTACATACATATGCATGGGAACCCCACCTGCATGAGAGGTTCAGAGATGCAAAGGGAAAATAGGGCATATATGATGACATTCTGAGCTGGGGTTCAGGTTAGGCACCTTGGGGCTTCAGAAGGTAACTCACATGTTCAGTAATTGTGTGTTTGCCCTGCTATGGAGATAGGTAAAAAGTTATTTCTGATGGCAGCTCATCATGGACCAGGCCCCTAATTTAAATCCTTCCAGATAGTTGGGGGGTGAGGTGGGGGGGAGAAGTTTCTCTTGAGCCCACATGGTCTTGGTTGCCTTTAGCTCAAAATAATCCACATACCACTGAGGTGCATCTTGGGCTGGCTCGTTCTGAACCCCTACAATAGTAAGTCATACAAAGTAGAACTTCAACCAGACCTGAAAGACCTCCCTGTCCCTGATCTTTCACTCGCCCACCTGTTTCCTCTGCTCCTCCACAGCAAATTCAGTCTGGCACTTGTCTCAGAGGAGGAAAGTAAGGCCAGGGGAGGCTGGCATTTCCCACTTGGCGACAATGGGGAGATTTGAGATGAGAAGCCAAGTTGTTAATGCCTGGTCTCGGCTATTTCCATCGTCTTACACTCCCTCACAGCCCATCGCCTCAGTGACCTCTCAGCACCCCTGATTTCACATACACCTCTCTCACTCCCTGGGAGGCTCAACTCTCCTCCAGAACCTGGGATACCAAAAGTTTCAAACTGCCCTCTTTGCCCTCAGCTGGCATTATGGTACTTTTACAAATGCAGTAGAGGTGTTCCTTCCCAAAAATTATAAACAGGGAAGGTGATTTCATGTGTGTTTATCTATATAAGGAGCTGCCTCTTATGTGAGGGCTAAGGTCTGCATGCATGAGGAAAAGAGTAGTCAAAAACACCCTTGAAGACTCAGAGGCAGGCTATGTCGTCCAGCACTGGAACCAATCGCTAACTCTTTGAATATCAAGTCAAGTGGTTTTCAAGTCAAGTGGCTTGCTTACTTTTAGTTGTTATACCAGGAAAAAAAAAAAAAAAAATCACATGCACACATTTTTTTAAAATACTGGATTCATAATCTATTTGGAGAGTGATACATGAAAGATATCTGGGGACTGAAACAGGTGGCAAGAAAACCAGACTCCCACCTCCTCCAGCCCAGCTCGGGGCCAGCTGAGTCATCAATGCGTTACGAGCATCAGACTTGCAGTACACTCACAGCCAAAGCCAGGCACACGATATGAACTCTGCTGTACACACAAACAGATGTTCGATTAAAAGGCCTTAGTATAACCGGGGCCATGGAGGGTAAAACTTTTGGTTAGGAACTTCTAGTCTGTTGTAGGCTGGCTAAAACCAGAACAAGATCTGCTGTGTGAAGGGGAGAAAAAGAAAGGATTTTGAGCTGCAAAGGAGAGCAGCCAAAACTAGTGAAAGAGCAAAAATTATACCAACTCCATTCAGTCAGATTTCTGATTAGAAAGAAAAGGCTCTCCTAATTGGCTATCTATAAATACCGGTGGTTTCATATAAAAACTGAGAAGTAACGGGACACAGAGAACAGAAGAGACAGCACTGCAGGAACTGTCACTGGTGCCAGCGAGCTCTGAGTCGCTTCACAGGAACCCTGAGCAGCGCCTGCCCCGGCCTCCCCACCTCTCCCTGTGGCCCAGCCGACTTCTCTGTCCTAAGGCTCTCAGGTGGCTCCTCTGGTTCGGTGCTCCATGTGCTGCATCCCAACAAGCAGGGGTCCCAGTAAAACGCTGGCCATCCTTCCTCAGTTACCTTCTCTCTTTCCCTATACACACTCTCCTTGGACAGCCTAAGGTTTTAACCATCACCTAAATCCTACAGTCACTGTATCTTTAGCTCTGAGTCCTGAGCCCGCATCCATGTTTCCAACTGCCTCCTGGGCAGCGCCACCTGGAAATCCCATACACCGTCACCCTGCAAACAGAGCTCGGCATGCTCCCCAGCACTCCCCTTGCCCGTGGCCCCCGACTTCAGCTCATGGCACCAGCAGGCAGTTCTATGCCGGAGGCTGACCGTGCCGCCTCTCCTCTCACCAAGCCCCAATGACTTGCTCTGAAACACTGAACCTTCCCCTCCTTTCCATACTCCGGCCTCGTGGGTCCTCACCCTCTCTCCAGGTCACTGTGAGAGCTTCCTGACTCATGCCCTTCCCGCCTGCCCCCCTCAGCCATGACCTGGCCTGGCATCGAGTCAGCAGCTCACACCACAGACAGCCTTCAACTCTGCAGCTCTGCGTTACCTCTAGCTAAAGTCCCACACTTCAACAGTGAGGACACCGGATCCCTTACAACTTGGCCCCTGGCTAGCTTTTTAGCCAAGCCTCACACCTGCGTGCCCTGAATCTCTAGGTCGCAAATCTCGAGTTACACTACTTTTCATTTCTTGAAAACACGTCAGTTGGCTCACACTCCTCGCTGGCCCGAGATTCCCTTCCAGTTTCCTACAGGTAAGCAGGCACAGACATGGCCTGCTCTGGAAGAGTCCCCAAGTGTGCCAGGTGAACCCACCCTCCTCAACTCGGTTCCCACAGCATCACCCCCACCTGTTCTTCCCTGTGCCCTAGTACACTCCTTTTCTTATCTGGTTTTCTCCTTTACTTTTGCATCCTCAGGACATAGCACATAATAGGAGCTCAACAAATGCTTGCTAAAATAATACATGGATCAGAGGGGAAGGCAAATCACAGACATGTGTGGCAGAGAAAAGAAAGAGAATCGGAAACCAGAAGTGGTAAAGGCAGGGATACCAGATTCTTGAGAAGAGAGCCGGTGAGCAAGACAGACCTGCTCTGTTCTAAGACAGGGAGCAGGGAAAGAAACTCCTGGTGCCTCTTTAGACACAGCAGCCATTGAAGATGAGTTTCTACTCTGTGTGTCTAAGTGACTGTCAAGGTGACCCAATAGGTGCCTGAACCGCCACCTGTCAAAGGCAGGCCCTTGCAATGCAGTCACAGCCAGTGAGTGCCCTGGGGTGTGGAGGCGAGACCTGCGTGGTCCACAGTAAGTGCAGTGAGGGAAGCTGGGCAGCCGGCTGGTATGTCAGTCCCATTAAGGAGATACAGAAATGGGTTATTACCCAATTTTAAATCAAAGAGATTGAGATAGCTATACCCTTGTTTATTCAGAAGTTCTCCTCCACAGTGGTGTTTCCCCTGATGAAGGCAGGTGCCTGAGGGTTTACATAAGAAGAGTTTTGTTATGACCCACAAGCAAAAGCACGGGACCAGAGATCAGAGGAAGCGGCCCTTGCACCAGCTCTGTCTCACATAGTCCTGTGACCCTGCTCATTTCATCTCCACAGAACAGACACTGAGGCTCAAAGCAGTTTTACAACACCTGCGACCTGCCTGCCTTCCCTGCAGGATGGCTGAAGGGCTGAGAGAGAGTTCACGTGAGAGCATATGAAGATCGCAAAGCATGATGCAATGTCTTGAACAGCTTACTATTAATTTCACAATATCTCTACATTAACCAATTCTAGCTGGTGGTTACCTAATGTTTACTGATGCTACTTCTGCAATCCTGTTTCCATAGACAAAAGGTAATCTGACAAATACATATTTTTCACAAACTATATGACCTATGTAACTACTTTTCTGTAAAAGTTTTACAAAATAAACCTATGAAAGTGTTTAAACTACATTATAAATAAAAAATTGTTGTGTACGGATTCCACCTCAAGAAATGCAAGAATTTTGGTTATAAACACCAACTTACATTCCACAATGGGGAATTTTAAAGTAAGCCCTTAAAAATCAAATCATAAAAATACGTTTTGAGTGCACAGTTCTCAAAACTGTGAGACAGATTCTATTGTGATGTCCATTTTGCAGATGAAGAAACCAAGGCATAGACAGGTTAAGGAGGCCTCCAACGTCACACAAGCAGCAAGTGGTGGAGCAAGAATTCAAAATCAAGCAGTCTATCCATACAGCGAGTGCTTTCTGGCACTGGATTACTTTAACTATCATTGTCTCAAGTGCTTTTGTAAACAAGCCACTGTGCTCTTTCTGGAAAACTGGGACCTCCTCCATGCTCCCTTTTCTGTGCTGCCATAGCCTGCGTTTGCTTCTAAGAAGTTTCACTGTTAACTAGTAGGCTCCCTTACAGCCAAGGAGTTTTGTGAAAGCAGGTACCATGTATCCAAATCTTCCCAATGTCTAGTCCCCAGAGGGTTCTGAATCCAAGGGTAGTGTTTGTGTACAATTAACACCTTAATAATGGGCTAGGGAATGGATTTATAAGATACATTACAGCAACGCTAACAAAAGAACCAAGTTTCACGGGTGAAATATTTCAAAAGCTTTACCTTACTTCCTTCTCTCACCTCCTGGGAACTGGCCCTGTTCGAGGGGTCAGGATCCTCCCTATTATGGCAAGAGAGTTTATGAAGGTCTTGCACGTACTACTTCATAAAATCCTCACAATTCTGAGAGCGGAGGAGAGCAGATAATGGTGCTCACGTTTTGCAAACGAAGAAACTGAGGCTCACAGAGACTGGTCCAAAGTCACTGAAAAGGGGAAAGCTGGAAATAATACCTAGGTCTTTGAATTCCATGCCCAACGTGCTCTCTCCCCTATACCATAATCCTTATCCAGCATCTGACAATCTCATGGAAGATGATAACCTAGCACTAGAGCGGCTTCAGCCCATCAGAAAGAGCGGCCTGAGCTGTTTTTGTTTTTTAAACATTATTAGCTTTCTACAGGCTTGCCTGAACTTACTTGTCCTGTGATACTGGGCACAGTTGCCTGACTAATTATTTAGAAAGGCTACTGTTCTTTTACCTGTGGGTACCACTCTGCAAGAGTTCTGCTGGCTTACTGTACCTGACTTTTTCCATACTGTGGTGACATTTCACTTCTTCTGAGCAAAAGGGTCACTCACATCTGTCTTTATATTTTAAGAGCAAATTCTTTTCCAAAATAAAATAATACATGTGCTTATTTTCTGAACACTGACTTAACTGTTTGGATGTCAACCAATTTTTAGTTCATTCATCCAACTCTTGCTATAAAGAAATATCATTCAGTAAAAGCCTTTTTAAAATAGAAGTCTTTTACTGTTTAATTATAATATAAACAAGTGCTTCTACATTAGAAGAAATGTTTTGCCAACTGTGAATATTTAATATAAGATAGTACCAATCATAAATCCAAATCAGTTCATCTAGAGTATTTTTAATCAATATCCATCTCCTACCACAGAAATGCTCTGCGATCCAGTATCTTAAATCGAGAAAAAGTATAGTAAAAACTGCTTCTTCCTCACCCCTATAAGAAGAAATATTATATTTAACTATCTACCGAGATAGCTTGTTTTAGAAATAAGAAGCCAGGATAGAAAAGTATTAAAAGTAATGAGTCCTCGCAAACATACTTAAATGTTCAGTAGTATGTCTAAATATATCTTCCTTAAAATAGCACTGACCATTAAAAAAATTGGAAAGTAGTATTGGTTAACTGTTAGGAAAACATTACGAAACATACAACTCTCCATAGTCTTAAACAATGAAAAACTTTAATAATTAAACTTTACTAAGGTTATACTAAAGTATTGAACATAAGTTTATTACACAATATAGAGGCACATTCTTGTATAAGGCTAACCAGGAATCAATACAACAGCCTCCCAAAGTCAAATGCAGTAAAGGTACCATTTGAGTTTTTAAGACCCTCTAACTGTTTATATTTGGGAAGTAAGGAACAGGTAGAATATTCATGAATTGATAATATCATTATTCTGACATTCAATGCTACATAGTCTTTCCAAAGACCTCTGTTATGCAAGCACTCCCCAAACAGGCCACAAATGAGCTGCGAGGGCTGAAGTTAAACTTTTCAAAAAGCCAAGATATTGAAGTGGTCAAAGATCAAAATGAATAACTCTTCACTGCTTGTTTAGTTTACATGTGCTAGTTAGGGAATGCAAGGGAAAGCTTTAAAGCAGAGCACTTGTTTGTCAGCAGAGAAGTTAATTTCACCTTATCTGTATCAGGGCTGTGGTTACTCCAGGTAACTTCCCAGCCGGTTTTACAGTTACTTGTTTTCCTCTGTAAAGGAGAAATCAAGCATTGGTTCTAGAGCATGATTTCAGAGTCACAGCCTTTAACCATCCACTAGGATGAGTCTGGGGCCACAGAAATACTATGTAATATATCCTATGGAGGGTGAAGACTGGCTAAATAAAAACACATTTTAATAAAAATGTGTTATTTGTAAGAAGAGCTTAAGTTTTTAAATACACAAAACATAAGACATAGGAATATGAACAGTAAAAACCTCCGTGCCACTCGAAACCTTTTGTGGGAGTTGCTACAAAGGCAATCAGTTGGCTTCCCTGGGTTTCAGCCTTTCTTCCCGCCTCTGCTAGGGGTCTAGGGCGGGTAAAAGCCGAGAAGAGAAGCAACATGGTGGACAGCAAGCTTACGCTGTAGACGTGGAGAGTCGCCATTTAAAAAGAAGGGAACGAACGAGCCCCACAGCACTGTTAGGGGGAAACAACGCTGCCCACCCAGACCTACCGCGGCAGGCTCTTGCTCTGTAAGCAATACCCAGCCCTACGCACACCCCAGCACCTGCCCTGTATCAGCAGCTTCACCCTCACCAGCAGGTGCTGTGCTTACTTATTTTACAGCAAGTCTTCTACTCTTAAGTCTCCATGGTCACTGTAGCCAGTTTAGATATTTCAGATACTGTTTAGTAGTGCAGTTATGAAGCACAGCCAAATGTATTACGCAAGACTAGAGTCTACAAAGCAACTCAACAATTGAACTGAGCCAAGAACAGGTTGCCTAATTCTTAGTCCAAGGTTGACTTGCTAGACCTAGATTCCTAAATGGGAAAATTCTATACAGAAACTCTCCCATTTAGAGCTTCTACAGATGATCAAGTGGGAAACAAGCACGAATACATGGCAAGGTGTCTTTATTATCTGATATTATGTCATACAGGACTAAAGTCAAGTTCTAGAGCCACAATTTTCCCTTTACACATTTCACTTCTAACAATTATCTGCATAAATATATCAAGAGTCTACTTACAACTGTGTTGACAGAACTTGCCTCTTGTTTGTAACATTAGCACTAAGGAGGTCTTATCCCTATCAAGTAGGAAAAAAGTTATTAATCATATTTTCACTGGTATATTACTTCCTCTTTTTGTCATTCAGTTGAACGTTTTTTTAAAAAGGACAATAGATGTTGGCATTATTTTTAAGAGTAGGGAAAAAAAAGGCAGCAGATGACATGAATCTGCAGTTCCTAATGACAACTATAGAGTCCAAGACCGGTGACCACCTCAGGCCACAAAATACCCAATGACCATTCTGAGAGAATGAAACAGGATGAGGGTAGGATATCGACTTCTAACTATGTTAAGGTGTAAGTATTGGCAACCGAGAAAAGTTTCAGTACATTGCTAGGCAACATGTAAGTAGGAAAGGAAGTTAAAGGAACCAAGTGATCAAAAGAGCTTGAAACGAGAAACAAAAAGAAAGCCTAGGCTTGATGGATACATGAGTAGGTATATACAACTATACATACCCACACTAATATTCATACATGTCTTCTAAACATATAAAGGAATGAGGACAGGTATTTTAAAAAACAAACCTCAAACACTGTGTACTGAATTACTTCTCTCTGATGGGGAGAGTTTAGATAAGCACCTAATCTATACGTTCATTTACAGAGTCCTAGGCTCTTAGGACAGGCCAGCAAATGTCTTAATTTGTAAGAGCCTTTAATTCCTTGGGAGAAAGGCTAAAGGGGACTTTGGAACTCACTGATGGTTAGGTCACCAAGACACCAATGGAAAGACAAAGGCTGTCCTGGTTTGGGGAGGGGGGACTAGAGAATCAGAGACAGCACCAGAACATAAAAAATAAACAAGCAACACCTTATGTACAAGCCCCTAGGCTTGGGAGACCCTTGATTCTGGGAGAAATGCTTCTCACATGAGCTAGACGGTGCCACTCAAAGGCCCTCTGAGTACCTCAGGCCAGTCCTTAGGACAGGTTTGTAAATTCGGGACAGAAGACAAAGAGGTTACAGAGCAGTGGAAGGGAGCAATGCTGGAGGGTCAGGGTGACCGCAGAAGCCACTCAGCAGCCTGGGTTTTTAAGACTGGCTGAAAGAATTCTAACTTCCAACCAATGGCAGGGTGGGCAACGGCCATGGCAAGAGCTGTGTGCCAAGCAGAGCAGAGACAGACGCTGGGGGAAAAAGAGTAAGGGGCCCACGAGGAAGCCCAAATGGAACAACACTGGCTGGTGACTCCAGCCGAAAAATTCCTGGGATTCTCACCGAAGTCCCGATCCCCAATTGCTGTCACTGTCATCTCTCCTCACATGTAACTCACAGAATTGGGGAAACAATGAGGACTACCCCAACAGCTAAAGCTGGACACTTCTCCCTGATAAGGACGTTTTTGCAACTATGGGTTAAGAGCTCGGCTTCAAACACGTTAAGTAAATCCTGCCCAGCAACCCACGTTGATGAAGAATGGGTGTGTGGCGTGATGAAGTCCACGGAAACCCAGGGTACCTGGTATCCAGGCCCATCCGGGGAGGGGGTGAGGGGTCAGCCCAAGGGCTCAACATCTGGGCTCATCCAGAGGCTCCTAACAACTTCATTTTCTGTGTAAGCAACACACACACACACACACACACACACAAGGGCTCAACATCTGGGCTCATCCAGAGGCTCCTAACAACTTCATTTTCTGTGTAAGCAACACACACACACACACACACAAGGGCTCAACATCTGGGCTCATCCAGAGGCTCCTAACAACTTCATTTTCTGTGTAAGCAACACACACACACACACACACTTTTACAATGCTGGCTTTCCCGAAAGTCAGAAATATTTGCAAGAAATTACAGAGACACCTGGCCACGCTTATTTCTATTTGCCTCCGAGTGCTTTCTTTCTCTTTTTATTTACTTACTGATTTTGAGAGACAGAGAGAGCGAGAAGCACCTATCTGTTGCTCCACTCCTTTCGCGCACTCCGCGCTGGAGTCCCGCACGCGCCCGGACGGGGACCCCACTCCCCACCTTGGCCCGGGGCGGGTGACGCTCCGCCCGCTCGCCGCCCGGCCAGGGCGCAGAGCTCTCCACGCCCAGCCCGAGCGAGGAGCAGACAGCGGGGCGGGCGCCGCCTTCCCGAGCCCCTGCGCCCGGCGCCCGCCCAGCGAGTGCCCGGCGGCCGAGCCCGGGGGCTGCGCGTCTGCGGGCGGTCACTGGAGAGGCCGCCCGGCGCCGCCTGTACTTACTGTTCCCAGGGCAGGGGCGTCTTCCGAGCCCAGCCCGCGCCCCGCAGGCTGCACCCCTGTGCTCTGAGACGCCCCAGCTTCGGCCATCAGCCCCCGACTGCCACGTCCACCCGCGCCCACCCGCACTCGCCGCACGAACAGCGGCTAAAGCCCTTCTGGGCGCCAGGAGCAGTTTTTTTGGGGGGGGAAAGGGGGAGATTTAATGTTGGGGTCCGGTTTCCGTTCACAACTCGGGCTTATGTAAGAATTAACATGCTGCGATCCCTCTACGTTCAGGGAAACACATCTCAAGGGGGAAAAAGAAAAAAGAAAAACCTTGTTTTTTCCCTTTAAGCCTCATACGCAACAGCAACATAAACACAAACGCAGTTTTTAAAAAATAAAAATTCTTTGGAAACAAGAATACAGCCCGGTAGCGGAAAGGAATGAGAAGGACCTGCCGAGACCGTCTCTGACAGTGGGGTTCGCAGAAGTGCCTCTTTCCTCTGCAGCCATGTTCCCCGGCGGCACAAGTTTCGGTTCAGGGAAAGTTCACGGGCTGCGGGGCGCGGGGCGCGGGGCGCCGGGGCCGGGCCGGGGCTCAACTTCCCGGGGCCGCGGCCGCGGCGGGACCCCGGGGGCCGAGGTAACAGGTCGGGCGGCTCGAGCTCGCGTAGAAGCCCAGGAGTCACCTTGGCGCGGCGGCCACTCGCCGGCCCGGGCTCCGCGGGGGCTCCGGGGCGCTCGCCGCCGCCGGGCACAGGCGCCCGGTGCCCCTCGGGGAGGGAGAGCGGCGCGGGGCCGGCGCCCGGGCAGCCCGCTCGGGCCACACCTGGCGGGCTCCGCGCCGACCCGCCCGACGAGCTGTCAGCGCGCGGAGCCGCGGGAGTCGGGGAGCGGCGACCCCGCGCCCCCGGCCCGGCCCCGGCCCGGCCCCGGCCCCGGCCCCGGCCCCGGCCCCGGCCCCGGCCTAGCGCCGCCCGCCGCCCGCCTCACCTGCGCGGCCGCGCCGCCGCTCCCGCCGCCGGTCGCTCTCGTAGAAGCCCAGCGTCTCCGTGCGCTGAGGCGCCGGCGGCGGCCCGAGCCCGCCACCGCCCGGCTGCTCCGCGGGGCCGCCGCCGTCCCGCTCCGGGCCGTCCGCGCCGCCACGGCCGCCTTCTGCCGGGGCGGCCGCGCCGCCGACGCCCGCCATGTTCCGAGCGCAGACCAGCCCCGCCGCCTCCCTCCAGCCGCCCGCGCGGCCTCCGCCTCCCGCCGGCCCCCGCCCCGCCTCGCCCCGCCCCTCGCCCGAGCCCGGGCCGCCGCCGCCGCCGTCCGCCGCCCGGCGCCCGGCGCGCTCCAGTGGCGTCAGCGGCGCCTGCGAGGCCGAGGCCGCCGCCGCCAGGGCGGCCGCCATCTTCTTCCGGACCTCGGCGTGGCGCGCGGGCTCCTCGCCGCCGGGCCGCGCGGCCGGGGACGGCGGGCGCCCGCGGGGCTCGGGGCTGCGGCCGGGGCCGGGCGGGGGCGGAGGGTCGGCCGAGGAGCCCCGGGGCGGCGGCCGCTGCGCCCGCTGCGCGCCGTGCGCGGGGTGCCCGGCCGGCCCCCGGGAGCCCCTTTTGCAGGCGCGGTGCCCGGAGTGCGCCGGCGCCGCCCGCTCGGCCTTGGCACCGGCCGTGCGCCCCCGGCGCCGAGCGCCCGACTCGGGGTCCCCGACCCCCGCCAGCCCCGGCGCCGCGTGCGCGCTGTTCGGGCTGCCTGTCTGCTGCATGTTCGTGGCCGCCCGTCACATTCCCTGCCTCTGGGTCTCTGTGCACAGTTTGCAAAGCACTTGGGCCAGAGGGAGGCTGCCGCCCAACAGGTGGGGGCCGGAGGCACGCGACGGGCCCGCGGGGCCGAGCCCGGGAAGCGGGGCGCTTTGTGCGCCGAGCGCGCCCGGGACACACGAGGCTGCCCTGGGGGCCGGGACGGCTCCCGGCCGCCGCCACCCGGCTCCATCTCGGGGTGTCCGGGGCACGTGACTTGGCGCGAGCGCGGGGTCGGAGCACCTGCCCCCGGGGTCGGGCGGGAGGCTGCCCGCGAAGCCGCGGGGACCCGCCACCGCTGCCCCGGGTCGCCGCGCTGCAGGCGGGGACCGCGCGCCAGGGTCCCGCCAGCCGCCTTCGTTCGCCCGCGCCGCCGTTAGCCTTTCGGTCGGGAAAGGAAACCGGGCCCCGAACTTGAGAACCAGGTGTCCGGGGCCTGCGAGAGCCACGCCCGAGTTCCCGCGGCCCCGGCCGCGCCCCGCGGGCTCGTGGACACGCGTGAGCGCCGGCCGCGAGCTCGCCAAGTGTGGAACCGCGGGGCTGGTGTCCCCGCAGCTGGGAACTGACCCCAGGCCCCGGGAGAGGGGCAACTGACGCCCCTCCTTCGTAAAACGGGGCAGCTCGCAGGATTACATTTCCACACGTTCCCGTGACCGTCCAACGTGAAATTCGCAGTTTGGGTTATTCTTGGTCAAAACTCAACCTTAATCCATCAAAAGCAAATGCTCTGGTCAAGCCATCAAAATCATTTTGAAAATCTAACGGTGCCGAACATTTTATGGCCTCCAGGGTTGCTCGTGCAGCTCAAATTCTACTATCCTCTGATCTTATAAAGTGTAAAACCGACGCCGTCCCTACTGACCGGTGGCCAGGGAGGAAATAGGGTTTATTGCTTCTGTATGTCAGTCCCATTTACTGTCTCACCACGTGTGTTGGCTTATTATTGCCCCTGCCTTTTAACCCAACAGGAGCCAGAAGGAAAAAAAAAAATCTGAGTTTTTGGTTTTTTTAGGCATCGATTGTAGGAATGGTTTTCTCTCATTTTCTGTGTTAGGCCTGAGGAAAGACATTGTGTACCGAAGGCTGTGCCTATCGTTTTAAACAGCAAAGAGAGAGGAAGGAGCCCTGTGCAGGTACTAGAAGCGCAGCAAAAAGAGCAACGTGGAGATGGGAGAGCCGAGGGATTTGCAGTTTCTCATCTTCCCGGCCTTTGCACTGGAGCAGCAGGGCGCTTGGTGGGACTGCGCAGTGACGTCACCGTGCTAAAAGGCATTTTTAAAAGGAACGTTAATGTAAATAATTTTTCCAGTTAACACTACTCTTCCCTTGGGTAGGTACTGATAATTAGATAATCAGCTTATTGGATATGAAAAGTTGTTTTCTTTGAGTTAATTCGATCTATTGCAAGTTAACATCCTAAGTAAGGGTATTTTTTAAATATAGTCGGCCCTCTGGGCCCTCCCTGTTGAAGAAATCTGAATCCCGGGATTCAACCAATCTCGGACTAAAAATATTTGAAAAAGGATTCCAGAAAGTTGATCCCTGAATGATACAGTATAACAACTATTTACATAGGATTTACATTGCATTAGGTATTAAAGTAATCCACCTGTGACTTAAAGTATACAGACAGATGTGTGTAGGTTACATGCAAGTACTACACCGTTTTATATAAGGGACATGAGCATCCTCAGATTTGGGTATCCTTGGGGGTCCTGGAACCAGTCCCCCATGGACACCCAGGAACGCGTCCGTATGTATTCTAAATCTTCAAATTATAAGGTTACAAATAACCTTAAGGTAAGAAATCGTTAGCATAAAAGAACCAGCGGTCCTCTGAGGGAAATGAATAGCAGTTAAAGCATAACGTTCTTTATCTTAACATCAGTCATAAAAAGAAAGAGGCCTAGATTTATAATACCACCATCAGGAAACAGTAGGACTACTTGAAAAACATGGCACCCCCCACCATTAAAGAGAATCAGCTTAACCCTGAGTCAAGTTATACAATAAAAACAAGATTTGGATGACAATGAGCTGTAGTAATTCAATGTAAACATTAATTCAGCAAACAGTGAGTAGCGTGCCTTCAGCATGTTACTGTACCAGCTGCGAGGGAAAGAAATACCCCATTGGTGGGAAATAGTTTCAGTAAAGAAGAGGGATCAATGAGAATGAGTCTTACAGGTAAACAATAGAGGCCAAAGGAAAAGATTCAGTGAGTTAAGAAAGGTTTGTTAAATAGACTTCCATTCAAAATTACATTTTCATATAGATGCATAATAATTATGGTCATGTAAATTCAATGAAAAGTTTGTAAAGTTACAGCACGTATTCTTAATTAAGTGTGTTCTTGTACCTTCTGGTTATAGTATCCACCGTGTGGTTATTGTATTTTAAAAATAGCAAACTACAAAATATTGTTTAAAAGAATGAAAGTTTGGTGAGTAATATGCACAATTAAAAAAATAAATTGTAACTTTATATTTTATTAAAGATTTAATATTTGTGACTTTGAGACTGAATGAAGTACATCAAACTCATTGAGTATTAACCATGGATTCAAGCTCCAGAAAGTTAGGTTATGAAGCTTACAAACTCTAGCCCTCGGTGTCTTTCCTTGGTAAATGGAGCAATGTCTATTCTATAGTAGGAGCTGAAAAAAATGCAGTTTCTTTTTCTTTCTCCTTAGTTACCACTAAGGAGAAAGTTAGACTGAGTAGGTTTACTTTTCAACTACAAAGCAGTATATCTCTTGAACAGCACTTCTGGTATTTTGCTCCTAAGATATGTTTGAAATTAGTTCCATATACTTTCCATGAGTGAAAAAGCATTAAGTACTTGGATGACCTGAGAGAGCCCTGAAGACCTGCACTCTGACTGACTCTCCTTTGGTCTCCTGCCCTAAGGTAACACGTGTCCACACGTCATTTTCCTCACTATACACTGCTGGACAGAGCATCCCGATGGCCTCTTCCAAAATTTTGTGATAAAATCCCTGCAAACCCATTTTCAGATTCTCGAACCCCTGGGTTACAAATAGCTAGATTTGCCTACACTATGAATATTTGTAGAAAAGTGTGGAATCCTTAATTTCAGAATGTCTTTGCAATTGAGTCTAAAATAATGTGAGGAATTCAAATACAGCAACACATCAAAGGTCTGTAAGTCTTTTTTTTTTCTTTTTTTAATATATTTTCTATTGCTTTCAAAGAGAGGAAGGGAGAGAGAGAGAGAAAAAAAAACATCAGTGATGAGAGTGAGTCATTGATCGGCTGCCTCCTGCATGCCCCCGGTGTGGGGGGATCAAACCTCGATCTCCTGGATCATAGGTCGATGCTCGACCGCTGAGCCACACTAGCTGAGCCTGTAAGTCTTTAATGCACCTTCTTTATTATCTATGCATTAGCTCTTCATTCCTTTTGTGTGAGAGCTGATGAGTTCTGGTGACTTTTGCAGTCCCTACCCCAGGCCTCTGGGTTTCTGCATTTTGAACAAATTTCACACATTGTACCCAGACATGCCCAAGTCCAAGAACACTGCCCTAAGGTGACATTCAAAGCAGTGGAAATGGGATTTGAGATGATTGCTGTTGTGCACAATTTTCAGAGTATAGATTCTACCACTGAAGAGAGTCCAGTTTAATTCTGTTTCTCATTTGAAAATGTATTTCAGCAGAACATGACTTCTGTTTTCTAAACCATAAATGCTATGTGTCTGATTCACAAAAGGTTCTGAATTTAATTTATTCCCCATTTTCTCTTCAAAGAGAAAAGTTAGAGTTGATATCTTTTAAAAACCTGAACAGCTTTGCAGTTGGTGTTCTAAAGAAATGAAATATATTTCTGGGCCCAGAGCAATCCTTCGCAGTAAATTTATGTGAGTTTATCGAATCTCTGAGGTTCAGTAATATTGTTTTCTATCCTTGGCAGTCATTTTAGACTGATATCCATTAGGTTTTATCCTGCCTGGGCTTTAGTTCATGGATTTGTAAAGGACATCAACTTGGTTTGTTTCTGGAAGACGTAGCGCAGATGGAGTAATATGCAGTTGATTCTCATGTGCCTGTTACAGCTTGACTAACACAGTCATGAGCAAAACCTATTTCTAAAATCACTGCTCTGGCACAAGAATATAGGACTAAAACCATCCTAAATAGGACCTATTGAAAACTGCCTTTTGTTCAAAGAGATGTTTTCTAAAAGCTATCCTATTCTAAAGACCTTAATGTTGGTTTGTTTATGTGGTAAAAGTGTGTGAACATAAATCCATACCTCATAGGCTAATAGGATCTTTTATACATGATCAGATATAAGGCTTATTTTGTATTAAATTTAAAATTTCTGGAAAATTCCAAAATACTGCTGAAAGGGACCGTGGTGACGGCTTAGCAAGCTTTCCATTCCAGATTTCTCTTTAAGGAGAAAGGACACTGTTCATTTTTCATTATCCCCATAGAAAATAGACGTGTCATGTTTAGAAGGGTGTTAATCATTTAGTCAGGTAATTAACAAGAATCTATTTGCAGAATGAACTGAGACTTTCAATAAATTTGTTCATAATTGTCAAAACCTCTCTCTCTCTCTTTTAAAGAAATAATCCCAGCTAGCAAAGGCTTTGATTAGAGAATCTGCAAAACAGGAGGTTTTATTTATCACCAGGCCCATGCTGCCGGCCCTGCTGGGCCTTGCCCTTCAGAGTTTTTAGGGCCCGGCTTTCCTCATTCCCTGGTGGCGAGTACTTTATTGCTGCTTTTGGCCACTTATCAAATAGTAGTTGGTATTCAAAAGACTTTGCATGGTATTTCAGATACATGCTCACTTCGTCCTGGTGTTTCTGTCGAGCTCGTGTGGATCGCGAGGACGGTAATTCTTCCCTCTCCTTCGTGACCTTAGGTCCTTTCGGGCCCGGCCGTGCGCTTCTACCCTGTGATCAGTGTCACCTGCTCATTCGCCACCTCCCCAGCCTAACCTGCTCCCTGCTGCTCCTTTTTGTTTCTGAGACAGTTAGTAATGAATGTGGCCTTTGGGCCTTATAAAGATCTATTTCTTAAGTTTTCTCTCTTTCTATGAAAACCTAAGTATTTATATCTCTCTTTTTTGTTTTTATTACAGATTCTCAGTAATCCTCTCTTAAGGTTTCTGCTTTCTAGGTTTTAGAAATTTGTTTATCTGAGTTCAAGGTCTTACATTTTCTGGTTGCTTCTCTGTATGCATCAGTTATATTCCCCCTTTTTTTCAATATTCTAAGTTTATATATATGCATAAGATTCCTCTGTAGTTTTTTTGACATCTTCTAATTTAGTATCAATTTCTTTTTTTTCTTTTTTTCCAATTTCAAATAATGAACAGCTTTTACCTCCTTTCTTCCGTATGGATGCGTAAGAAGTACTGTAACTTAGGTGCACAGTTTTATGGAGAACAGTACTATAGCTCATTTTTCAAAATAGCAATAAAGAGAAAATGTGTTGTGTCTGTAGCAAACATTGTCATCTTGGGACAGTTCTGTCTTCCTAATTATGCTTTGCCTAAGCTGATACGAACATTAATTCTTGTTCTCTGAGCATATGCTCACTGGTGACAGATGCAGGCTGGGGTTAAAAATCTGGTATGAATAATTCATACGTAAGTATTGGATTATTAAGAAAACTGAGGCTAAATTAGATGCTGATCATTACTATCTCTAACTTTCACTTTGACCATTCATCCATATACTTAGCTGTGTAGTAACACCAATTGCATAAAAATTCATTTCTAGTGCTGCAAACCAGTTTTTAAATATTCAATTTTAATTTTTATGGTGCTGGAATTTGTGATCCGACATGGTTAGCTAGAAATCTTTCTTCTAAACAATACTAAGTTTCATGAAACTTAATTTTGTTTTTACAAGCTTGATATACTCTCTCAGTTTCTAGTTTAGCTTGATATAGACAATTAAATCTCATGTTAAGTGATTAAAGATACAAACATCAGTTGATTCCATTGACTTTGGGCAACTAAGTGTCCACTCTAAAATTTCTGCCATTTGCTTCCCTTTTAACATTTGAATAATGTTCCATAGAGAAAGCCTAAATGGCATGAGATTTTATGGATAGTGCCCTGTTTTATGGTGGTGTAACTGGCTGCTCCCTTGAAAGCAAGGAGTTTTCTTTATATTAAGGGTATTTTTTAAAAATAACACATCAGGAAGGATTTTTCTTCTGAACCTGTATTTTTTTAAAACTAAATTTTTAGATAGGCGATGACCACTAATCCTCCAGGGACATGTATAAACACACAGGTGGATTCAGCCATGCAAACATTTGCTTCTGACTAACGGTTTTCTGAAAACAGTCTGCTTTTTTGCTTCTGTGCCAAAGTGGGTCAAATATCTGTTTGAGACTAAGCCATAGAATTTAATCTGAAATTATGGCAGTAGACTAGACACGGGCTTCAGCTAGAGAGACAGCAGAGTGACATGGAGAAGGGTGCACACTTGGTGTCAGCAGGCCCGGGTAGGACCCCTTACTAGTCATCAAACCTGGGATGAGCTCTGAGACTCACTCTCCTGATCCATGTAGCAGAGGGTGGGCGGGATGGTCTCCAAGTTTCCCTTCAGTTCCAGAGTTAGGAGATTTTTGGTATTTCTTGTGTTAATGTAGGCTGAGGTTAAATGCTGACTTGGCATAAGCTTGTCGTATTATTTTTCTTCTGGTGAACTCAACTACCTATTTTAAATTGTAATGTTTATGTTAAATTGCTTACCTGCAATCAACAGACGCTAGTATTTCTTCTTGGGCAAAGATTTCTTGAATGTTTTTTTTATTTTTATGCGCCAGGTACTGCACAAAGCCCTGGAGTAACGAAGATAAATGAAATGTGTTTCCCGTCCACAAGTAATTACATTGCAATGTGATAAGTACCCCACTAGACGAATGAATGTAGTGCCCTGGGTACTCAAAGGAGAGAGTGATGAATTGGGCTCTGGGGAAGCCAGGACAGCTCCGAAAAAAATGGCATTTGAATAGGTCTTGGAAGGTGGTTTGCCAGGTAGAAAATGGGGCTGAGGAAGTGACTGAAGGGCCTCACGGGCAGACGAAGGAGCGTGGACAGAGTGAGAGAGGTGGGAAAATGCACGGGGCTTGAGTGGAGCTTCAAGACCGAGTTTTCGTTTCCAGGGCTCGGTGGTGGGCTGCAGGTGGAGGCTGAGCCAGGAGAAAGGGGAGGATGATTGGAGGTGGAAGGAGGGATCGGGTTAAAGGTTGCTGACACTGCCTCTGGGCCTTCTCCACGAGTTCGAGAATAATCCATAGCCTCCAGCCTCGCATGTAGAGAGCTTGGCTTGCCCCTAACTGTTGCATAGGACAGGCAGGACAGTCGCCTGTGTTTCCTTAGTGTGTGCTAGGTATTAAGCCTTATTCTCACATCCAGTCCAATGTCTAGTCAACAACTTTCACCAACATCATTTTATGTTGAAAATTTATCTCAGTAGTATAACATTTGTAGAACAAACATTTTCTTTAAAAACTTGTTTTGTTTAGCTCTAAGAAAAAGGCAGTGAGACAAAGGATAAGGTTTTGGATGGAGTCACAGATACTTTCGGATGATAGGCAATATAGTCTTCACATAAAATATACCACATTTCGCCTTAAAAGCCCAAATCCAACCATTTCAAGGAGGAAGTGGGATGATGGCTTGAAAGTGGCTTTTTGTAAACTTTAAAGTTCTAGGTTATTTTGAATATTTACAAATATCAGAAAGAATACACTATTATATTTTATGTCTGAGTCTCAGCCCTCTACCCCCAGCGTTGAGGGGTGGGGTAAGGACTGTGTCAACTTGGAACCACTCTGTTTTGAGCCATTTAATTTAGACGCATTGTTTTAATGTAAGTGCTTTCGCTTTGGCTGTCAGCGTACAATTTTAATTAGCACTTGGAACACAGCAGAACAGGTTGATGGGGTAGGTACGAGACACAAGGAAGTACCTTTGCAATGGCCCGAGGACTCGGGCAGCATCCAAGAAAGATGCTTCCCGCATAATGCTTGGTACTTCTGAGAAATACCTCCATTGGCACTTCTGCTCCGATACATTTAATCACTTCAGTGTTTTGAAAGTCAAAATACTGGCATTAGAAGCTTTGTCGTCTATCCTACGCTCAGGGGGAATATTAATTTCTTAGCTTATGCAACTGATGTATAAGAAAGCTAAAGTCATCTGCTACATCTGCCCAGTTTGCTTCTTGACTTTGCCAGCCAAGCTCTTACTCATCCTTTAAAGCCCCTTCTCATATCCCCCACAGTCTCCCCTAACCTCCCTGTCCCCGATGGTCATCCTCCTTCCGCAGAGACCATTGTCCCTGCACCTCCAGCTGCATGACCGCACTGTGTTATAACTATTTTTAATGCATTATTCTGCCCCGTTGACTCTCAGTGCCATATTTGCAGAAATTGTGCCCCCATATCTGTGTTTTGGTTGCATCCAGTTAAAAGGCACTGCATGGTGAGAAAGAAAAAACTTGCCCTTTATAGTTAAACTCTCACATGTTAAATCCTGACTTCCTTGCTATGGGAACCTGGGCAAGTTACTGAACTTCTTTGAGCCTCTTTAAATAAACGTAGTGGTGCCTGCTGTGCAGGATTGTTGTGAAGATTAAATGAGATCTGTCCATCAGCTTAACAAAAACAGAGAGAGGTCCTAGTCCACGTGGGGCACAGTACTGGGAACTAAGAGTCTAATGGGGAATAGGGCATGAGCCTGCCCTGAGAACTTTATAACGCAATGGGAGACACAGGCGGGAAGCCAGGCCACTGCAGTGTAGGTCCCGATGGACAAGCAGGAATTCGCTAGCACGGGTTCTAGGGGGCCGGGGAAGGCGGCAGGATTTGGGCAGGAGTATGTGCCATGCCTTTGAGCCCGAGAGAGGACAGTAAGTGAAGACACAGAGGGAGGCGTAATACAGCAGCGGCCGTGGGGTTGAGGCTGGAGAGGCAAGTGCCACAGAGAACCTGTGAAGAAGGCCGATCGGCTCGCTTCTCAGAAGGGTGGTAAGGAAGGCAGAGGAAACACAGGAGAAGGAATGGTTTGGGGTGTAGGGGGGGATGGAAAGGGAGCCAGTGGGAAACTGTGGGGCGTGAGGTGCCCATGGGCAGTGCAGGACACTTGGACTTCATGACGTTGAGCTCTTGTACGCAGGGTGGGGCAAGAGTAGGTTTACAGTCGTTAATACGGAAAATAACACAATAATTAATAAATAATAATACGAGAATAAACTCAGTTTTTGCTTACAACTGTAATCCTACTTTTGTTCCACGCTGTATTCTGGCTCCCCTGAGTTTTTGGGTTTTACTCTTGAATATAAACATTACCGTAAGGATGATATCAACATTGGTGAATTGGTGGCAAATATTTATTCCAGGGTGAACTCCATTAAGCCAATTGAATTCCCTGACCCATTTTCTATATGGCTTATCTTAACTGTTTCCAACTGTGTTTGCTTTATTTTTATTTTACCAACATTATTTTCATCAGCATAAAATTTTTCTTGTGTGGATTTTTACAATAAAGGCTGGATTTTTCCACTTATTTTCCTCCATCTTTGTCAAATTTGTACAGTTTTTCCCATGCCAAGTTTTATTTTAGGTCCACTGTTTTTGCTATGGCAAATGTACTGTGTCAAGTTTTGCACATAGAAAGTTTTAATCAAATTTTCGGTTTTTCATCAATTTGTAAGAAATAATGCTTTTTACCATTTGCTGTCCTTGCTAATGTCAGCTGTAGTTAACTCAAAAAAAAAAAAATCAAGCCTCATATATTTCTGAAACAATTTTTGCAGTTTTTAAATTTACTAGTGATAAGTGATTCTCAAGCCTACACTTCATTTACAACAAATTTTACTTTGTATGGCTTTGGCCTTCAGATTGACAGAATCAAAATGCCATACTCAGCCTGTGGATGGCCAAGCGGAGGGGTCCGGGAAATAGGATATGTATAGAAGCCTGGGGGTTTGGGGAGAAATCTGGGGTCAAAGGAAGATCTGGGAGTCGTTTGCATCTGGATGCTGAGCCAAGGGAATGGGTGACATCTGATGAGAGGGTGTCGAGCATGAGAGCAGAATGCCCAGGAACACTAGAATGAGCACCAACATTCTGGAAAGAAATGGCCAGGGGGAGAAGTCCAGGAGGGAGAGACAGGAGGTAGGAAGAACCCGCAGGAGGGCGTTTTCGTGGAATCAAGTCAAGGCAGAGGAGCGGTCAGTGGTGATGGCTGCTGCCGAGGGATACAGGATACACACTGAAGCACGTCCTCTAATTTAGCAACGGTGACACCATGGCTGTCCCCAGTGAGAGCCATCCCATGAGTGCAGAAGAAACACCCAGCTGGGGGAGCGAAAGAGAGAAGGAAGTGAGTGGGCCGTGTGGACAGCCGACGCTGGCTGCAGGAAGGGGAGCCTGTTTGCTTCTTTGCTGGCTGGTTTATTTCCTTGTAATAGGAGAGAGGCCTGAGCCTGGTGAAGTGCCCGTGGGCTGGAGGGATAGAATGAACAAAGAGAGTTGGAACAGAATCCCCAAAAGCACCGTAGGACCTCAGTCCTTTCCAGGAGGTGGGAGCGGACATCAGTCCTGCTGTCTGCAGCTCCATTCCCAGCGGGTCATCAGCTGCCATGTGCCCCAAGATACAGCCATCATAAACTGGCCCATCCTGTTGGGCTTCCTCTCTAGTGTCCCAAATAATCCTCTGATTCCTTACTGGATTTGGAGCTCTACCCTGAACTATCACTATTTCCTCAACATTTTTTGTTTTTTAGAATGATTTCTTTATCTTTTTACTTAACATTTTAAATGCTCAGCCAAAGGGATTTTGCCCTATTGCCCCTAAGCCCACAATATTATCACCTGCCCTGACCCTTGAATATTGCCGCTTTTGAGAATGTCCTGCTGCCACATATTGACCGCGACATCAGATAGGCTTTGATAGCCTCGCCCCCCAGGCGTGAGCGGGACTGGGGTGGGGGTGGGGCTGTTACCACCTCTACTCACAGGTCAGATCAAAGAAAATCAACAGACTCTGCAAGGACCCCGCCCATTCCCTGCTCCTTCCACTAGTCCTGAGGCTGCACAAGTTATAGCAAAACTTGGGTTGTGCACAAATAACGGGGCACAGCCAACAGGCACATCACCTGTCCTGCTACGGAGCTGCCATCTCTGCTTCCTGACTGTTGGGCGCGTGGGGGTGTAACATGGAGAGACCCTGCCCCAGCCTCGTGGAGCTCGTGGTCCAGCAGGTGAGTTGTTGCGGTGCTGTGTGCAGGGCAGGGAACCAGTTTGTCTAGGGAAGCAGGGACTGCTAGATTGCCCTAAGGTCTTTGTGGTAGAGTCTGTAACAATCTTACGGCCAACTGGATTCTGCTTATCCTAATGTAATCATCTCACCTGCCAGTTCACACAGCTCAAAGGTTAACTTTGTTTTATGAAGCTGCTTAGGTTCCAGGACTGCGATTACCTTAAAGAAAACGTGTCTCCTTATGTAGCACCCAGGATGGGCTACTGAATCTCCAGGATGTGGAAGGAAGGACATTCTCTTTGGATCCCTTTATATTTTTGGCCAGCATCTCCCTCCACCCGTCCCTGTTCTGATCCTATTTTTTCCTTCAGGACAAAGTGTCGGACAATTTTGTTGGCCGTTCTTGAGTCAAGCCTATTTGTTTGACCTCTGTGGCATTTAGTTCTGGGCATGCGGACAAAATAAAGGTGGACCGAGCAGTGGTGAGTTCAATTTTATGCAAACCCAATTATATATGTGTGTAATAGGGTGCCCAGTATGGAAATTTTCATTTAGAGGCAAACAAAAGACGTCACATTGGAGCATGTAAATATAAGAATTGAAGTACATCTTGACTTTGGAACACGGTATACAATTAACTTTTCTTTTCTTTTTTTTTTTTTTGATCCCATGATTTAGCAAAGGCTTCTCAGCTTGCAGAGTTCGGGGAGGAAATGGATATATTCGCATAAGGACCCTATAAGCCACCTGAGAGGAAAGGAAGTCAGGCTCCAACTGCTTCCACCAAATGGTAAGATGAGGCAGCCCTGCCCCTGTGGACCCTGGACTGTGGACTGTGGTGGCCCTGACCGAGGTGCATTGACAGAAGAGGACACTAGGTTTTCCCAAAGCGGAAAGTGGAGTTTGGCAATGATTTGAGCTCCACACAGTTGCCCCAAGTTAGGGTGAAGCTACGAGCCTGAGTTCAGAAGGTCCGCAGGTAGAAGCCAGGACACCAAGGGCCGTGCCTGCTGTGGTAAAGAGCCTAACATTCCACGGTGCCCTTAGGGCCACACCAGTTTAAAGTAAGACAATGGCTTGGCCTTTGTATTAGGGAGCTCATTCCAGTGATCAATGTGGAAAATAAATTTAAGAGGAAGGAGAATAGACTTGGGAGGCTGTTGACATGGTCCAGGGAAGACAGACAGAGCCGGAATGAGCCAGAAGGGAAAGATCTAGTAGTAGAAGGTCAAGTTGTCACGAGTTGGTGACTGATTGGCTCAGGGGAAACAGTGCTTAATTTGTTTTCTATTTGTGCTGTTTATTATTATTATAAATAGTGGGAGTTGGAATAAGTGGCCAATTATTCCCTTCCTGATTCCACTTGTTTCAGCTGTTGGTCTCTAAAACGAAAATTACGAAAATGGGGCTTTGATGAGCTTCACTCACTGTCATAACGACTGTTATCACTCCCAGTCTATTGAGTGGAGTCACGGTTTTAATTTGCATAAGTGGCTTTTGGATGTGCGAAGATCCAATTACGCTAAAAGCTCGATATCAATTAAGAGAGGACAGGGTTTAGCTACGGCCATGATGGTAAAGAGAACAGACGTCCACTCTGGAGTTCGCCAGCATTTCCACTGAGTTCCTGCTGGCTGCCAAAGACGGATGGAGGGAAACAAAGAACAGAAGAAATGTGGATGGTCTGAGCCAAAGGGCACCTCTGCAGATGAGAATAGAGAGCGTGTCCTCTTTTAAATCAAAATATTTAAAATTTGAAAACCAACACTTTTTTTGCTGCAAAACAACAACAGCGATCAACTCAAACAATAAAATGGTGCCGATGGTAAAAATGAACAAACATCCCAACCTCCTACCAGCCAGGACGCAGGGTAACCACTATTAACACATCGGTGGGATTCTTTCGGGCTGAAGGTGACCTTCAGGAGATTCTGCTCGTTTCACAGAATCTGACAGCACACGGCTTTCAGGGTAGCCTCGGACCTATTTCCAATCTGCTAGTCTACGTGATAAGTCAGCTCATAGCTTGCTGGTTAGCAGAGATACCATCCTACAGGGACAGGAGAAAATGGGAGTAAGAGAGACAGAAGAGCCCGGCCCGTGTGGCTCAGGGGTTGAGTGTGGACCCATGAACCAGGAGGCCACAGTCAGGTTCCCGGTGAGGGTTGTGGGCTCGATCCCCAGCAGGGGCCGTGCAGGAGGCAGCCCATCCATGATTCTCTCTCATCATTGATGTTTCTATCTCTCTCTCCCTCTCCCTTCCTCTCTCCGAAATCAATAAAAACATATTTAAGAGAGAGAGAGAGGACAGAAAGCCGGGAGATCAGGATAAAGTGAAGGTCAAATACAAAAGACAGATGCCAGACACAAAAACAGGACAGGCGTGGGAGTGAAGGCTTGGAAGTCCACCTTCTCTGCCTTCCCTTTCTCTCTCCGACCCGAGCCCTCAAACCCCTTGCTGCTGAGTTGTACCCCGTGGCTTCTCCTAAATTGTTCTCCTAAAGTCACCAAGGGACCATTTGGTCACCACGTCTAACCTTTCCTCCATTTTTATGTCCCTTGACCTTGATCTGTGTTTGACATGGCCAACCGAGGTCTCCTTTATGAACCTTCCCTTTCCTGGGCTCCAGTTCTCCAGCATCCCTGCCCCCTCCTGCCCTGATTTCTATCCCTGGCCCCTCCTCTTCCGCTCCTTGAACTGTGGGCATCGCCCACAACTCTGTGCTTTTCCTGCTCTTCCCCCTGCGTTTCTTATTTCTTGGATATTTAATTCATGTCTATGACTTCAACAGTGATCTCTGTGAGGGAGCCTCTGAGATATTATAGACACAGATGGAAATAAGGGTATGATTCTGGCCTTGACCGTCCCTGGAGTTCTGATCTTCCATTTTCTGTTACCCTCCAGACATGTCCCATCTGTAGTTCAAACTCAGCATTTCTGAAACTGAACTTGTCCACTTCCCATCTAGCAAACTCCTCAGCATGGCCGACAGGGGCTCCCTGATCCCTCTTTGCCCACCTGTCCAGTCTCGTCTCCTGCCACCACCCCACAAGCACCCGTCTTCTCGGTCACACCTGCCTAACTGCAGCTGTGTGACCATATCGCGCTCTCACAGGCCTCCATGCTCCCTCCACTGCGACGCCTCTCCCCCTGCGCCTGCACTTCTTCCTTCCTTTGTTTCTTTTTTTGCCTGACAACTCTTTTGTATCCCTCAAAACCTCTCTTGGCTGTCACCTTCCATAGGAGGATACCCTTGAACTCCTGGAGGTGGCACCCCTGGAAACTCCGGCTGTGGGACGTATCACACCGCAGTGTATCCGGCTGCTTCCTGGCTTCTGTTCCGACTAAGCTGTGAGCACTTTGCCGGGCAGGACCATATCTTCGGTGTCTGTACCTCCAGGTCCTAGAAAATGCTTCACACGTGGTAAGGGCTTAATAAATACTCGGTGAGCATGAGAGCCATCCTCTCCCTCCTGGTGTCTCGGTGTTTGCTGCTGGGAAAGCGATCGCAAATTCCTATCTCTGAACGATCAGGTTTACCAAAGAGAGCAGCTGCTGGGCAAAGCTCTTGGCTCCTCGGCCCACTATTACCTGCGTGGTAAGGGCACAGCTATTTGCCCAGGTGCTCAGAGCAAAAACCTGGGACACGGCCTTCATTTCTCTCTTTTCCTTCCACTCCACATCAAATACAATAAAATATCCTACGAGCTTTATTTTACCATATACTGGGACTCTGGCTGTTTTCTGTCTTCTGTAACAATGTCACATTAGTCCAAGCCCCCATCGTCTCGCCCGGGCTCCTATAGTGCCTTCTCTCTGGGCCCTGCACGCCCACCCATCCCCCTCTAACTATGGTAGCTCCACACAGCGGCCAGGTCCTTAGCCAGGCTACAAGACCCTTCAGGATTTGGCCTGTGGCTGGCCCTCCGGCTTCATTTCCTACCACCCCCACCCCCTTATGGAGCCTGCTGCTCCCACACTGGCCTCCTTGCCACCCCCTAGACACCCCTTACTGTTCTTCCTGTCCCCAACACTCTTCTTCCAGAACTTGGTGTGGGTCACTGCCTTTCTCCCTTCCGGTCTTTGCTCAGAAGAAACTTCCAGAAAGAAGACTTCCTGATGGCACTTTCTTAAAAAAAGCACCTCCCTGACCTTCCCGCCTCTTTCCCTGATTTTCTCCCTCGCCCCCTGGATAGTTTATATTTCTGTCCATATCTATTGATGTTCTCCTCTCACTAGTATAGAAGCCCCCAAGGTCTCTGTCAAGCTCTTTGCCGCAGCCTGGTGTCCAGAACAGTTCCTGGGACTACAGCAGGGGCTCCATCAATCTTTGATGAACGAATGGATTACTCTCGATCTTGAAGGTGATGCGTCATCTGACTCCCCACTTATCTTCCTGCCTGTGTGTGGTCACCAAGTGCTTCGGAGTCTTCCTCATGAGCGTTCATCATGCAAACTGTCCTACAGCGGGCTCACTACTGAGCCACTTACTCCCTGCAGAGCCATGGAACAAGGGAGTGAGTGTAACAGGAACGTCGTAAACCCTGAAGCCCCACACCAATGTCATTTGCCTTCTAGCCCCACCACGGGATGACACTAATTAACGCTACTTTCACTTCACACAGGAGCCTCTAACCGAGCTCCTGCTTCCAAGCTCTCCCCACATAATATATTCCGAACCCTGCCGCCCACGTAATCTTCTTAAAGCGTGGCTGTAATTATGTTCTTTTCTTACTCAAAAACGTTGACTGCCTTTCAATTCGTGACCAAATTGTATACAAATTCCCTGGCTTGGAACAAAGATCCCCCCAAGCTGGCTGCAGGCTGCCTCTTCACCGTCTCCCTCTCTCCCCCTCGGAGCTGCTGATTCTAAGTCTAGGCCTCAGAGCAAGTGGACATCCCACTGCCGCCCTCCCCAGGCCTTTCCGCCTCTAGGTGATCTCTTCTCTCCCCCGCCTGTTACTAGCATTTAGCTCTTTCTCTTGGGGGGACTGCATTCTTACCCCCCCCCCCCTTTCTTAAAAGGAAGTTTGGAGGAAGAAAATGCAGGGTCACTTTAAGCATCTCTCTCCTCGCTCTCCGTTCTGATTGGGAAGGCAGGGAAAATCTGACGTCCGTTTGTCCCAGCTTCTCTGGCTGTGTGTCCCTCCCTTCAAAACAGGCCACGTGGTCCTCTGGCTGGGATCTGCCTGCCAACCATGACCGTGCGTTCAGGCTCCTGCCTCCCAGGGGTGGGCTCCAGAGGCAGGCTTACCCTGCCTTGCTGAGCTGGTAGTGGGGGCAGGTCTCGGGCAGCCTGCATTCGCCACAGGATAAGCTACATTGTCCAACCCAGCCTTTCTGCATTATGGGGCTGATGTTTTTGGCTTCATGCATCTGTTTCTATTTTTAAATTAAGTTGTGAACTCTGAAGAGAAGGGGCAATCAGTCATCACCCTCCCTTAAACTCAACTGCCACCCAGACCAACCCCTTTTGCAGACTCCTCTACAGCATTGATTTCTATAATGTCTATTCAGGTTATAATCCAGTGTCATAAGCGTATAGAAGGAAGAGGCACTGTTCTATACTATCATTCTTCCTAGATCTCTGCAGACTTCAGGTTCGCGGGTCAGTATTTATTTGCATGGAGGTCATAAGGGGCTAATAAATTTGACACTAAGAAAAAAATTTAAAAATGACGTAGATATGATGAGAAATGCCACCTTTCTTAGCATTTTGGCTGAGGCCCAAAGCTAGTTATAATGTATGACAAATTCCCCACAAATGAAGAGGGGGATATGGGAGGAAGGGGGTTGCTAGCGTTTTCCAACAAGAACAAAACAATATTGCTGTTTTAATATCTGAGCTGTGTTGGTGCTGCCGACCTGAAGCAGCTACATTAAGGAGAACGGAAAGATAATATATCCAATGTATTTTGTTCTGCTGTTTATGTCTCAACACGTGAACAAGGGTTGTTTTGCTTGAAAGTAATGAGCTGGGTCAAAGAACAGACCCTGGGAGCTCAGCACAAGGAGAAGGGTGCTGGTTTTTGATCATGTGCCTATAAAAGGCCATCTGTTTTTGGAAATATGTGCGTGAGTTGCCAACTACACCAGCCCTGGCTGTTGTTGCTCTTGATAATGCATCTTTAGTCACCGTTTTCCCCACAAGGCCTCATCACTCTCAATGCTGAATTTCTATCCACTTTAGGAATAATATTCACAGCTGGTGTGTTAAAAACCTTGCATAAAAGTAACTTGTTTGAAGGTCAGTGGGAAAGTTGGGGAATAAACAAGCTCCTGGTCACTAATTATTTTTGAAAAGTGTTACCAATGAATTAAGCCTTAACATACTTTGTGTAACTCTTTTAAGATCTATACTGATATACTGGATATCATGAAAATTGGTGGACTCTGTGGGGTGTAGAGGTTGGGAATTATAGTTGGTGAGAAGTGAAGAAGGCAGGACAAATGTTTATGTCCTGTTCCAAGTGAAAGAAGTTGGAAAGGCTGCATAGGCCAAGGAGCGCAAATGACTCCCGTGATCTACCTACTGGAGTGTGTGTGTGAAAGCACTTTTTACACAGCGTGTTAGCCAGGGTTCCCCAGGGAAATAAAACCAAGTTGATGTCTCTGTCTCCATCTCTGTCTCTTTAATCTTTGTATCTATCTTTAAATCAATCAATCAATCAATCTATATCTATCATCTATCTATCATGTATTGATATATTTTAAAGAATTAGCTTACACAGTTGTGGAGACTTGGTGAGTCCGAAATCTTCAGAGTAGGGCAGCAGGCTGGAGACCCAGCAGGCTGAAGAATTGTAATTCAAGTCTAAAGACAGTCTGCTGGCTGGATTCCTCCTTGCATGGGTGGGGTCAGTCTTGTTCTATGCAGGCCTTCAACTGATTGAGTGTGGCTCACCCACATTATGGAGGACAATCTGCTTTACTCATGGTCCGCGAATTCATATGTTAATCTCATCTGAAAAGCACCTTTGCAGAAACATCTAGAATAATGTTTGACCAAATATCTAGGCACTGTAGCCCAGCAAAATTGACATGAAATCAACCATCACATAAGCTAATGTGAAGAATTATGTTTTGGTTGTTATCTGTCTCTTTCCAAGAGAAAGTTACCAAGATGGCAAAACAACTGCTATTTGAGGAATAGCCACAGGTCGACGTGTTAAACTGGAAAGGGGACTTAGGGACATATGATAATACGAAGACAGTATATTCTCACCACCCAGAGATATATAATGTGTGTGTAAGCTTATATTTCTTTTGCCTTTCAAAATGCTCCAACGCCTGCTTGGGAAAGGCAGAGAGCAGAACCAGGACTCTCGGAGGAGACAAGTTTTGACTCAAGAGTGAACCATCAGAAACTGGTGACTTCTGACCACAGCTGGTCCTGAGCCCACTCACTACTACCCTCCTGTGGTGAGCCTGTTTCCAACTCCTCACAGGGGCTGTCAAACTTCTTTCTCTTAAGTCCCAACTTGCCCCACACACTTTACCTCCTGCTATAGAGACAAAAGGCCACCAACCTGTAGCCTCCTCCTCAAAACTCCTGTTTTCAGCCCTTCTTCCTCTCTAGCTCAATGGATAGGTTTCTTGGATTTTCCCCCAAACCAGATTCCCTGCTGTGTACCCCCCCCTTCTCCTTCCCACCTTTTCCAGGTCCTGGCTCATTGGGTGAAAATATAACTCTTTATAAGTAAACATGTGAATATGTGATGTGCTCTGCACTTAATATTTTATAGCAATTGGGGTTTTTTAGCTCTGATGTCTGCTATGTTAAGCTTACGGCTGACGGGATTTTTATGTCATCCCTGTGATATACATATATTCACAAAGCTACTTCGGTACCTTTGGACACATGCAGGAGTGAGGATAATGGAGAGAAAGGCAGATGTACAAAAATATAGAGCAATAGATTAAAGTTGAAACGTGCATGTGGAGAGGCTGAGAATTCCTTGCTCTTTGTATTGAGGCCTCAATATATACTAGTGTGGAAAGCATGGAGCATGGCAACCAGAATCACCCATGAATCATGCATTAAACCTGCAGACAACAGCTATGTTTGCAGTAGGCAGTTAGACAGACATGAGCAGAGTAGCAACCTCAGACCAGGTACAGAGGATCACCAGGACAGAAAGCACCAGATACCTAGCAATGGGCAAAACTGAGAAAACAAGGACCTTGCCCCCAGGGTGACCTTTCCTCCCCTAGCATGTCGCTGGTCATGTGGTTTAGACCCTCTGACCTTTCATGTCGTTGGACATGTGGTTTGGACCCCCCCCCCCCCGCCCTTTCTTCTCGTGGCACATCACCAGTCAGGTGATCCCCTTAGAGGAAGAACAGAGGGCCAGAGAATAAATAGCCTCACAGGACCCCCACACAAGCCTTTGCACAACCACTCCCTTAATTAAGCATTCAGCCCTCAGGACAGCGAGGTTCTGACCAGCACCAAATAATCTAAGAACAAAGTATTAGGTCTGCTGACCCCAGAGTCAGAGTTTTGGTCAAACTAGGGATGGCATCTGGGTCTCAGCTGTGTTTTAGCTCCAGGCCCAGAAAAGCAGCAAGGCCAGTTAGGGTGATGCCATGGTTGACCTCAGGACCAGCTTTGATGACTGATGACCCCCTGTTCTGGCACAGACCAATAAGTAGAGACCACCACCCTAAAAGGACACACCTGGGAAGCTAATGAATATTTCATTGAGAACCTCCTTTGGGACCTCCCCTAAAATCCCTGCCTTTAGAGAGCCAATAAAAACTCTCAGAATGGAGGACTCAGCACGGATCTTTCTCAAGCATTCCTGCACCTTTCCCCACCTGCACCTTTCCCCACCCGCTCCTTTTCCCAGAGCTTATTTTCTTTCTATTTCTCAAGCACACATGAACGTTTCCTCCTTTCCTTCTCTCTGGCAGTATATACTTTCTTTCTTTCTCCTAAGTTCCAAGGACCCTTCATTTTGCCTCTGTAACTTATTTCCTGAGCCCATGCAGCCCAGCTGGCTCACTTCTTCTACCTCTGTGACTTTCTAAATAAACTTTTGCTTGTATTTGAGTCTTGGCTCTGAATTCTTTCTTAGCCAGAACTCAAGGACCAACCACTAGTAACATTCTGATGCTGTTTCAGCAGTTACTAGGCCTAAAAACTGATAGAGCTAGGATAGCAAATAAGAAAAACTGGAGGGCTCTTGCTTGGTTACAAGTCACTATTTGATTCCAGCCTCTTATTACATGTAAAAATAGGGGCAGGTTTTCTGGATGCTCCGTAGAAGCCAGGAATCTGAGTGTTTGTTTGAAACAGCTTAAATTTAAATATGGACAAATCTTAACACAACACACACACACTTAGGCCAAGCAAAACATGGTCATGTCCTGAATTTAAAGAATTCCAGTTTGCCACCTGTGGCCTTAAATATCTAGTATCTCAGTTGCATTGGTGTGTTTCCCTAGAGTTAAAATTTTGATTTTCTTTTCTGGGTTACTATTTGCCAAATAAAATTCAAGATCTGATTTTGAGAAAGGCTTTATTATACCTGGTTGTTTGTGTGTCTATTGAAAGCTCTCTTTTCTTAGAGGTGAGTTTTCATTTCTTTTAGCTAAATGTTGATGGAGAAAAGATGTCATAAAAATTCCAAGCTTTCTATCCATTATACTTTTGTCTCAAGAATTTTTACTTATGAGAGAAGGTGTGAATGTGTAGAGAAAAGGGTGCCTCTAATAGATCCACTGTCCTTTAAAGTTAAGCTGAAAAACCACTAAAGTTCTTTCTACTGTTTTGAATCTTTACGAGGCTGGCATTTGTTATAAAAGTAGCTTTCCACAGTTTTTGTTATTTTTCACCTTGGACTATCATGATTTGTTGTTACTTGCTGCCACCTACTGGAACAGCCCAAGGGCTGTGTCAGGAATTCAGACTTGGCTTTGTATCTGAATTCTGGCGTTATACTTCTTCCAAATTATACATTTTAGAAAAATATTGGTATAGGCAAGATTTCTGAGGAAACAGGAGGTCTATATCATAGGCATGTTTTTTAGTCTTTTTTAACAGATTAAAAGTTATGTAGCTAGATTTTTTGAGGACTAAAATAAAATGCAAAGGTGTGCTATATTTACGAAATGTTCTATCCTTACATATGGCTCGAGTCACACGTGGATTTGCCATCTACCTTCATACGTAGTTGCTATCATTCACTCTCTTAACACCACCAGCCTACTCTTCCCTATATAGACCATTACGAAGGCTAAGATTTACATAACAAAAAAGTGGCAGCAACTGTGAGAACTTTATCAATGGAGAAATGAAACCAAACTGACAGCTTAAATACTACATCGTCTGTCAAGTGTAAGCTGGACTGTCAACCAGTAATTTTATCTTTTACAGTGAAATTGCCGGATCCACAATTAGTCGTGCAGCGAAAATGTTAGCAGAGGAAATGCTTGCGGGAAGATGTTTACAGCAAAAACGCTGATGGTACCTGGGACTGTTCTTCAGAAGGCTTGAGAATCACACCTCACATGCTTCCCATGCTTGCTGGCGCCAAGCTCTGCTCTGTGAGTTCCACATGCGTAACTCATAAATTCTCCTAGCAGCCTGGGAGGGATGTATTCGCACTCCCCCCATTTCACTTGTAAGCAACTTGCCTGAGGTCATACAGCTGCAAAGTAGGGAAGCGAGGCTCAGACCCTCCTGGTCTGGCTCAGAGCTTGGTTCCTCATCCCCCTCCACTGCTTCTGATGATGTCATCTACTCCCAGGACATTTCCAAGCTGAAATGGACCATGGTGATCTTTAGAAATAGCTCCCATGTACCAGACGATAGTGACCTTCTCCCCTGCCCCCCTTGGATGCCATGTAGATCTAACTTAAAGTTCTTAAGAGCAATGCATCCAGTAAGGTTTCTTTCCGAAAAGACACATAAATGACAACTCTGACTAAGATCATATAAAAGAGGAATTTGTTAGGGGGTCATTGAGAGGATTGGGGAATGAGAGGGAAGCTGGAAAACCTGGTTTAAAATGGGATGGGAGCCCTGGCCGGTGTGGTCCAGTGGTTAGAGTGTCGGCCTGCCCACCAAAGTGTCACGGGTTAGATTCCTGGTAAAGGGCATGAACTTGGGTTGCAGGTCCCATCCCTGGCCCCGGTCAGGGCATGTGTGGGAGGCAACCAGAGGATGGGTCTCTGACATTGATGTTTCTCTCTCCTTCTCTCCCTCTCCCCTCCCTCCTTCCCTTTCACTCTCTCTAAAAAGTCAATGGAGAAAATATCCTTGAACGAGGGTAAACAACAACAGCCCGGCCAGGCGTGGCTCAGCGGTTGAGCATCGACCTAGGATCCAGGCGATCGGGGTTCGATTCCCCGTCAGGGCACATGCCCGGGTTGCGGGCTCGATCAATGACTCTCTCATCATTGATGTTTCTCTCTCTCTCTCTCCCTCTCTTGTTCACTCTCTGAAATCAATAAAGATATATTTAAAAAAACAAAAACAAAAACAACAACGACAACAAAAATAGGACGGGAGGTGTCGCGGACATCGGGCGAGCGTGCTGTGGGAGGACAGGCTTCAGGGGCCTCAGACACCCGGGCACAGCTTGCTGCTGGAACAACGGACTCTATTTCTTGTGAGTCTTGAGACAACGAGTCTGCTTGTCCAATTGCGGGTCATCTGCCCTCCCAGGGGCTGTCCAGATGGAGAAAGAATAGTTTTGATGGAAGGAGACTTGGGGTCCTTCCACCTGGAGATAGAAAGCGTGGGACTTCGGTAGTAGGGGGAAGGACCTCATGCTTTACAATGTCAGGGAATGGGCAAGAAGTGAGCGTGAGTGTGGGGAATGAGGGAGTGAGAAGGAAATGGGTGGAAGACAACTAGCACAAGTGGGAGATGAGGCAGGGTTTAAATTTGGGCAATGGAGGAGAGACCAGGGGGAAGAAAGGGCTTAAGAGGATGACTGGCCGGCAGTTTCTGTTTGTCTGTCCCCCCTTACTCAGTAGGTTCTGAGCCATCACGTCCTGCCGAATATGTTTGGGCAACTCTGAGAATAAAAGATTGTCTATTTCCAAGTCTACCTTCTGGCCTGAAGACCCTCTCTTCAGAATGCTGACCTCTGCTCTCAAATCTGAAATCTCATCTCAGTATCATTTTGTTCCCAGTATTTTTAATCCAAAGTCATTTTTCTTCTGATAGAGCAGCAAGTAGGGTTCATCTTTTTAATGAAATGTAATTTCAGAAGCAGGCCATTCCCCTTGATTACAAGCAAAATGAAACCTAATATTAGTTTGGACTTATGTTACTGTTAATATTATTTACTTTCTGGAAACAGACTAACCCCCAATTAGCATTGTGAATTGTCTGCCCTGGAATGACCAGATAGTCCATTTTATTACATTACTGAAATCATTTGCATAGTAATTACTGTTTAGCTCTTTTGGTAATTGGACTTGCTTTCCTCCTGGTAACATACAGTGGGCTCCCCTCAATCACGTGGAGCTTCGCCAGATGGAAGAACTGAGGAAGGGCACTCCCACCAAACCCATGGTCATTTCAGGTCCGAAACCAGTGTCTCAGTTTGCTCCATCTTTGTCTCTCTAATGTTTCTTAGTTTCTAAACCACTTGTGCAACAGAAGAACAATCTGAGCTGCAAATGTGATTGGTCTAGGGAAACTTCATTTAAAATTTCAGCTGTGTGAATTACCTATCCTGTCCCCCTCCCTTCTCTACATTGCTCCCTCCTCCAACATGACAAATGACACCGGAAAGGAAATGTCACAGGCTATCAAGGAAATTCAGACATCTCTCTCTCTCTCTCTCTCTCTCTCTCTCTCTGTCTCTCTGTCTCTCTCTATTTCTATCTCATCTGCTTTAAGTAAACTAGATGTAGTATAGGGAAATCTGAGTTTGCATAACAAAACGCAATAAAACTAGAAACTTAGCCTTCACCTTACAAAAGGAGTCTTTTAAAAAATGTCTTTGATTCCCAAGTGCCTTTGCTTCAGTTAAAATATCCTTTAATCTCTAAAGTTTCAATTTTAAAAGAAAGATTAATAAAACAATCGAAATTTATGTACACAGACACACTCACACACACTCACAGATGCATACACATCACTTAGACAGCATCGGAGGCAAGATAGTACAATGGAAAGAATGCAAAGAGCCAGGCAGAGCTGGCCCATTCTTGACCATGATTGCATCTAAGTTATTCTGTCTATCTGATCATTAGTTTCATCACCTGCGAAACCTATCAGTTTTAGTTGGGATACAGGTTGAACTCCTGTAGAGAGAGCCAAAAAACCGTGTATTAGATGAGACATAGGGATATTATGTCCCTCACATAACAGCAAAGTCAGAGACCCAGGCTCCCTCTATCTTGTTGTTCCGCATCCCTGGGTAAGGGGAGCAACTTTGTCCACAAGACCCAGGACAGGTCACCACCACACCTACATTCCAGCCCATAGGAAAGGGAAGGTGAGGGTGCACCTCTACCTTTTAACAGCCTGCCTGGAAGCTGCATAAGTCACTTTTGTTCACATCTGTTAGAGAGAATCTGGTTATGTAGCCATATCTAGCTGCAAGGGAAGCTGGGTATTACACCTTTACTTTGGTTGTCCATGTGCTCATTTGAAACTAGAGAGAATTCTGTTACCAAGAGAGGAGGGTTAGATACTGGGGGTGAAGAGCAATCTGTCACCCATGTTACACTGTGGTGAAAAGTTACAGGAAGGAGAAAGAGATGGTACTAGACTCATCTGTATTTTGTTTTTAATTGGAAAATGAGAGCATTTCCCAGAAGCCTTCTTCAACCCCAGAAGACTTCTAATTACATGCCAGAACATTGCCACGTGGCTACATCAAACTGTGGAGGGAGTTAGGAAAGTGAACAGGTAGCCTTCCAACCATGGACATGGAAAATGAAAAAGGAGACGGGACATGAAAGTAAATATTGGATTCAATAAACAAGTGTCTGCCAGAGTGTAGCAGAGAGGTTAAATAACTTGTGCTGTGTCACACAGCCATCCAGACTGACACCTGCTGACTTCCACAGTGTGTGCTTTTACTGAATCACTGGCCCCAGTCAGACTCTGTGACAATCCATGGCAATGCCTTATGGGGAAACAAATGGACAAAATGAGCCCTAGCGGCCATTCATCCCATAGCCATGGAGTCGCGTTACGGAGTTTTCCATGAAGAGACCCCAAGAGCAGGTGCACGAACTGGTTTAGACACAAGTACTGGGATGGGCATGTTCAGCTCTCCAAGGCATCTACCCCTCATCAGTTCTCCCTGGCCTGACTTCCCAAGCCAAGGTGAAGGTTGTCAGGATTCAGAAGAAGGGGAAGCTTAGGTAGAAAATAATAGTTGACATTTATGAGCACTTAACATCAGGCCCTGTTATCAGAGTTTTACGTTTTGTCTTATATAATCCTCATAATCAACCCTATGAGGTAGAAACTATCATTATTCCAATTTTTAGGGAAAAGAGACACAGGTCACTCAGGGTCAGGCAGCTGGTACACGGCGGAGCTGAAATTCCAACCCACCATCTTAGCCACATATCTTGATGCTGCCCACATGGGATAATGCCAGATAATGGGATCTGAGAAGCTGTCCCTGTCGTGAATATCACCTCCAGCTTCTCACCAGGTCCTGAACCTCCTTCAATAGCATACAAAAGCTGCCATGTCCCAGTGATAGGATTTTATATTGCCTTTAAATTTCCTAGTGTGATTTAATTCTCAAAGCAAGTAGAAGTAGGTGTGGCCAGAGTTATGGTAATCTGAGTACAATTAAGCCCATTGTAGAGGATGGCACAGGTAATAAATAGATAATGAAACAGGGCTGAAACCCAGGTCACTTCATTCTGGGCTCAGTGCACTTTCTACTCTAACACAGCAGCTGAGGCGGCCAAGGCTTGAATGCAAATGCCCACGTGGAGAGACAATACAGACGGGGGTAAACTGACCTGGGAGGGACCCACATCAGAGTGGGAGTCAGGGAAAGACCAGACACGGAGTCCAAGAAAAGAGGGAAGCGAGGAAGCAGGGGGAGGGGCTGCTGGGGAGGCTGTAGACAGACCACCGACGTCTAACCTTGGCTGGACAGACGCCTGGATCAGGATGGCAAGTGTCTCGCTTCTTGCCTCCTTACATACACATGACAAGCACAGTTAACCAGCAGGGCTGGGATCCCAGCACAGCCATCCACACACGGCTCCAGGCAACCACTACCGGTCAATGTTGTCATGTGAAATGCCACCTAGGTGCCATTCCTAGTCTGAAGGGCCAAAAACAAAAACTTGCCATTTTTGTCAAGAAAGGAAGAGATCCTGGTACACCCTGAGAGTACATGAGCATTTTACTACAATATCTTAATCTCAGTTTCCTCGTTTATAAGACGGTGATAATACTTACTTTAGAGGGGTGTTGAAGAAATTAATACCCACAGTACTTGGTTGTTTGCTACTATTATTAACAGTTCTAGTTACTGAGTGATGACTGCTTCCCAGCAAAATCTGTAAGTACAGGATTCATTCTCTAATTTGGTTCTCAATATAGAGCCAATTAGTTCATTCATTCACACACTTATTCATTCATGGGTTACTGAGTGAGTGCCTCCCACGTCACAGGCACCTTGTTGGACATAGGAAATACAACGGTGAACAGACTGGTTGGGGTTCAGTGACTTTCCTACAGTCAGCCTCATGAGGATACAAGTGTGTAGCAGAGCACAAGCAAAATCAAACCTAGTGTTATTTGGACTTATGTTACTGGTAATATTATTTACTTTCAGGATTTTTCCTTACCCTTTGGTGTCGGTGACTTGGGCTGAAGACAAAGAGATACGGAGCACACCTCGTTCTAAGACAACTGCCAACTGTTGATCGGGGTCTCTTAGCTCCTGCAAGAGAATACAGAGAGGTGGGCAAAGCGGGCCACACCACTCACGACCGCTCACCCAAGTCCTTCGGCCTTGTTAGGGGGGAAAACTTCCCTCTTCCATGAGCCCAACCAGAGGACGCTTGTAAAAACCCACCTGCAGGGATCAGAGGTGTCTGCATGAGGACCGGCTGCCACCTAGATCCCCTGCCACCGCCTGCAGACCCCCCAGTGCTGCCTTTAGGGCGGTGAGTTCTTGGGAGAGCATGACATGTCCCCTGGAGACACACAGGATCAAAGATCCCACTAACTGCTCTTTGTTTCTACATTGCTGAAGGCAGGGGGCTCCCTGGCACCCTCTGCACCAGCAGGACAAGGACCTGGGAAGAAAGGAAACGAGAGGAGCACCTACTGCAGTTTCCTCAGAGGGTGACCCTGAGGGTGCAGAAGAGGAATGAACCTAGGGTCCTTCAGGCTCCATATGAGGGAAACAGAAGTTGGAGGAAAAGACAGAAGCGGGGGGGGGGGGGGGGGGGGGGGCTCCCCAGGTGGTCAGTAAGGGGACACCTCATTCAGAAAGGGGGCTGGGCGTCGCCCGAGTGCCACCCCCTCCAGCAAGGATCTCTGCTCCTCTGTTTCCCAGCACCCTCAGGAGAGGGAGGGGAGACCAAAAAGACGGAGGGAAGGGGGTTGTGCTACAGGACCGACGGCACCTCTCCTCCCACTCTCGGGTCTGAAGAAAGAGTAGATGATCCCTGTCTTCTTTCCTGGTCCCTTAGGTTGCCATGACAGTGCCTGAGTGGGGGGCTCTGAGGAGGGTGTGGAGGCAGGACGGAATTTAAACGGTGTTTAAGTCTGCAGTTTTAAACTGGTCAGGACATTTAATAACTGAATATGTCTATAGAGTTATGAAATCTGCCCCCGATTTTCCTAAACCATGTCAAAGGACATTCTAAAGAGTATAAGTGTAGGCAATGATTACAGAAAAATAGGTGTTTCAGGTTCCCACGTTTACATCCACCAGGAATGATACTTCCAGTGACCGGGGTATGTTGAGTTTCTGCAAAACGGAGCATCCCCTGTAGGTGGAGCTGTAACCTTTTCCAGAAAGTATTTTGAGCTGGGAGGAACCTTAGAGCACTGGGAGGCAAATCGGCCTGCTTTTGGGGATTACCCGGGAGAATGTAAAAGTGTGGGTTCCTGAGAGCCGGAGTTTCAGAGGTTCCAGGTCAGGAGGACTGCAGTGGGCTCTGGCGCTGGAAGCCGAGTGGGCCCCAGGCTGCATTTGAGATCACTGCCCCCAGAGGGCTGCCAGCACTCCTGGGTGGCCCCTGGGTGGCCCCTGGGAGACAGGTCGCCGCCTCTGCCTGCTGAGTTTGCTTACCACTCCCTGAAGTAGCGGGATTTCTTACTTGTGTCTCTTCACAAGACCAAACACTATCCTCAAAAACCTGATGTGCTCGATTTCAGGTTCCTAGAAATCGGGACCACCTCTTCTCTTTGGGTAAAACCCTACCATTCGTGTTTGGGATTATAACAAAAGAAAATGCGAGACCCCAGAGACTGAGGACAGCCAAGGAGCTTTGTTCGCCTTTTAGTTCTTGTTAAATCAAACTTCAGAATCTGCACTGTTCCTGCTTCCTACCAGAAGCTGGGGTGGGACAGTAGAGAACATATTTTTGTATTTCTACAAGGTTAGGGCTTTCTGAAAAGGTAAACCTGGGACTTGGATTGAAGAACCAGCCTAGGACATTAAAGTGTGACTGAAGAGCCCAGAGACCTCAGGAAGGATTTAGAGATCTTCTCTCCATGTGTTTATATCTCAAAAGGGAAGAAACCCTTGGTTACAAATTCCAGTTTGTCCTATCTCCTTCCTGGAGACATTCATTTATATTCCAAAGGGTAAACATCCAGGAAGTTTCCCTTCTCTCCCCAGAGGGAACACATATACGTTGAGATTAGGTTTTTCTCCCTGTCTCTTGGGTGGAGGGGCATTATGTATACTAGCCCCCAGCTTCATGCTTTCAGGGTTCCTCCGTGTGGTGTGAGTATCTCCTTCTGTATGTGCCGGCGTGGCTCTCATTGCACCACCCTGAAGGGGGCACGCTGGGGACCTGGGGAATGGATGCGTTATTGTAGTAAGTAAGTAATAATGATTGTCATGATCCTGAAACCCCATGTTCGCCTTCAGGGTAATATAAATAAATACTGATATTAAGAGCTTATCAGCTGGGAGTCTGAGAGTGCTCTCTTTCTCTCAGCCATGGGGGCAAACAGCAGAGGGTTGTCTCGGCTTACAGCTGAGCCTCTGTGTACACAATGATGGAAGGTCTGATGTAGCAGTGAGGTGGTGGAACGGAGACATGTTCTAACTCTTTCTGTTTCAATCAGCAAAGAAATAAAGGACCTGCAGTAATATTTAATTACTATCTTTTTTTTTTTTTGCATTTTTTGGCATTTTGTGTTTGTCATACATACCATATAGGGGTGTGCTGGTATCTATTTAACAGCCAGTTCTCTGGAAATGGGGCAGGGGTGGGGGATGGAAGCCCAGATTTGTAGTGTTTGCCAATATCTGTGGTGTAAACACTCCCACCATGGTTGATTATAGGCTGCCAAAGTGTGTCAACCAGCTTGCAAAATTCCTAAAAATTGAACAATAGGCTCTGTCAAGCTTGTATCAGCCAACTGTTCCACACCACTGGCATACGGCTAAAACAAAACAACAAAATGAAATGAAACATATACATCAAAAGAGTAAGCAATAAAGGAGAATTCCCAATAACATACGTAGATCACCTGCCCTTCAAAAGTTGGAGCTTAGCAAAAAATTACAATATGCTTATGTACAGTCGACACCAGGAGGTAGGCCTTAAGGAGATCTGAAAGCGGTATAAGACATCAAGTAATGATAAGAACTTAAATATCTAATAATAGGGGAATTACTCTATAAATTGTGGCACTTTTTACTATGAAAAAAAAAGAGCTGGAGTTTAGTTGCTACACTCTCTCCTCCCCCTCCCCCACTATCGAGAGTAGGCTATACTCAGTGACTCTTCCCAAATAATAGCACAGGGAAAGGAAAAATAGTACTTTTACAGTGGAGAAGTTTGGCAAACACCGCCTTAAACAGGTGAGTGATGAAAGTTACCTTTACCGTGTCATAGGATGTGATGTCAATCAAGTATCATGCACCCCCTAATTTGATGTAATGAGAAAGGTAATTCACATCTGCATGTTTGTTCAAAAACCCCATAACCTCAGGCTAATCATGCGGAAAAACATCAGGAAAACCCAAATATCTGATCAGTCTTCCTCAGGACTCTCAAGGTCATGACCACCAAGGACAGACTGAAACCTGCCCCAGACCAGACCAGAGGAGACTGGGGAGATGTGACAACTGAAGGCGGTGTGGTATCCTGAGTTGGATCCTGGAACAGTAAGGAATACTAATAAAAAATGATGAAATAAAATTGAAGTCTGGGGTTTAATAATCGCAGCATACCAATGTCAGTTTCTTTGTTTTGACAAATAACCTTGGAAATGTAAGATGCTGACAGTGAGGGAGACTGGCTGAGAGGTGTACAGAATTCTATACAATATCTTTGCAACTTTTCTGAAATGTAAAATTATTGTAGCCCAGCCAAGCGTGGCTCAGCAGTTGAGTGTGGACCTAGGATCCAGGAGATCGTGGTTCGATTCCCGGTCAGGGCACATGCCCGGGTTGTGGGCTCCATCCCCAGTTGGGGGCATGCAGGAGGCAGCCGATCAATGACTCTCTCATCATTGATGTTTCTGTCTCTCTCCCTCCCCCTTCCTCTCTCTGAAATCAATAAAGATATATTAAAAAAATTATAAAATAAAAAGGTTTATTGAGATTTTTAAACATGCAAGTGTTAGGCGGGGGATAGACAGAGCACAGAGGATTCTTAGGGCAGTGAAGCTATACTGTACCATACTATAATGGGTACATGTCATTACACATTTGTCCAAACCCACCGAATGTACACCACCAAGAGTGACCCTAATGTAAACTACGGACTTTGGGTGATTACGGTGTGTCAATGTGGGTTAATCAATGGTGACAAATGAACAGGATGGTGCAGGGTGTTGATAGCTGAGGAGGCTGGGGGTATATGAAAACTCTCTACTTTATGCTCAGTTCTGCCATGAACCTAAAACTGCTCTAAAATAAAGTGTATTTAAAAAGACACACAGGAAAGCATGCTTTCTAAACTGAAAGGACTTCTAATGTCATTGTATGTTCCCTCCCTCATGGTAGGTGGGTGGTCGAGCTCTCTGAAGGGCCAGCTTCCTTGTTGTCTTTGTTCTCATGTCTGGCTGTTTTTTTCCCCTGAGAAGAGAAAATGCTGATTCTCAGGGCTCCCGGGTTATATGGAAACTTTTCTTCTGCAGGCCTTTGGTAACTCCTTCATTTTTTAAAGGAAATTCCTTAAATTAAAAGAGCCCTTTCTTCTTCTTGCATTCTTTCAGGTATTTACAGAATGTATTCATTCCTTACGTGAAGAGGAGTTTAGGCATTCATGTCCAATTGTTTGTGTGTTTATAAATCTCATGTTACCATCGGCTATATAATAAAACCACTTGATTTCAAATCATTTCGACGAGGTTATCTCAACTATCTGTGATGTGAGAGAAAGTAAGAGGCAATTTCTTGGAGATTTAGCTTCTTTAAGTTCCCAGAGAAACTAACAGAAAGTGCAATGCACACGCGTCTCCACCCCACGGCAAGCAGACAGTATTTCACGTTGAATTTGGTGAGAACTTGGACAATCTGACCTGTGCTTGACAAGGAGAAAAAGTGAGGCTTAGCCACCTGCTCAAGGTGACGCGATTAGTGACAAAGGAAAGGCCCTGAGCGTTTTCCCTTTCCCAGGGCTCCTGCCTTTACCTGCAGCTGTTCCAAGTGCCTTAGAACAGGAGGAAGGAGCCCAATAAATGCCTCGGAGTGACGCTGGGAAGGAAAATGAATGTACCGATGGCCCTGTAACAAGCTTCCTGCGTCAACAATGAGCGTGTCTGGGAAACCATCATTTATCAATGTCCTAACTTTCTATAGCTGCTTAGTCTTTTCTGAGCAAAAATCTTTAACTTTAAAAATATATTTTAAAACTTTGCTTTTAGCTCTAATTACCTATCCATGCATTGTGAGAACTGCGAAAACTCTTTTTTCCTTCCCTTAAATCAGAAATAGCTGGTGAGCTGAGGGGCTGGCCCGCAGGCTGAGGCACCTAGAAGGCAACTCCAGGCCAAGGAGGATTCCAGGGCAGAGGCCAGGTGTTATCGGTGGAAGTGGGGTATCCCTTTCCCCACTGGGTGCTGAAGGTGATGTCCTTACAGTAACTCGAGAAAAATAATTTTCTGAGACCTGCATGAGAGGATGAGTGATTTTTATTTGTGTGGAATTACATCCCTGGGTTTCCAAAACCCCACTTCCCTTAATCCAGTCCTGGAAGAGGTATCACATGGGGCTTCTAGAACTCCCTGAAATTTTTGGCAAAAATATGTGAGCATGTCTGTGTGTGTATGTGTGTGTGTTTGTATTAGGGAGAGTATGTGTGTGGTGTGGATGGTTACCCGAGTCTCAATTTCTGGAAAAAAGAAGCATGGTCCATGGCTGCCCACAGGTGCTCTTGGAGTGATGTAACCTGGGAAGAGGGGAAGGACCACTCACTGCACATGAGATGGCAAAGCAAAGATCACAACTTGGGAATTACATAGATAAAGTGGATTTAGTGGAAGAGGCTAGAAGGAAAGTGGCAGAGAGAAGAGCCATGGACCTCTGCTAACAGAGGGCTGAGAGGGAGAAGGCAAGGCATGGGGTGGCTGGTCAGCCAGGCCTAAGGCGTCTGAGAGAAAAGCCAGCACATGAGCTCTGCCAGGTGTGATCGCCTGTGCTCTCCCGGGGCATCAGGAACTCATCTGCCTGCTCTAACGGGTGCTTTACGGGATTAGCAATAGTCAAGCTAACGAAATGGCAACAAAAAGCCTAAGCCCTGTTAAAAATACGCCCACAAGATGGCACTGTGGGCCAATAAGAATATTCAACCGGCTGGCAGAAGTAAAATGTTTACCTTCCTCTCATTTTTCTTTATCTTTTGCTAATACACTGCAGCCTGATCCCCTGCATAATTTGTCTATAAAAATGCTGGCATTTGGAAATAATATCCCTAGTTTTCACAATCCCTGCTTACTCTTTGCATAATCCTGAGTAGACTTCGGAAAGCCTTCATCTGAATCCCAGTTCTAATACAGGAGTTGGATCTAATCCTTAATTTACTAAAAACCCCTTAAGGCTGTGTGCAGTCACCGCTGGCATTTACTGGTGCTTGGGGAGCTGTGAGGTTGGGAAGGACAGGAGGGAAATGAGTCCAAGGAGAGAAAGGGGCTCAGAGTTTCACCAGAAAAGCCAAAAGCATAAGCTTTGGCCACGATTGGCCTGGCGCAGGAATGGAGGGGAAATGCCCTCAGGTGAAGCATTGCTTTCAAGAAAAGGACTCTCACTATCCGTGGGTGCATCTTTGTTGGGACTTTTGCTTAGAAACCCCTTTTTAAAATATTACGATGATGTAGAAAGAAGAACAAATGGCTTAAATTAGGCACCAAGAAGAAGAGTTAAAATGTATCCTTTGGCCAAAGACATCATAATACTATTTTACATTTATATTGTACTTAACCAGCTTATAAGTGCTTTTATACCTCCAGCATCTTGTTTGATTCTCAAAGCTACCCCGCTTCACACCTGAGCCTCAGAGAGGTCCAGAGCCTTGCTGAAGGACACACAGCCACTGACTGGGATGTCGGCAAAGGTACTTAGTTAGTTTTTAATAAAGGAGGGGAACAAACGGAGTCAGACATTAAGCTGGGAAGCTGCAGCTTCACAGGCTCCCCAGGGGACAGCCACCTCCTCTGCCAAAGGGACTGAATCCCAGAGCCGGCAGGAGGAACTGGCTTTCCAGTGTCCCTGGGGAAACTGGCCTGTTGGCTGGCACTGCTGGGGGAAGGAGAAGCAGTAACGGGGACACCCCTCTGCCGAGGCATGGGTGGCAGAGGCCAAGATGACCAAGCGAAACTCCGAGGCCTGCACCGTAGGAGCCAAAACGGCAACGTGAAGGGGAGGAGTCCGGCCTGGGAAAATCTGGAGAAGGGGTCAGATAGGAAAGGGCCAGAGCCCCAGAAGCCCAGGAAAGGGACTGGTGTGCTAATTCTTTTCCATTTGCGATGTGCGTGTGTCCACACCGCTCACTTCTCTCTCTTCCCAGGCTTCGGCTGATAGCAAGGCCTTTGGCCCTGGGAGGGGGCGGGAGGGCTTTGTTTTCTGGCAGCAGAGCGGCCTGTGCAGAAGCCCTGGCCTCACCCTCTGGGGCTGGACCCCTCTCGCTCCTGCCTCCACCCCCCACTGCTTGCCCTCCAGCAGCTCTGCCTCTGAAACTCCCCCAAATAAATCAGCCCAGAGCTGGAAGCGTCTCTGGGGGCTGCTTAGCCCAACCTGCGAGCTGCTTGTCGATGGGAAGGGGGGGGGCAGCTGATCAAACTGCTTCCCAAAGGGTGGCGGGATGGCCCCGGCGTAGCGGGAGCAGCCGCCCTCCAGCCCCGGAGCCCCCTGAGCCCCCTGAGCCCCCTGAGCCCCCTGAGCCCCCTGTTCAGTGGGACAGTGACAATCAAAGACTCCGCAATTCAACGCGGGGCCAGGACGCCTCCACACAGCACCTGCGAGGGAGTAAAACAACCCGCAGCGCAAGTCCATGCTTCTCCCTGAAACGCAAGTCGGCCTGCAGAGGCGAGGCCACGCGAGAGCCAAGGGTCGCTTCTTTTCTGCAAGGACAGATGAGGACCTGTCCCCAGGGAACCCGATTTCCAAGAAGCCCGCGCCTTCCTGACCCGCTTCCAGGTTCAGTCCCGGCTGCCGTGCTTTCGAGAACCTCCGCAGGGCGCCTTTCCCGCTGTGCAGTCCACGTGGGAGCTCACAGGGCCTTTAAAAGGCACAAACAGCCGCGTTGCGTAATGTAACCCGATGTTCTGACAACCCCACTTACACTCGGGCGGAATTTAAAGGTCACGATTGCGGGAAAGAGCGGCGAGAGAATGCAAGCGCCCGAACACGGACTTCACGGGCGTCCCCTCGATTTGAGTCTTACCTTATGAAACTCAGACCAAATTGCCTGTGAGTTTAACAAAATATACAGGCGTAGAATCCATTTCTTGGGAACAAAGTAGCCTTAGGAAAAAAGATAGAATAGAGTAGACACAGTGTGAAGTGGTCAGAGTTTGTCTCAGACGCTCTCGGTAATATCATTCACTCTTTCCGCCTATATTTATCAAACGCCTACTATGTGCAAGGGACTGGGCTAAGCCCTGTGGATCGGATGGTGCAGAAGACACCCAGCGTCAGGGAAGAAAGACACAGGGACACACAGTAAGAATTAAGGGCCAGGACAGTGGAAATGCATTTGGGAAGCACAGAGCGGGGGGTCTGATAGTCTAAAGGTGTGGCCAGCACCTTCCCGCAGTGAAGCAACGCTTTAGTTCAGAGCTGAGGGATGAGCAGGAGAAAAGCGTGTTAGGGGAAGGGAAAGTGTATCACACGCGGAGGGAACGGCGTTTCTAGAAGCTGGGAGAGGGGGGAGAGTACACGGCAGCTGCCACTAAGATGATCCAGAACAGGGTCAGCACATGATGACCCAGGCACCAAATGCGGCCTGCTGACTATTTTTGTAAGTAAAGTTTTATTGGCAGCCACAATAATTTGTTTTAATATTTTTTATGGTAGCTATTGTGCCCCAATGGTTGAGTGGAGCAGTTGGGACAGAGAGTGTCTTCCTAGGAAAAGGCTCAATTGTTCTTTGGTCACAGCAACAAGTGAACGCCAGACCTGGTTTTAAGTCAGTCCTAACCGATCAATGACCGCTTTGCACCAGCAGCCTTGCTGCTGATTGTCATCGCGTCAGCGACAGCGTCACACAGGCAACCACGGCTGAAGGTCAGCCAATCTGCAAACACGCTCACCACCGCAAAACCCATCAGCCTCTGGATTCTACGCCCTCTCTCTAGGGCTCCAGCTCTCAGCCTTGCTTAGAGAGACTGGGCCTTACAAGTTGTCATTTGTCTCTCTAGTGATGACGGTCTCCTATTTAGACCTGCCCAGAGTGAGAAACATGGTTGAGCCTGGGTCTGAATCCATTGTATCTTACCCCTATGCCACGGTGCTCCGTGGTCTTGCCCACCCTGTTTCCCTCAGGTTTGGAAGGCTGGTGTTAGCTGAGAGAATGCCAGGTGGCACCCGAACTTGGCATCAGCTAACATTGCCTCACATGAGGAGCAGGCCATTCCTCCCCATCTTCAACTCCCTTAAGCAGCAATGAAGAAAACAGGCTCTGGAGCCAGACTGTTCTACTGCTGGGTTAGGTACCTATTGCTCTATAACAAATTAGGCCAAAACTTAATGACTGAAAACACCAGTAAGTATGTATTATCTGACACAGATCATGTGGGTCAGGAACTTGGGAGCAGCTCAGCTAGGCGGTTCTGACTGGGGTCAGCCAGGGCTGCAGTCCTCTGAGGACCTGGCTGGGTTGCAGGGCCCTCTTCGAAGATTCCTCACTCACGTGGCTGGCAAGCTGGTGCTGGCTGTTGGCAGGAGGTGTCAGGCCCTTGCCACGTGGACTTCTCCATAGGACTAGGGGTGTCTTCATGGCGTGGAAGCTGGCTCTCCCAGAGCAGGTGGTCTAAGAGAGTAACAGCATCTTTTTTTTTTTTTTTAAATCCTCACCTGAGGATATTTTCTCCATTGCTTTTCAGAGAGAGTGGGAGGGGGAGAGAGGAAGAGAGAAACATCAATGTGAGAAAGACACATCGATTGCTTGCCTCCCGCATGCACCTCAACAGGGGCTGTGGATTGAGCCTGCAGCCGAGATGTGTGCCCTTGGCCAGAATCGAACCTGGGACCCTTCAGTCCATAGGCCATGGCCACTGAGCCAAACCAGTTAGGGCAGCATCTTTTATGACCTAACCTTGTGCTTTCGTTGGGCTGCTATAACAGGACAGCATAGACCGGGTGGCTTTTAAACAATCTCTCATAGTTCTGGAGGCTAAAAGTCCAAGATCAGGGCGCCAGCAGGGTTGGTGTCTTGTACTCTCATCTCATTGTGTCCTCACATTGTGGAAAGAGGGCAAGAGAGCTCTCCAGACTGTACTTTTTAAAAAAATGTTTTGATTGATTTATATTTCTTTTGTCTTTGTTAATCCTCACCTGAGGATCTATCTATATCATCTAATATCTATATCTATATCTATATCTATATCTATATCTATATCTATATCTATATCTATATCTATATCTATATCTATCATCATCTATCTCTATCTCTATCTCTATCTCTCTCTCTCTCTCTCTATCTCTATCTATCTCTATCTCTATCTCTATCTCTATCTCTATCTCTATCTCTATCTCTATCTCTATCTCTATCTCTATCTCTATCTCTATCTCTATCATCTCTATCTCATCTATATCTCTATATCTATCTATATCTCTATATCTATCTATATCTACTTTAAATATATTTCTATTGATTTCAGAGAGAGAGGAAGGGAGAGGGAGAGAGAGATAGAAACATCGGTGATGAGAGAGTCATTGATTGGCTGCCTCCTGCATGCTCCCTACTGGGGATTGAGCCCACAACCTGGGCATGTGCCTTGACTTTGGGAATCAAACCCATGACCCTTCGGTGCCTGGGACAACGCTCCAACCGAGTTACGCCAGCCTAGGCGGCCCCTATTCTTCATACGAACACATGCCCCCCAAAACCCAGCATGCTGCCTAATTGCTCAACTGCCAAGACAAGAGGTTGAACAGCCAGATTTCACTTAGCTTTTCGTCGTCTGCCATAATGTCTTTAGAAGCAGAATGATCAGCTGTGTGTGTTTCTGAGCTCCTGAATTTCATCTCTAGAATTTCTTTTAAAATAAACTTTTGTTTAGTCTGGGTTTCCTAAAAGAAGACCTGAGACAAAGTCTTGCCTGTGGGTTTTCATCAGAAAGTAATTCCAGGGAGCAGAACTGGAGAGTGGACCGGGAAGCAGGGAGAAAAACCGAACCAGGGAACCAGCCACTGCTGCAGGGGGCTGGCGTTTCGTCTCCCCAGCATCTTCTGAGAGAATTTTGAAAATCTTGTCTCCTTGGAATACATAAGGGAAAACATTTATCCATCAGCTTCTCTCCACTATGAGTTAAAGATGATCCCTGGGTCTTCACTCTCCTCTACTTCCAGGGGGTAATGGTGCATGTTAGTGGGGTTCCCACAGAGAGCCGAGGGCTGTGTCAGAAAAGCTCCAGGTTAGGGAACCAGGAGTGTGTGGTGTAGCTGGAGCCAGGTGCTCCATGATTATTTCTTTGCAGAGCAAATCAAAGTTTGCTGCTTGGAACTTTCACAGAAGTAGCTGTAGCAAAATACAGGCCCCAAAAGATTTCTGTGGGTCACAAGACATATGCATGAAAATAGGAAGCATAAAAAAACATTAAGTAGGGACTTTGAGTTTAGCTCAAACATGTAAAGAGCTCAGAAGCCATCACTCCTACTCTTTTAAGAAAACACTGGATGAACTGAAAGTCAATGACTTTTCCTGGCCCCATCAGAGAAGTGTAAACTCAGGGAAAACTGCCACCTCAAAGTGTGGGAGACAGATTTGCTTACTTAGAAAGAAGCTAGTAGAACTATAAATGGGTGAGAACATTTAAATGGTAATTGAAATACATTTCCAGATATGAAGTATGGACTGGTGTGACTGCTGCGCTCCTCAGTTTTAGGGGCTCCCCAAATTTTCACAGGCTTTTCATCCAGGAATCCCATCAGGTTCTCATGCTGGAAAATGACAGCCAGGGTTCCTTCCTCTGTCACCTGATTGCTCTGTGGCGTTGGGCAAATTACTTAACCTCTGTGTCCCCTTTAGTCACCTATAAAGTGGAATGATAAAAATACCTACTTCTTTAGGGTCATTGTTCAGTTTAAATGAGTTAATAGGGTGTCCTGGAACATAGAAAGGGATTCCTAAAGAGTCAGGGACCCCAGAGAAGTGAATGCTCCTGTCTTGACCCATTTGTGGACCTCATGTCCCCAAGGTGCTCCTGGGAGGCCACGCTGTGAGGCCGGCCCACAGCCACAGAGAGCCAGTATCAGGCCTGTCAATGAAGGATTCCTTTATGTCCTCAGTGGTTCAGCTCCTTGTGATACGACTGTAATTAACCTAGTTATTAATAACAGGAAAGAGGCAAAGGGGAGTGCAAATATCATAGGCATGTCATTTAGACAGTTTCACCAGGAAGCAAAAGCTACACCCCCAGGGAGCCACTAGTCCATTCCCCACAAGAGTACGACATTTGGGATATTTAATCCCCTAAAGAAAGGAGTTTGCTCTCTTGGCGTGCTGCGCTTGACTCCTGGTTTGCAGGCCCCTCTCGCCCCCGCTTCCTGCACTCACCCACGTGGCCCACGGCCATGCGGACCCCACACACGACGAACTAATGGGCTGAACTAGCCTGATGCAGAACTGGACCCGGCTGCAACAAGGAACGGAAACTCTGGACACTGGCTTTGCTTCTAGCTGTACTGAAACCCCAGCTACACGTCTATAACTGGACTAAGAGAAATGGGACTTTGGAAACCCAGAGATGTAATTCCATGCAAATAAAAATCATTCATTCTCCCATGGGAGTCTCAGAAAATTCTTTTTCTCGAGCTATCATAAGGACCCCACCCCTAGCATCCACTGGGGAAGAGGGCACCCCAATTTCCCTGATAACACTTGGGCATCTTCAGTGACCAGCCAATGGTAGCCTTTGAATCTGGCCCCTTCTAGCTTGAGACAGTCCTAATGACAAGAGAGGAACCCCCTAGAGGAGTTGAAAGCTCCCTCCTGTTTCTCCCACCCACTGACTATCGTGTTTCCCTCCGGTCAGAATGGACCTAACCTTTCCACCTGACGCTCCACCCAATCACCTGGAGTCGGCCATCAAGCCACCCGGAGTCTTCCTCTCCCAGCTGAACCCCAGAACAGTGAGATATCAGAGTGTCTCACGAGGCTGACCTCAGATGTCAGAGGTAAACGTGGTCTATTTCCCCAGCCTGCGAGCCTCTGCAGAACTCCAGGCTGGCCCAACAGAGCACGATGCTGTGTATGTTTGGGAGAAGGGATGACTTTAAAGGCGATTTGTTAGCAAGTCTGCTCCCCTAAGGGCCTGTACGCTCCGATTTCCTCTGAGCCCTTCTAGAAGCTCGATTCCTGACGATCAGTGGGAAAATCCCCAGAACAGGATTGGTTGTGTGAAATTTCAGATTTTCTGCAAGTTCACAGCTAGAACCCATGCACAATTACTGTTAAGAGCTTCATTTTGTCACTGTGAAAGCCCCACGGATTAGGCCTTTCAGAAGAAAGGAAAAAGCCTCTTCTGAATTCTCAGCCTCCATTGGATATTCCTGCGTAGAACAGTCTTCGTAGTGCTGGAGCATTTAAATGTCAGCGTTTTCTTTTCAAGGTCAGGGGTAGAGCCCTGGGCCATTACTGAAATTGCAGGGGCAGAGCCGGAACAATTTTTTTGGCATTCTAAAAATAAGAAGCTTTATTTTCAAACTGCGGGATGTGGTTTAAAAGACAGAGTCTCAACAATTTTCCTTTCTGACTGCCACTTGTATCCTTTCTGTCAATTTGGCCCGAGGGAAGGAAGCTGGTCCCATACAAAGGGGACCCAATTTCTGAGAATTGCATAAGATTGATTCTCGTAGATCCTGGTAGAATGTCTCCAACCTTCCCCTCCCTTTAGGGCCCAGGTGATGGACGGTTAGATTCACAGTGGCTGAGCCTAGGCAGGATCAGGCCTCTATCAGATGCACCAGCAGGGAGAAAATTCTGAAAGGAAACCACTGCTGTTGCGATGGGCAGAGCTGGAGCCCCAGAGGCCTGAGGGAAAAGCCCCCTTGAGCCGCTGTGGAGGGCTACCTGGGCACCGGTGGCAGGTGGAGGCTCTCTGTCTTTGGCATGTCTTACTTTTTTCCATTTCTCATCCTCAGGGAAAGGAGAGAATATACTTCAGCGTAAAGACGCACCCGCAGTCTTTAATAAGACAGCTCACTATCAACACCCAGACGTCTTACTGATCTTAGAGATGCTTTTCCCCGAAGGCTCTGGAAGACCCCAGCCCAAGCCATCCTTGCCCTCACCAGATGGTGGGCCCTGACCATGCTGGACTCAGGCAGCAGGAAGCTGAGCTCTCAGGACTGAGTCTCAGGGGAGGTCTGAGTCTGGAAGAGTCCAGGGTGAAGGGCACTGTCTGCTGAGCCTCTGAGACCTGAGTGTGTGGGGGTGGAAACCCGACCCAACAAGAACAGTGGGCACTTGCCACGGTCTTAGCTGGCCCCTGGTCAGTGATCAGGAAGCCCACGGACTTTCTGTTCACGGACTGACTAGCGGGCCGCACCAGAGGACCACCCAGGCCGGGCTGGGCATAACAGAAGCCTCCACGTGGTTTTCATAATATACATTCATACGCATATCCCCCAGCACCGTGTTATTGGAAGACCTCCCTTGAAACCGTCACCATGCAAGACTGAGCAACTATTTTGGGATATTTTTGAATGACACTTTTTTTTTTAACGTTTAGAACTGCTTTTACGGTGCTTGAGAATCCCGGCTGACTGGGCAGCTCTCCGAATGGAAGACTTGAATACGCATCTGAGTGCTTTTCTCCAAGCCCCAGCCCAGAGCCGAATCATTTTGTCCATCTTCTCGCTGGGATCACGTTACAGACTTTGAGAGCCTGCGGAAGTTTCATGTTGGACGTGCAGGAGCTTATAAAAGAGGCGTCACGGTGGAGGAAGAACTAGCTGGCTGGGCTCAGGAGGGTCGCCTTTCTGCATCTTGCCCAAGCGAGGTGGCCGTTAGAAAGTTACTTGAATTTTTCTGAGCCTTTGTTTTCATGCACGGAGAGTGGGGCGGTTGAGATGGCTCAGCGGTGGTCTTTTTTTTTTCATACACTGTTGGAAACTCCCTCAGCTCTTCTTCTGTGACTCTTCCTGCGAATCTCTTTCGGCACAGGGATTCGCCCTCTGGGTCCCTGCTTTTACTGTTATCTCCCTAGCTCTTCCCACGCCCGGTTCGCTTTCACTCAGTAAATCTCCCAGCTCAAAAGTGACCTCTTCAGAGAGGCCTTCCTGGGCTGCTCTATGTATGGCACCCTGGTCCCTCTGTCACCCTGCTTGTGGAAGCGCTGTCATGAGCCTATGCTCTTTTTCCCCTACGAGGGCTGGGATCTTGGTGCCATGTCACTGCTGGAACCCCTAAGCTTGAAGAGTGCCCAGCACATGGCAGGCGCTCAACATGCATGTGACGATACATGAGTAACTTGTACTTTTCACAGCATTAACCTCTCTCCATACACTCTTAGCTACGGTAGAGTTTCATGTCCTAATTACACCAGTTCTAGAGATGTGAGAGGTAGGATGAAAGCGACGACTTTTGCATCTTGCTGGTCTGGCACAGGGTCTCCTGGTCTAGGCCACGTGGGAGCCCGGGGACCTGGGAGCCAAGCCTGGTGTGATGTGTGGGCAGCTCACCCGGCTGCCTTCTAGCTGCCGCGAAGCCCTGGGCACGGAGGACTCAGTGACTGTCTCCGGTGGAGAAGTCCTTGGAAGAGTATGTTGTGGTCCCTATGTCCATGGCCAGTTTAAGTAATTCAGAGCTCCGCCCATCAGTGTTTGAGGGAAAAGAAAGATGCTAGGACTCCCCACACACAAGTCTCATACTAACACACTGAGGGCAGGAAGTCGCTATTTCCTTTGCTTCCTTAAAGAAAGTTCTGCGTCCTTAGAAACTGTACTATGCAAAACAAAGGATGTCCGTCAACATCTTGAACACTCACTTGCCATGTGACATGCTATGATGACAGCAAACCTCTGCTTGTAACCTCCCTGAATGTAAAAGCACCCAGGAAAGCCCTTCACCGACAGGATTTAGAATGATTAAATGTGATGCTAGGCCCGGCTTTAGTACAAGTGCTGGGTTTATCTAAACCATTCATCGTTCTTAAATGGGGTCTCAAAGGCGTCACTTTCTACCTTTCATCTTTCAAATCAGCTCCCAAAGGGGTTTGCTCACCTCTTGAAAAACGGGTCCCTGAAATGTAACCCTCCCGTGGCAGCTTTCTAAGGCCACGTGGCTCAAGTATTAGGGCAAAAGTCACAGGCGCTCTGGGCTGAGATAAGAGATTAGCACCTTTCCCCAAGCTTTAAAAAAAAATCCAAATGAGTTATCTTTAGTAAAAGAGAAATAAATGTGCAAACCTTTTAAAGTTCAGACGTCAGAGCAAATTATTTCTTAAAAGCGTTTTGGTTTTTTTTATTTTAAGGAAAAAGAAAACAGTGACCTAAGATCGGGTGCCTTTTCTTTCTACTGCTCGGTGTGTGTTATTAGTAGCAACTGCAGCCTTTTTCTAGCAAGACCAGCCCCTTTCATCATCCGTAACCCAGAGGCTTGCAGCTTTGGCCAGGGTTTACCCAACTTCACGCCCTCCCTGTGGGAAAAAACGCAAAGGACATTATGCAACCTCAGAAGCACACGGCAGATTAGGAGAAACAGTTGCAACTCATGTCCCAGACACATGGCTAATTAGATATTTATGAAAATCAATTAACTATAAGACCTATAAAACTAATTTATACAATATACAGTACCCAAACGTGGTCGCCGTCATGTCCATTTGAGCAGCTTTTCCGTTTCACAAGGTGCTTTGGACATTCCTTCCAGCTCAGTTCTTTGCTTTGTTAGTGCTCTCACTTAAACAGAGCCTGTGCTACTTACTGAGTTAGTTCAAATGTTCCTAAGAAATGTACCTGTGTGCTGTCTCTTTGATGAGCTTGACCTATAATCTGATTACATAGGAAAACATCCCAGCTGGGTTCCGGCAGGGGAAGGGGAAAGAGCTCGGGAGGTGAGGAACAGAGCTGGCTGGGGGCAGGAACTCAGCGGGGCACCTGGAGGGGGTGGCATTGCTAATAATAAAAGAAGAGAGAAGATTTTCATCAAAAATGAGAAGAGAGAAGGGAGAAAAAAACAGCTGCATTTATACAAGATGGCATGATTGGCTTCCATTGATGGACATAATGGGGAAAAAATAACTTGAGCATCAGGGTTAAAATTGGGTTGAATTGAAAAGAAATCCAGCTGGATAAAATGGCAGATCTGAGCTGGAGGCAAGTTGCCTTGAAAAGTCTTAGAGATGTGAGGGAAACTCATACTTTAGGCCGGGTGATTGCTCTGTGACCCGGAGGAGCCCAGAGTGCATATGCATCTAAACTTCACCAGTTTGCAGCCTGTTAGAGCTCACAGGGGGCTCGGTTTCCCTGGTCTCACCCCTGCACAGTAAGTGGGAGGCTGACCCGTCTTTGGGTGCCAACCTGTGGGAGGAGCGGGTGCCCTGACTCCTGCACCAGCATCGCTCAGTCCCAGGGATGCTGTGGATCCGTGTAAACTGAAACCCAATCTACCTTCGCTTCCACGCCGTGGCCCAGCCTGCCCTTACCTGCTCAGCAAACGGTACCACAACTGCTCCTCGACCCAAGAGAAGAACCCTGGCGTCGTCCCTCATTCCTCCTTTTCTCTCAAATTTCTTATCCAGTCTATCAGCGGAGTGCTGTCAATCTGACCTCCTAGATGTGTATCTCAGATGGAAATGCCCTTTTCCTTCTTCAGCCCTGGCCCAGGAATCCAAGCCTCCGTCTTACTCAAAACATCCATCCTACCTGGTCCCTCTGCTTCCCCCAGGACCTTTCCACACGCAGCTTCCTAACAGCAGGCAGGAGCCCCTGAAACGGGAGCCAGCTCCTCGTGGCCTGAAACCAGGCCTCTTCTGGCCCAGCGCCCTGGTGATTCAACTCGCGCCTTTCATCCAGAGGCTCTGCGCTCTTCCCCTCTCATCTAACGCACTCCAGTCACTGGCCATTGCGCAGGGTTTCCGTTTAGCCAGGCATGTTCTGCCCACCCGTGGTCACCTAGGTCCCCAAGTCTTCTTCGCCCAATCTCACTCGAGTATGTGTTTACCCCACAGACCCCAAGAAAATCTGGGGACTGAAGGCTGAAGTGAGGACCAAGACAGAAAACCCAAGAACGGATTGAAAGTCTGATGCAGAACAGTTGACCTCAAACCCCCCATCTCTTGCTGCCTCTTCTGCAGGACTGGGAGGTTCATCTAAGGCTTGAGGACACCAGTCAGAAGAGGGTGGAGCCATGAGGCCTCCGGCTGAAATCAGAGGCGCTAAAGAAAAGCCTGCAGACTGGACTGAGTGCCGAGGCGCGGCGCCCGTCCCCGCTCCCAGCTCCCTGACTTTCTTCCAGGTCTTCATCAGCTGGAGGCACTCCACCCTCCTTCCCCACCAGCAACACACAGGGATCGCAAGGTTCTTCTTTGGAGAAATGAAATTACTCAGGAGGAAACTGCTACCGATTGGACACCCTGACCATGTAGGGGTCTCCCAGTGACAAGCCTGGTTGTCTCCAGTGCCCTCGGAGGCTCGCCAGCACAGAGCCTCCACTCATGTTTTAGTGCCTCCTTCCCAGGTACGAAGTGTCACTCGATACTTGAAAAAGTTCAGAAAGATGCCAACATGAGAGGCAGAGCTAAAAACAGAGAAAAAGGAACTCAAAAGAAACAAAGGCAATAGACAGCAAAAGAACATTGAAAATTTTTATTATTAACCTCTTTAAGGATATAAGGAAAGATCGAGTCCATGAAAATGAGTAGGTGACGTAACACAGGAGCAACAAGAAAGAAAGAACTCTTTGATTTTAAAAATATAATTAACCGAAATGAAAATTAAATAAGAAGATTGGTAGAAACGTCAAGAAAATCTTTTAAAAACTGGAACTAAAAGATCAGAGGTGAACATTAGGATAGAAGAGATAAGAAAAATTAGAGAACCAATCTAGGACATCTAATATGCAGCAAATAGGAATTCCAGAAAGCGTAAGAAGAAGGAAAATTGGGAGGAAATTATCAAATAAATAGTACAGAGAACTTTCTCAAAACAGAAAGATAATACTCTTCAGATAGAGAGCCCCCCCCCCATTCCCATCACAGTGAACAGAAATAACCCCACAGCAAGACATGCCATCAAGGAATTTCAGACTACCAATGAACAGGAGAAGCACTGAAGTTTTAGGTAAAAAAGCAAGATTCAGAATGGCATTAGACCACGCACTATGCTAGAAGACAGAGCAATGTCCCAAATTTCTGAAAGAAAAAATATTTTTCAACACATAATTCTCTTTTAAGTCATCTTGAAATCAAGCCTGAGTGTAAACTAAACCCATTTTCAGACAGGAAAGGACTACAAATTTTTTATTTCCCATACATTCATGCTTTTGAAGCTAATAAAAGATGCGTTTCAGCAAAAAGGGGAGTAAACCAAGAAACAGGAAAACATGGGGGCAGGGAATCCACCGGAGAGACAGCGAAAGAAGTTCCAGATCACCGCTGCAGAGCAGCCCTAGCAAGTGATCCAGTCCACGTCCGCGTCCCCAGCCCTGGCGTCCTGGTGATCAGTGCATGCCTGTGAGGACCGGGGAAAGAGACACCCGACGGATTAGAGGAACAGTGTCCAGAGCTTAAACAGGGATGGGATTGGCCCCTGCTCCCAACAGCCAAGTGGAAAACCTCATAATTCCCAAGGCATTCGTAAATAAGAGTTTGCATCAATAGTGGGGGAAAACTCACCCTATTTGTCACCCAATTAAAAATTATATCAGGTGTGGGAAGAAGATAGAAAATACGACCCATAATGATGACAAACATCAATCAGTTGGAACTAACCCATCAGTAACACAGACGATAGAATTAGCAGACAAAACATTAAAAGTTATTATGTCTGTACTCCATACGTTTAAGACGCTAGAGAAAAGGCTGAATGTGAAGTAGGGACATAGAAGAGATTTTAAAAAGAGCCATATCAAAGTTCTAGAGAAGAAAATTATAATGTCTGAGATGAAAAGCACTCTGGGTAGGATTAACAGCAGGTTAGACTTTGCATGGACGTTACTCAAAGACTACCTTGGTTATGTAATCGCTACAACATATTTTTTAAATCCTGGAGGAAGCAGTCCTTCTATCTCAGTTCTCATTTATAATCAACACTGGACTTTCCTATTGACAGTACCTGTGAGTTAATTAAGAAATCATTTGGCATTGACGTTAAGAAACCTGGTACATTCTTCATCAAAATAGACTCACTCAGGCCATAGGGATAAACGCTGCCTGTCTAATGATACTAAGTGGTTGGCTCATTAGCTTGTCATGAATAAATCTCTTTTTCCAAATATATGCGTGCCATGTTTTTAGCCTTTTGTGCTACAGGTAAGTGTCTAGTGGGAAAGACTCAGGATTTAGAGGTCTGGTTTTCAATAATATTCACTAGATTTTTATGGAATGTGTTCTATGTCCCAGACATGCTGTGAGGTGCTGGGGGTCCATTGGTGAGCAAGACACAGCACCTGTGTCTCCTGGTGCTCAAAATCCAATGGCAGGAGACAAGGAAACGTGCTATTATGGCACAGGGTGATAGGCTGCGATGGCAAAGCAGGGGTCTAATGAGAGCGCACAGGGATGTCTTCTATCCAGATCTGGAAGCCAGAGAGGACTTGCTGAATAAAATTAGGTCTCCTGTGGAACCTGAAAGAGAAACAAGGGTTCAGACCCTAAAGAACTGGAGGAAGATGGTTTCTGGGAGAGGGGACAGGCTCAGGCTCCGAGTTAAGAAAAGGCAAGGCATCTTTGGGAAGCTACAGGAAACCCCATGCAGCTAGAAAGTTTGACAACTGGACTTGGTGAAAGTTAAGCCTACAGAGGTTTAGTTTAGATGTTGTCATGAAGGAAAGAAAAGAAATTGAAGGGATTTAGGATGTGATCATTTTACTTTTTAAAATGTCAACGACTCAGGATACAGTGTCAGAGTTGAAGAGAGGTTGTCAGTATAATCCAGGAGAGATGTGATGTTAACCTGAACTTGACCAAAGACCTCAAGGATGGAGAGAAATGGACACTTTCAAGGGAAATGTAAGGAACTGGATTCAGAAGAATGTGGTGATTGATGATTGCTGGGGGCCCCGAGGGAGGGAAGAGCCTTAGGTCATTCTTGGCTGCAGCAGCTAACCAGCTTTCTTCCCTGAGTGCCCACCTGGCTCCTGGCCGCTGCTGCGCAAAGTCCCCCAGCGCCAGTGCGGACTCCTGTGTGCCAGGATCTGTGTCCTTGGACCTCACCTGGGTGCTCAACGCTGCCTGGCAACACCCGTGCATTCCTTAAGTCAGCTCTTTCCAATTCTCTGCGGTGCTTCAAACCTTTCCACTCCCTGGAAGCTCCCACCCCATCATCGCCCCCTTTTCAGTTCACAGGCTTGCCTTCTATCTTCCTGAAAACAATGGGGGCCCCTGGAGTCGATGTCCCTAAGCTCGTGGCCCTGTGTGCCACTTTACCCTCAAGGCGTTGCCTTCGGGAAGATTTCCCAGGCTCCGCCGCTCGGGCATGTGCTCGACCTGTGCACCGTCTCCCTTCTCCTGCCCAGTCCCCGGGCCTGCGGCACCTCTAATTCCCCCTCCCTCGCCAGCTCTCCTTCTCTTATCTCCCTGTTCCCTTCTTCTCTCGTCTCCCCATCAGCACCTAAGTACCCCCAAGCCTCTGCCGTCTTGGAAAATCCTCCCTTGATTCTGGCTGCCGTAGCTCTGTCTTTCTGCTGTGCTTTGTCTGAAGACCAGGCCACCCTCTCTCTCACCACTTTCGACTTCCCATGGACTCCTCGGCCTTCTGAGGCCACCCAGGCCCTTTGGGGCTAAACACAGTGGTTTACACATAGGCTTGGCTGGGATCCTAGAGCTACCGCTTGGTGGCTTGGTGGCTTGGTGGCTTGGGCATGCTGGAATTTGTCAGATGTAAAATAAAGATGATATTAATCACGGCGCTGAGTTGTTGAGAGGATTAGATAGGCTGATGCATCTGAATTCCCTGGCATGGAATCTAGTGCTTGGTACTTGCTGACAGCCACTCATTCCCAGAACTCAGATATCCTGATTTCCAGCCCAGGCTGTTGCTTCCAGCTCACCATTTGGCCAAATGACTTGGGGCGAACGTGAGATAGAACCGTAGACAGGGAGGGCTTGAAGTGGCCCCGCTCCTGGTGGGAACTTCGTTGCCGTCAGACGGGTGGTAGGAGCCCCTGCAGTTGGCTCTCACGCTGCTTCTTTTCCAAACCCTGATCCAACATTTGCAGTTTCACATCCTTCATCCGGCCTTCCCAGTTGTTTTTGTAACTCTTAAATTCTTTAGTTGAGCCTAGCCTCATGGAAGAGAGAAGAGGAGAAGGTGCGGTTCGACGGAGCCTGACTTTCTGTCCGGACCTTTCCTAAGGCCAGGCCTCCTCCTGGCAAGGTTCCTGCAAGGAGGGTGCTCCGTGAAACAAGCACCCCACGCAGCGGAGCGTCCCGCAAGCTGTCGCGTTCCAGGACAGGGTCTGAGGATTCAGTCCTAGCCCAGCAGCTCTGTTGCTGTAGCAAGCATTTCCTGAAGTCTCATTCCCCTCCTCAGTATTTTGGAGCTTGCAAACTCAGATATAATGAATGGGGCCATTAGCGTGAACGCTCACGCAGCAGCGTAAGTTATTTTAATGGGCCCATCACTTGAAACTAAACTTCCACCATCTGTTCTACCCTTTAACTGCAAATGCAAAAGGAACACCACTCTCAATGGCATCATAAAAAGTTAGATATAAGTGATTTAAATGCATGTTTTGGTTCTGTACTCAGTGCGATATAGATCTAAAGGAAGTCCCATATTGGGTTTAGTTTTTATGGCAAAATCAAAATTCAGAGTAGGAGTGTTTCTCTGTTAACAAAAGAGTGGCTTTTTAGTTGGCATGGGATATGTTCTACTATGTCATTCATTCATTCATTCATTCATTCATTCATTCATTCATGCACTCAGTCAGTCAATCTTTTCTTCCACAAGTATTTACCGAATGCCACTGTGAGCCTGGCACTGTATTAGACCCTGGGAATACAGAGGTCAACAGTGATCATTGGCAAGGCCCCTGGCACCTCCAAATGAAAAGAAAACATGTTTATTTATTTTCTTATAAATAAACATAAAAGTCAGCTAAAAACTCAAATATGGATTTTATGTTCTGCTTCAGAATGGTAATGTGTTGGAGGAAGAAGTTTGAAATTAGCCAGATCTTAGTTTTAAATCCCCAGTTCCTTCACAATGGGACCTCTCTGAGTTTGGTTGCTTATCTGACCTTTATTGAGACATCTTACTCTGTCTCCTCATCTGGAAAATGAGAACAACAATATCTTCCTCATGGTTCTGTTGTGATCAACTGAGATATATGTGCAAAGCTGCTAGCCCAGGGCCTGGCTCATAGTTGGTGCCCTATGTTCTGTTTCTAACTTGCATTTTTTTAATAGTCTTAGGAAAGTTGCCTTTCAGACATAAAGTGATAGACTCATAGAATACCAGGGTGCAGAAGGGACTAAGAAATATTCAGCTTTGCATTCACCATTCTTATTTTATTGACAATCAAATTTAATCCTAGGGAGAATTAGTAACCAGCTCAAAGTCCTACATTTTGCAGTGGTTCCTAAAACATTCTGATTGGGCACCTATTGATAACAATATTTGAGCATTCACTCTCAAGTAGGTATAATTGAACTTATATATATATATATATATATATATATATATTCCAATATTAAAATACTGCATACATTATAAAATATATTTTGTAGAAATAAAAAATGAAGATGATAAACTGAAGAATATTTCCTGTTTTATTAGTTGTGATGGTTTCATACTGTGCTTCAGGCATCTGACCTAGTGTCTTGGGCCACATTATATACTTAGATGAAGTTCATTATTATTTCCTTTCTCTCCACAGTGCCCTGTATTCATGCCAATAGCATCCCCAAGCCCTCTCCTCATTACCTCTTCATGTCAGTTATGGCCCTGCTGGTCCACGCCCGCAGCATTTATCATTTGAACTTGAGCCATTGCCTCTAACTAGCCGCTCTGCTTACGTTCTCACCTTCTTTCCCTGTCTTAGTCCATCCTGCCTGCTGCAACACAGGTACCATAGATGGAGTGGCTGATAAACCACAGGAATTCATTTCTCACAGTTCTGGAAGCTGGAAGAAAGTCTAAAATCAAGACATTGGTAGATTCAATGTCTGGTGAGATTCCACTTTTTGGTATTAACTTAAAAATAAAAAGGCAAACTAAGAAGCAATAAGCAATTATTTTTTATCACAGAATTGCAATTCTGGGACATAGATTCAGGCAGAAAACCAAATTGTGTCCTGATTTCAGGGTGAAGGCAGAGGTTTTTATAAGAAAAGGAAGGGAAATAGTTACATGAATAGAAAAAAGGCATTTCTACTGGTGTTGACCAGTTGAGTTACTATTAGCTATGCATGGCTGGTTATTGAGTCTTTCCTCAGAAAGAATGTCCATTATCAATTATCAATAGTCCTTGTGGTCAGGATGTCTGCTTTCTTGCTAGTTTTACCAGTAATTGTAAGACACTGTTGCTTTGGCCCAGCTCAAAGTTTATTTCCCCCAGTTCAAACATCTTATAGGTTCAAGGAGCAAGATGTACAAACAGTTTTTCTGGAATGGCTGCTCATGCTCTGTTATAAAATGACTCCACTTTATGTCAATGTTTCACAATAAATAAATAGATGGAGATATATAGAAATTATGGCACCCTATACAACTATATCTCTTTGATTACACTTGGGTATAAATACAATGAAAAAAACTAGGGCTGTGATTTTGAATATGCTTGGAATTTCATGCCTGGCCCCAGATTAATAAAGATGCAGGAAAATTTGTATTTACCGTATCTCTGTGACACAGAGCTTTCTTATAATTTGGGGAAGTTTGGGGCCAAATTGGAAGAGTGAAAGCATTAACCCAATTATTTGGAAAAAAAAACCAACCACACAAACTGGAATAAAATAATTAGGTACCCTTTGCCTTCTAATGAACCGGCATGCAACTGTATTCAATTTCCCCTCTGCTTTTCCTTTGATCTCATCAAGCTTTCCTTGGTCAAACTTCTTCTGTTCCAGTCTCACCCATTTGTAACGCCGCGTCTTCCATCTGGGGCACAGATTTGCGCGGCCTCCGTTCCACGCTGGGCTAAATTTGCCCAGCACCTGGCCGAACATATTGGTTCTGGCATATTTACACAAATTGTTAGTAAAACATCAGACACAGTGGGCTCCCGTGACTCCGATCACAAGCAGAGTCCCTGTCACTTACGCTCACACGATTCCGACTTGAAATTCACCAGCAGGAGCTGGGCAGCGCCACTCGCATCTCGGGCGGCCCCTGGAGCCCTGGGCTTGGCGTTGAAACATCCACGGACAGGCGGAGAAATTAGGGAGGCAGGCCCGCTGGCTCCAGCCTCCTGCTTTATACATATTCCGTGGATAATTTTTCCACTCTTTTTTTCAACCTCCTTTTAACTTCCCCAAGTCCTCCCGCGAGCGCTGCGCCCGGAGCTATTGACAGTCTCATTTCCTGAGGCCTTTTCAAGTCCAGCCTTTCTTACCTCCCTCCGTTTGGTTGAGGGATTAGAGCTTCTCAGCTGAACGCCGCTCTCGGATGCAGGCCGGGGTCAGTGGTGAAGCGGCTGTTGCCGCCTTCCCATTTTTGTCTTGAAGTATCCTTTTTGATTACATGTCTGCAAACCCACAAAAGCCTCCCCATTGTATTGTAGCTGGAGAATGGCCCAGTTCCAGCCCGGTGCTTTGCAGGAAAGATCCTTTCCCTCTGTTCCTGCCTTTTGCTGTGGAATTCATTATGGTAATGCCTGTTTACTTACATGTCTATCTGGTTATAATGAGATTTCCAGCCTCTAGGTTTTAAGGTTCCTGGCCACCGAGGGAAGTCCAAGGAAAAGAGAGGAGAGGTGGGGCGGGTGGAGGATCTTGCCATGGGACTTGCCTCTCTGCTGATTCTGAACTCTTTGAACCCTTTGGGTCCTCTCCGTCTCCCTTGGAAAGATAAGGATCCATGAATAAACCAGCCTGTTCTGCTCTCTCAGTGCCTGGCTGGTGTGTAGGAACCATGAGTGACGTTCATCACTTGTTGTCCCTTCTGAGGTGGGGGCGTCCTGCCATCTTCTATGGCTGAGGGTAGACCTCCCTCCCTCCCCCCACACAATCAGGAACAGAGTACAGCCCTCCCCCCACTCCACACTGCCCCATGGACACAGCAGCCTTGGGAAATGAAGTCTCCTGTTTGAAGGCACACAATTTTCCACGGGCATGGATTGAAGCTGTGTCTACACCGTTGAGGTTTTGAGTCAGAATCTGTGTGTTCTCACGTCATCATCAGCCAGAGAGGTAATTTTTCTCAGCACCCCACCCACCTGCTCCTTACCCGTTGTTCCATGGGTTCATTGACCAGTCCTGGTGCCTGAGTGCCCACTGCTCTCCAGGCCGTGTGCTCGAGTCTGGCGATAGCAGGTCACAGGTGGCGATCGAGAAGATCCATAGAGAGCTTGAAAGAGGCCGGAGACTGTCGCACTACAGTTCATAGCTGGAAGACCTAAGTCCCAGTCCCAGTTGGGGTGGCGGAAGGGGAAGGGGGTGTGGAGAGTCCCAAAATTTAATGAAGTCATTAAGCAACAAAATAGTTGAAAGAGGTAGGAACGAGGTAGGTAGACTTCTGTGTGCTCAAATCGGTGATGAGAGTTGCAAGAGGCTATTAAGGTACAAGAGGGACAAGTTCAGACTGGGCTGTAAAGGTAGATCTCAGCTGGAGGGCCCGGCCTTGGAGCCCCTTGGATATAGCAGCAGGCAGAACCTAAGAGGGGTGCACTGTGTGTCGTGGGCTGCATGCGAACCTACTTCTCCCCCGTCATGTGAACCCCCTTTCTTCTCCCCATAACATGATCCAGTTTCTGTGGCTGGGGAAGTCCGCTGCTAGGACACTCGATGACAGCGTGCGGGGCCTGCCTATCGTGACAGGAGCTCGAGGTCAGAGTCTCACTTTCCCCCACTTCCCTGCAGCCCGTGTTTCGGCTTCTGCCAGATGCCTGAGCCTTTGCATGGTGAGCAACAGATGCAAGAACAGAGACCGTGGAGATTCCATTCCGGTGGCCAGTGGCACAGCTATGACAGGGGCGTCAGCTTCTGGAGGACCCGTGGCTGCCGTGCCCACGGATTGCCAGGGCCCTGGGCCCGCAGAGCCATGGAGCAATGGTGGCCATATTGTCTTCCTTGGCAAAAAATACGATTGTAGGTGAATAAAATAAACCACAAAATGAATAAATAAGAGCAAGGAAACCAAGCCTGACAATTCAGTGTGATGAGTTAAACACATATATTACTGAAGTCCCTATTTGCGTGCCATGCATTTTTCCTAGAGACTTTGATACATCAGTGGACAAAACTGTCAAAACTCCCTGCGGTGTAGGCAAGATCCTCTGGAAGCAGAGCCTGGCATGGGTGCTCTTGTCCGGGCGATTTATCCTGGAAGGGCTCATACGTGAAGGGGCGTGAGGGAGGCAGGGTGGGGAGGGGAAAGAGCTAAGCGGGAAAGTGGTCTCAACTGGAGACGAGTCTTAGTTTGATCCTATGGGGAAACGCTGAAGCACAAGTATTGTGACAGAGGGAGTCCCACCTTGAACAAGGGGCCTAGCTTTTTGTACCATGTCAGTCAGTCATCAAGTGAGGTTTGTCCCCCAGAAGGTCATAGGACAGAGTCCCTTAGTCCTAAGGTTATTGTACTTGCCCACTTATAGGACACGGAACTACCAAGAGCCCACTGTGGAGGATCCCTTTCATGACAAACTGATTTTTTCCTAGTCCTGCTATGTTGCAGAAATCTTACATCCTCATGAGGCTTAGGGTCTACTGCCCCTGCTGGTGCTTAACTGCTTTCTGTGACTGTGAGGATCCCCATCGGACCAGGTAGCACCCTTCTGGGTCCCCTGATGAAGGCATCCCCTTCTCAGGAGACCAGGACCTCCATACCCACAGAGGCTGAAGCTACAGGCAAACCAAACACAAATTTCCCAAGTGATTCATTCTACTTTCATTCCTAGTTCTCTCAGCCATGCGTCCCACCTTGAGACACATCTTAGCATATAATGGCCATTGGTTTCAAGTATATTCCACACCATAAAGGATGTCGCCCCATCTTCAATCTGGCCCTTCAGCTATACCTTCAAAAGGTTGTTCCTCCACTCTGTCAGGCCGACAGCTTGGATGGTTTGCTATATGATGGGACTAATGCATTCGCTGCAGTTATGTGCTCATTACCTCTTCAAGATGTCCAGATGGCCAAACTGCTTTAGGAATGTGTAATGACAGAGAATGGGAGAATTAACACAGCCCTGCAGCAACGCTGTGAGTGCGGGCTATTATTTGTCCCGTGAGAATACAAACTGTTTCTGATCTTCTCTTATGGGCACAGAAAAGAACACAGTCATTAGATCAATGGCCACATACACTGTATCTCAGACAGTGTTAACCTCCTCTAGTAAAGACACTACATCTGGCACAGCAGCTACAAATAAGACTGTACTTGGTCAAGTTTGTGAGAGCCCACAGACATCTATCATGAGCCATCTGGCTTTTGCACTAGTGAAGTAAATGGGATGTGACAGTCCATTAAGAACTTGAGGGTGACACTAATATCTGCCATACACTCAGGGATGAGATATTGTTTTTGACTTACTATCTGGAAGGAACGAACCATTTCAGGGGCTCTCACTTGGCCCTTTCTTACTACCGTAGCTATTACTCTACAGGTTAATGTGAGAGTTCTACCCAATTACAAAGTATGGCAATTTTGGCTATACTTTCAGGAATCAGGGAAATAGCTATGTGAGTCTGCGAGTCCAATGGATCCATTATGAAGTGGACGTGGTCAGGACTTTATTTATGACTTGACCCCCATAGTCCCTCTTCTACCAGAGGCACCCGTGGCACTTTGGGTTCCTGGGTGTTAGTGTCTACACAGATCTTGTATTCAATTGCCCTTGAAAGATCCAGTTATTTATCTGTCCCCAGTATACAGTTATCTAAGTAAAGGGCCATGATTCTTTTGATTCTTTTATTGTTTTTGTCATTGCTCTTGCTTGTTTGTATGGGGAAAGGACTGGGAAAGCACTACTGTATATCCTTACTATGCTATTGCAGGGTTTTTTTTTCCATGGAGATTTTATCTTTGCTTCATTCAGTGGTCTCTGGCTCTGGGAACTCCTCTGGCCTGTACACTGGACAGTCGTGGCTTTCCACTGGCGTAGCTGACCTGAGCCTCCTGACCAGCCGTTCTCAGAACTTTTCTGATTATGTATATTAACCATTAGACGTGCTGGTTGCCTGTCTATATTGTATTGTCCCTAGGAAGGCCATGGTTCCTGAGACATTTCCAAGATCCCCATTGGTCATGAACCCCTGGCTGCCACTCCAGTCGTGGTGTCCATTACAGCAAATAGGTTCATTCTGTTTCTGATTGTCGGGAGCAGTCAGCTGGCCTCTTCTCTTTCAGGCTCTGTCATCCTCATTGCTATTAGGGAACCCAATTCTGAGTCAGTATCTGCTATCATCAGTCATGGCCTACAGAGGAAAATCACTCTTCAGTTTTTCACTGCTTGTGGCTCTTTCACTGCAAAACAAACTATCCTCTGAGCCATCCCAAGGAACGTGTTTAGTTGGCGTATGTTCTGGTCTCATATAATAGACATGTGCCAGCATCCCCAGTTCCGTGAGGTTTTCCTCCCTGGTTTTCCATATGATTTCCTGACACCCCTCCTTCATATAAGGGGCCATTACTTTTCTCAAGCTCCCAAGAGCTACTCCAGCAACGTGTTGGAATCATCATGCAGACTCTTGTCAGGGTGTTAAATGCCGTGTGACTGAGAAGAGCCCCATACTGACAAACTCTATTTTCCAGCTTTATATTCCTCCAACTTGGTCCAGCAGGTTCAAGGTCCACTCCCAGTGACACTTTCTGGTCCTGGCGGTACCTGTTAGCTTGTTCCTACAGCTTCTTTGGTAGACAATCTCTTTCTTTGCTTAGCAACATTGACACCTCCTGGTCATTAAATCTCCTGAGATTTAATTCTAATTACGGATCTGGTGGCCAGCAGGAAAGGTGAAAAGAGATTCTGATAAGGACAAGTGTTATATAGTAGGTCACTTGCTTCATTTTAGACCTCCACATAGTTTTAAAGCAAAGGGGATCTCTAGCTTCTAAAAAGGGGGAGGGGACACTTCTGCAGGCCCAGAAGGTCCAGGGGAGGCTGGGCAATGTTCTCATGTACATATATCTATCCAGATATCACCATCCCAAGCCTCAGGGTGGCACTTTTTTTGTACCCAATCATTTTTTCTTTGGGTATTTGCCTAGGTTGATCACTCAGACTTGTCTAACATTCTATCATTCTTAAAATTAAGTCTTGTGCTTGATCTTAAGCAATGTCTGCCCTATAGCTCTAAAGATCTTTAAATACTGTCAAGAATGACCTATGACTCTCACACTTTGCTTTAAATTGTTGATTAATAGGTCTGACTCTGTTGTATTCCCTTTGTAATAAATCAGTGTCGCTTAGAAGCAGCCACCTGATTCCACAGTTCTTATTACTGCTATTTCTTCTATGTTTCTGGAGTGCCAAAGACATTGTACCAGCTAGGGCATTTCTCCCCAACTGTTCATCAAGGTAAGAGTCTCAGCCATTACAATGTTTGAATATGTCAGGAATGACCTATACTCCACTGAGCATCAGTGATGGGGTCCTCATTTCCACTCAACTAGCAAGAGATCTAATTTGAGAATCGTATCCTAAGAGCTTCCTACTTCTGGTACCAACTGTCTTTGGCTTGGTTTCTAGAAGCAGAGTGTTCTCTAGAAACAGAGTTCCTAACCAGTGATAGGTATTCTTATTCCAGTGACTTACTGAGAAAAGAGTTTTCAGAGAATGAGAAGTGAGAGAAGCAGGATAGGGGAGGTGGAAAGCTAAGCAGAAATATACTCTCAGCTGACAACTAGCCTCAATTTGATCTTATAGCAAAGCTTTGCAAAAACAAGTTGCACCTTAGAGTTATTCCCACCTCAAGGCAATGGGCCAGCTTTTTGGTACCTCATGCCAATGAGACATTGGCTATGGTGTACCTCCTGAAGAGATGGGCTGGTTTTTGTTGGCTGAGGAAAATTCTATAAAGGACACAGCACGAATGTGACAGATTAAGTGGGGAGTAGATGGAAGGGAGGCGAGGTTAACAGAGGTTTTAAAAAAGCTAGACCAAGTAACAGCATGTTTGCTGTTGGGAATGACCAAGTAGAAAGTGAAAATGTAAAGACAAGTGAGAGAGAATTGCTGTAGCTGAGTAAGTAGGAACAGAATCCAGTTTTAAAATTAATGGGTTCATCTAAGCTAAAACTAGGTGTTTCATCCACAATAACAACAGAGAAGAAATGTCTGCAGACACTACAGTGAGGTGTGTTTTGCTCCAGGTGTGTGTCCCATGAGGTTACAAACCAAATGGTGGACCCTGAGTGGTGCTGGTCAGAATGGGAAGAAGTCTTTCTTTGGGACAGAAGACACATTGGATCTGCATCTTGGAGAGCAGTAAGAGGCATTGTTTAGACAGACAAGAGATTGCAGAGAAGTTTACATGTGTAATTCTCTCTTCTCAGGAATTTATATTACTTTCCAAATTAAAGCAGCTCTTCTGGAAAATATTCCACAAACATCCTCCTGAATCAAGGAAAACAAGATATCGATAGCTTAAACTATTCAAGACCTACTATGTGCCAGCGTAGAAATCAAACCCACACCATTGGGCACAGAAGGCTGAATTCCCTTCTGGAAAAGACAAGAAACAAAAGACAAAGCCCCGCTTCATGCCATGAACATCTCTCATCAAGTTGCCTGTGCAGGAACTAAAGTTCTTTACAATTTTATTCATTCAAATATCACAAGTCTTTCTTCCTTTTTTTTTTTTAATATATATTTATTGATTTCAGAGAGAGGAAAGGCGAGGGAGAGAGAGAGAAACATCAATGATGAGAGAGTCATTGATCGAGCCCGCAACCTGGGTCTGTGCCCTGACCGGGAATCGAACCCGATCGCCTGGATCCCAGGTCGATGCTCAACCGCTGAGCCACACCCGGCTGGGCACAAGTCTTTCTTCCTAATACCTCCCACAAAGTGCACTTGTCCTGATAGACGGCGTATATTAGTGCTCTGTACCTTCCCTTTGTTCAGCTGATTGTCTCCCCTGCTCTGCCTTCCAGCGGGGAGTATGTGCACATTAGTGATCAATACGCTATCACATCATGTTCTGTAATCTTGGACTTTGTGGCATTCCACCTAGTCACACATGACATGCCCATAATCAAAGTAATTGGGATGAAAGTGTTGTTGTTGATGATGACGGTGGGGGGTGGAGGGTCATCATGTGTGTTCTCAGTGCCTAAAGTAGTAGTCGGCACATGGGAGACCTTTAATTTGCTGTGTGGACGGATGGAGAGAGAATGCACGAATTAATAGATAACACGGAAGTAAATTCCTCAGCTATAGCAGGTCCTAGAATCATGTTGTTTCATTTAGCACCATGTCAATATAATGTTGACGAGATGATGCAGGAACTTCACTCTTGTTCGCATCAATTAGCCTATGGTCAACTGGTTTCATTATGTGCCATTTTGCTTAAAGTCCCAGAACCTGTCAATGTTAATTGAGGGCCTACTGCACTATCACCCCTCCCTTGGATATGCTCTTATAAATGTGGAAAAACAAAAAAAAATCTGTTATTCAGTTATGAGCCAAGTTGTCTGTCTTTCTTTACAGGTGATTATGCTGCTAGGGACTGAGTTCACTGTTTCCCGTTAGGAGAGGGATTGTGATGCTGTGAAAAGAATATGGGATTAGAATTTGAAGACTGTGTTAAAACAGAATTCAGTTACCTCCTAGCAGTGTTATCTTGGGCCAGTCACTTAACCTCTCTCAGTCCTTCTGTACATCTACAAAAGGCTTAATGATAATACACTCTATTGTAAGGGAGGTTGTCAAGGATGACATGGGATAATGCGTTAGAATGTGATTTGTGTGCCAAAAGCAACACCCGAATCGGAGCTGCTATCCTTCGCTTTGATGCAGGCAATACTAGCTATCCTTTCTTTGTGAATTCATAGGAGCTTAGCTGGTCAGATATGTTATCTTTTCATTTCTGCCTAGAAAACAGATAACGCGAATGCTGCTAAGCCGTAGGAAAGTAAATAGAATAATGGCAACCTTCACCTCTGTGGAGCTGAACAGTTTACACAGTGCGTTCCCACCCGCTCCCTCACTCAGTCCTCACCACAGGCCCAGGCAGTGATGCTCAAGTGCCCTCAGCATAGCAGTGAAGCTGTGCCCCCGACGGAATTCACCACGGGAGCAGAGCAGACCTGTCGCTGAATTCCCTGTGCAGAAAGTGGAACACAGGGCAGGATCCCAGCTGCCAGGGCTGGAGGTCTGCTGTCTGGATCATTGTTGACACCAACTGTGATGCTTAATTTGATGTGTCAGCTGGACTGGGACATGGGTGTCCAGACATTTAGTCGAACATCATTCTGGGTATGTCCATCAAGGTGTTTCTGGGAGAGATTAACATTTGAATTGGTAGACCGGCTAAAGCAGATGGCCTTCTCTAATGTGGGTGGCCCTCAGCCAATTGAGTGAAGATGTGAGGAGAACCAAAAGCTGAGTAAGAGGAGATAAAGCTTCACTCACATGTTTTGAGCTAAGACATTGACTCTTCTTGGATCTCGAACCTGCTGGCTTTTGGACTGGAACTTATACCACTTAGAGTTTCTTTGTTCTCAGGTTATAGCAATTAAGATATTGTGATTTTAATACAGGGATAATTAGACAGATCAAAGGGGGGAAAACAGGGAGTCCAACACCAGATCTATACATATTTGGAAACCCGTTAGATGACTGAGCCGGCCCTGAGGACCAGTGGAGAAAGAATGGAAAATTCTGTAAATGGTGGTAAGACAATTCTTTATCTAGATGATAAGAAATGAAAATGGATCCTCACTCTACCCAAGACACAAAAATCAATTCCAGATGGATTGAGTACTTAATATGAATGGTAAAACTCTAAAACTTTTAGAAGAAAATGTAGAGAATGCCTTTATGATCTTGAAATAGGATGAATTTCTTAAGACGTGAAAAGCACAAACATAAACGAAAATATCGATAACTTAAACTACATTCAAATTGGCAACTTTGTTCATCAAAAGACATTATAAACAGAGTAAAAAGATAATCCGCAAAGAGAAGATATTTTAAAACATAAAATTGAGAGAATATTGTTATGTACAATATGCTTTTAAAAACCTTTTGAGAATTAATACAAAAGAAGTCAAATGATCCCAATGGCTAAATGGACTAAAGACAAATAGGAGTTTTACAAAAGGAGAAAGAAACATAAATGGTCAATAAACGGGAACAAAGAGGCTCGATCTCCTTAGTAATAAAAGAAATGCTAATTAAAATAGGAGATAACATTTTAAAACTCTTAGACTAGGAAGCAAAAACCTTGACAATACCAACTGGTGGCAAAAACGTGGAGTGATGGGAACTCAGACGCACTGAAGGTGGGCGTGTACATTGGCATAATCACTTTGGAAAACAATTTGCAGTTATCTAATAAAGTCAAAGATGCACACATCCTATAAACCTTAATTCTATCCCTAAGTGTATGTCCTGTGGATTTCAAGCTGGGGTGCATATATTTTTGGGGGGAATCAATCTCTGTCATTCATTCATCCGTTATCTATCTTAGAGTTATAATGCAAAAGCAGAATGTTTGTCAGTGCTTTATAGTAACATATTCATTTAATTTGAGATATAAAACCAGATTTTTTTCTGACACAAAGCAAGTCTGGTTTGGCTGGTTGTTTAAAACCAAAGACTAGTTTGACCTGTTTAGTTATATACCGGATATTATCCATAGGTTGAAAGACTTATAACCTCATTTCTGAGGTTTAGATAAAAATGTTTTAAAAGCCCATGTTAGGATAAAAAATATGTTATTAAAAACATTGTATCAGCAAAATTTGGTGAAAATAAACATTATTTTCTAACCCTCTCCAGGAGTATCAGATTAAATGGGGTTAGTTTAAGTGAAAAAATGACAGGTGTGATGAATAGTTAACCTTTCTTGAATAGATATATGATAAAGCCTCTTTATATTTTTCAGAAACTGAAAAAAATAAATACCTCAATTGACTGAAAAAGTTTCTACAGGTCAAATAGTTTACAATACTTTCAACCAAATTGAAAAAGTCTCTAAGCAAGTTGTCAGCTGATGGATTATTAAAAATAATTTTTGAAGATGCTAGGTTGCTAAGTGACTTTTTACGTAAAACTTAGAAATAATTCAAAGAATCTAACAATTTTTCCATAACAATGTTTCTTCCATTCACACTTTTAATATCAGTGGGAATATCACTCTGTCTGGAAACTTTCTGGAATGTCCAAAAAAGTGGTAGCAATTCTGAGAAATCTCTGTTGGTTGAAGCCCATTTTGCCAGTATTATCTGGGGAGCCTGGGCTAGGAGCCATCTGGAAACAACAGAACCCACCTTCCATCTATCTGCCCTGAAACAGGGTTGCCTACCATTTCATCACCTGGCTTTATTTTCTCCTTTACATCCCTCTCTGTCTCACTCTTACAGAGAGAACAGGACTCTGTGAAACAAAGAGCCAACTAGAATGGCTTTATATTTGAATTTGCATTGTCACGAAGTTTTGCCATATTTACAGCATGACTTATATCACAGTCTTTGCAACCATTTAAACCTCTAGTGAAAAATTTTAAATGTTTACTTAAGAACATTTGAGGGAATATTAGCTTTTCAAAAGTATTTAAGGATTGAGTGGAAGCTACACTGACACTCTCCCAGGACCAAGCTGGAACTACAACTAAAATATAGAAAAACCATCCTGAATAATGAACTGAAGACTAGCTGGAGAGCACCCTCATAACCAAGGATGTAAAGTGGAGACCACATAGAAACTGGTAGGAAGTGTGAAAGCCTGAGAGGGCTGGCTGGGCTCCCATAGGCAGCAGCTGAAGGTCTGGAGGAATACCTCAGCTGTGGGGGTTTCCAACTGAGAACTCTGGGGCTTAAACCCCAAGCTGGGATTCCCAGCCAAGAGCACCAGAACTGACAAAGGTGGCCACATAACATCTGGCTGTGAAAAGCGGTGGGGTTTTTGTCTGCCAGGGAGAGACAGACTGGAAATGCAGGCACCCTCTTAAAGGGCCAACACAGAGAGTTTTGTGTGCAGTCACTCACCTTGGGCTCCAGTTGAGGGAGGGAAGAGTGGACTAGAGCTGTGTGGGAGAATCCAGAGGTGCTGGCTTGGGGGATGGAGCTCAGAGGGCAGCTATCTGGGTTCCTGTGCTGACTCATTGCCCCATACAGCAGAGGACATCTTTCTCAGGCAGACGTTTACTGGCCAAGCAGCCTTTGCCTGGGGAGGCGGGGTGGGAAGCAATTGCCTCACCCATCGAAAACCACTCACCCCACCTTGAGGAGTTTCTACAGCCTGAGGATCATTAAGAGACTGAATAACAATAAGCCACCCCACCCTGTGGAATTTTTGCAGCCTGAGGCTCATTAAGAGACTGAATAACAATCAGCCTCTGGGTGCTTTGAGCCTTTGCCTGATTTGCTTCTGGACTCAGGGCTTGGAAAAGCAGATCTTTTTGTAAATCTTGGTTCTTTCTAAACACACCCAGCCCCAGCAGAGGGAACCATAAGCTGCGGAGTGCAGAAAGCTTCAAATAGTGTACTCAAGTCCAGTCACAAACAGCATCTGACACTGGTCTGCACCAGAGACCATCCAAAAGACTGGGAGTCCTAGCAGATCTACCTAATATGAGAAGCAAATCCAAACAGGCAGCCAAAATGGGGGGGAACAAAAAAAAACAAGCCCCAAGTGAAAGAACAAAAGAATTCTCCAGAAGAGAGCTAAATGAAATGGAGATAAACAACCTCTCAGATAGAGTTCAGAATACTGATTATAAGGATGCTCAACAGCATGAAAAAAGATATGGAAACTATGAAAAATGACCAGTCAGAAATGAAGAATGACATAGTAGAAATAAAGATACATTGAAAGGAATAAACAGCAGATTAGAGGAAGCTGAGGATCAGCAAATTAGAAGACAGGGTAGAAAAAAATCACTCAATCAGATCCAAAAAGAAAAAAACAATTAAAAAACAGGAGGACAGTCTAAGGGAGCTGTGGGACAACATGAAATATAACAATATTTACATCACATCACAGGAATGCCAGAAGATCTAGAAAATAAGCAAGGGTTAGAGAACCTATTTGAAGAAATAATAGCAGAAAACTTCCCTAACTTGGTGAAGGAAAAAGTCACACAAGTTCAGGAGGCAAAGAGAGTCCCAAGCAAGAACCCAAAGAGGCCCATGCCCAGACACATCACAATTAAAATGCCAAAAATTCAAGACAGAGAGAGAATCTTAAAGGCAGCAAGACAAAAGCAATCTGTTACCTACAAAGGAGCTCCCATAAGGCTGTCAGCTGACTTCTTATGAGAAACGGTACAGGCCAGGAGGGAATGGCATAAAACAAGGATCTGAAACCAAGACTAATCTATCTAGCAAGGCTATCGTTCAAAGTAGATGGTAAAATAAAGAGCTTCCCCGACAAAACAAGGCGAAAGGAATTAATCACCACAAAACCAGCATTGCAAGAAATGTTAAAGGAACTACTATAAAAAAAGTTGAAATAGATCCCAGCCGGGCGTGGCTCAGCACTTGAGCATCGACCTAGAATCCAGGCGATCAGGGTTCTATTCCCGGTTAGGGCACATGCCCGGTTGTGGGCTCAATCCCCAGTCAAGGGCATGCAGGAGACAGCCAATCAATGACTCTCTCATCATTTATGTTTCTATCTCTCTCTCTCCCTCTCCTTTCCTCTATCTGAAATCAATAAATATATATTAAAAAAAAGAAAGAAATTGAAATAGAAAGAAAACTGTAAAATAATTCCTTTATTTCTTGCCTATAAAGAAATAAAATGGCAATAAAGTACCTATCAATAATAACCTTAAGTATAAATGGATTAAATGCTCCAATCAAAGGACTTAGGGTAGCTATGAATAAGAAAACATGACCCAAATATATGCTGTCTACAAGAGTTCCCCTCAGAACAAAAGTCTCACACAGGCTTGATAAAAAATACAAAAAAACTTCTGGAGAACTTTAAAGGAGAGATCAATAGCAATATAGTCATAGTAGGGGACTTAAAGACCCCACTGACTTCACTGGGTAAATCTTCCAGACAAAAAATCAACAAGGAAACAGTGACTTTAAATGACACTCTAGATCAGGTGGATTTAATTGACATTTACAGAACATTTCACCCCAAAACTGCAGAATATACATTCTCCTCAAGTGCACATGGGACACTGTTAAAGATAGACCACATGTTAGGACAGAAAACAAGTCTCTACAAGTCCAAGAAGATTGAAATCATATCAAGCATCTCCTCAGACATTTACACTATGGAATACTATGCAGCTATAAAAAAGAAAGACCCCTTACCCTTTGAGACAGCATGGTGGGACCTGAAAGTATTATGCTAAACAAAGTAAGCCAGATAGAGAAAGACAAGCATCACATGATCTCACTCATATGTGGAATCTAATGAACAAAATAAACCGATGGACAAAATAGATCGAGAGACATAGAAGCATGGAACAGACCGAGGAATCTCAGAGGGAAAGTTGGGGGTCGGTGGGAGGGAGAGATTAACCTAAGAATTTATATGCATATATGCATAACCCATGGGCGCAGACAATAGTGTGGTGAAGGCCTGGGGTGGGTGCAGGGTGAAGGGGATCGATGGGGGGGGGGGGGGGGAGGGAAGGGAGATATTTGTAATACTTTCAACAATAAAGATAAATTTTAAAAAATGTTTAGCAGAGAGGCAAAAAAAAAAAAAAAAGTCTGAGGAGCATTGCCCTCGGGAGAGTCTTGCGAGCACTCCACAGGGCTCATAGAAAAACGTCTTTTGTGGATAGTAGCAAAATGCTAGAGAAAATCAAATGCCCATTTACAATAGAGTTAAGAAATAATGCATGAGGCATTCAAACAATAGAATTCCATGCAGCAATGAAATTTAGGAAAAGAGAGTTATATTTATTATTATGGTTCTTAAAATTGGGTGAAAAGAGCAAGTTATAAAAGAATGTACACAGAATGGTTTCCTTTATCCAAAGTTCAAAAACGGGCAAAAACTAAGCATATTGTTTGGGGTTTCCCATGGCAAAGTCATTTAAAAAGCAAGAGAATGATTGACGTTGTATTTAGGATAACAATTTTTATGAGGTGGTTAAGAGGGTGGGCAATGCATTTGACATGCACAGGGCTTCACAGGCATTGGCCACCTTATACTTGTTCAACTGCAAACTGGATACTGGGTTCTGATCTTCTTTTTATTATTATTGAAATTATAAACATGTATTTTATCTTTATATGTAAACTATCCTCTAGTATGTATAACATTATTATAAAATACAGTATTTTATTACATTAAATTCATATTGTTTCAAAATACTGTTAAAGTATTATAAAATTATAATTTTATTAATTATAAATTAATTTAAAAATATTATATCACTATTATTATAATATAGTATTTTTAGAAGAAAGGGGAAGGGAAACAGGACTATCTGAGGCTCAAAGACCACTGTCAAGGGGTAAGAGCGGGAGGGAAGATGAAGCAGCCGACACTCTTGCAGGCTGTGTCCTTTCTTCTTGGGGTCTTCACCCCGGAACCTCCAGGCGGCTGGGATGTGGGAGCCGGGAGGGTAGCAATGTTCTTGTTCTGCAAGGTCTTCCCGTTTTAACACTACACCCTTTTTGGCAGCTGGGCACAGAAGCAAACTCAGGGTTGGTGAGAGGGTCTGGCAGGAAGGAGGCGGGTCATCCCTGCCCGTCTCAGTGGGGACGTGACGAGCTTACCAGGAGTCCAGCGGGAAGTGAAGGCAGACGCAGTGGTGACCAGGTGCGGCGGGCTTCAGGGGACAGAAGGTGATCGCCAGACAGCTGGGGTCCAGGACCAGGGCAGCAAGAGCACTTCCGGCTGCCACCACACCCAGATGGCCTTGCTTAGAGCCTGCTCAGGACCTTGGCTGTCAGCATGCACCCTGGCTTTCGAAGCAAGATGACCTCTTCACTCGTTAAGGTCCCCGGTCCATCCTCAGCAGTGCCTTGGACCCAATTCTTTTTGCTCCCAGAATTCCTTTTGTTTTTGTTCCTTGCTCACTGTTAGTGGATATCCAGGCTTGGAACCATTGACTTTTTCTACTGTTTCTGCTCCTTGAACTTGAAAACTGGTATCTGAATAAGACACCTTAGTTTCACCTTGGCCCTGATAGAGTCTCACTCCATCTCCTTCTCCACTGGGGAGCTCCACCTGGGAACTGAACGTGGGTACAGTTTACTGCAGTAACCTGAGAGACCCTCCTTGTTGGCTTTGAAGGACACTGAGAAAGCAAAGATGGGAAATAAATCCACATTGTGCAGCATTTTTGTCATGATGCCTAAAGTGTGTACTGTGAGGACAGCTGGGGGCTTCTAGAGAACTGAGCAAAGAACACCGACCCGAGTCATCCTTGGTGAAAAGGGAAAGAGGGCCAGAAGGTATTCTCCAGGTTCTCCCGAGCGATCTTCATGGAAATCATTCCCCCCAAGGTGCCAGGCAAGTAGAGCACTGACCGCTGAAGAGCCAGTCCTCCGCCTGGGAGGCCCTAAGGCAGAGCTATGCTTTAAAGGCCCCGAGAAGTGTTGCAGTGAAGCTGTTTAATCCTGTGTTTACCAAACAGAAAGGGCCACGGGAACTCTTTCTTTCCATCTTCTCTCTCCTCCCCTCTCTCCCGCCCTCCTCCCCCCTTTCTTTTTTTATTTCTCCTACCGTCCCAGTGGATTCTTCTTGTTTAGAATACACTTTGGCTGATGTGGCTTTATCAACACAGCCCAGTGCGCAACAGCCAGCGAGAGGCGGGCCTCGCGCCTGTGCACCGACCAGCCGCGGACCGCAAGCCCCGGTGCAGTCCGGGAGCAAATCAGCAGACTGCGTGACGTCACTGCAAAGAGCACGTGGGAAGGTCACCCCGACAGATGTTCCACATTATTAGTTGAGGTGGATGCACTCATTATCCCTAATGAGAATGAATTTATGTCATTTTATTGACATAAATTTACCAGTAAAAATGTAGATCTCAGTAATAGAATGGCCCCTTTGCACATAGTTCTACAATCTTTCAGCATATTTCCATGATAAATGGCTTCACTTAATTGGCACCTTCTGTCATTCTGGTGACATTTTGCCTGCTGATCATATAACCGGTTCCTGATTATCGACATGCCACAACTGAATCACAAGGTAGACATTCTAACACATTGCACGGCCTTTAAATCATTTATATGTAATTTTCCAGTGTGCTCGCTCCTTCTACAAACATTAGGAGCATACTGAGATCGTGGTCCTGTGTTAAGTCAGAGGAACAGAGGGTGGAACAAGACCAGTTTCACTTCCTTAACAGAAATTTTGAGATGCGCGCCTTCCACATGCAAAGCTGTGACTTTCCCACTTCTTGGGCATTTATTTAGCCGGCATCATCATCTTCATTTTGCAAATGTGGAATCTGAGACTTAGGGACAGTAAACCCTTCCAGGGTCATTTGTTTGTGAAGTTAAATTTGAGGGGAAAATCTAGGCTTCACATTGAAGTAAGGAGATTTTATATTGTTTGGACCAGCAAACCTTATAAATCATGGTGATGCCAACTGGTGACTTTAAATAAGTGAGGGATGCCCACACCTCCCTGCCAACCGATGTACGGATCCTCGACAATGTCCCATCTCAGCAGTGCTGTCACTAAAGAATTTCATGATCCTGGCCAGATAGTCTTTGTGGCCAAATTTAGTCTTCTTTTGGCTGTCGAGAGCAGTGGTTTTCTATATTTTTAAAGTAAGCAGTACTTGAACCCTGTCTCTAATTGAAGTAGTGCACAGATGCCTAATTTATCAACAGCTCCAGGAGGGGGCTCTGAGCCCCTTCCCTTCAGCCTCTCCTTGCCCTTGGCAGAGATGGCTCTATCATGTCACCTTAAAGGAGAGTAAGACTGTTAATCTGATTGTAAAGGGGGGCCAGGGACCTGGTCTTAATCTATAATCAAATAACACAGTTTTATTAGATGTAGGTTATTTAGGCTTCTATTAGATATAGCTTATTATTATTACAGGTCATTATAAATTGTGTTATATTATATATAATGTAATTATATGTAATACATGTTATATTACAAGTTATAGATTATGATAAGCTTTTATTAAATATGGGTTATTATATAGGTTATTAGATACAGGTTAGATGTAGAATTTTATTAGACTATAAGTTTTGGGGGATCCTTGTGTCTGGGCTGACTTATTAGAATACAGGTGAGTTAATGGTCCCTTCACTAAGGCCCCCACTTGGTGCTTTGTCCCCAGCCCCTCCACAGAACCCTCTGCAGCCTGGCGGGCAGTTTGGACAGCCCCGGTCCAGGGAGAGAGCAAGGCACTCAGCATTTGAAGGGGACAATCCCGTGACCTTGGCCAGCCTCTCCCGCCCCCTGGACACATTCTCTGCAGGCACAGGAGGATTTGGTGTCTTGCCCCCAGTCGGTCCTGTTGCCCAGGATTTTCTGAAGATGAATGAAATCAAGTCCACAAAGCTTGCTCTGTTTCCTGGAGAACAGGGAGATGGAGGAAACAGACGGTTAAATGAAATTCCTAGGCCTGGCCACCCTGGGACAACATTCCTGCATCCAGCCCGTGGGTTCGAGCCTTAGGTTCTTATTTGCAAGAGGACTCAGAGCCTCCGCTGCCCTCTGCAGCAGGGAAGAGCTGAAGGGGATTGACAGCTTTGCCTCTCTTCTTGCAGCTCGTGGAACCCCCAGCACCAACCCCCAGGGAGATCTTCCTGGGGCAGGAAGCGGGCAGTGGGAGGAGGTGCGGTCCTGTGACCACAGCTGAGCTCCCATCCTTGACACAGGCTTAGGCCATGATCCGGCCTAAGACAGGGATTGGGGACTTGCTGTAAAGCGAAAGCCTCCTCTAAATGTTCAGACTCCCTGGCTCTCACCGCAGGCTTGAAGGATTTGCCTGTGGATGCTTCAGGGATCCTCCCCTCCCTGTTCTCCATTAACCATTGAGATGACAGTGTGCATTTAACAAGTGGCCCCGTTCATTTTCCGCCTGCACCTCCCGCGCCGCTGCACCCGCTCACGTTACCGTCGGGGATGCCAGGCCAGCCGCTGTGCACTTGGTAACCGCTCATTTGAGCGTATGGAGTGAACATAAATACTTCAATTTGTACTGTGTCGACTCTCTTTATGTCAGTGGCCCCTGGCAAAGAAGTAAGTGCCCTGACAAAGAGTGCACAGGGCTCCAGGGAGGTGAGGCGGAGGAGTGTGTGGCTGCCCAGGATGGTCAGAGGCTCCCGAGGCCATGACGTCTGAGATGAGGGCTGCCTTTTCTCGCCGGGGCTGCAGAGAGGGCCCTGCAGGCGGCAGAGGCGGAGGCTGGCGAGGTTTTGCTGGATGGGTAACACCACGAGGCGCTCCGGGACTGCTCTCATCCACCAGGCCTCGCTGGCCACTCCAAGGTTTCGCATGCGTGTGAGGGGCGGCGAGGACCGGCGGGGGGAGGTGATGCTGGGGGGGCGCGCAGGGACCTGAGTGAGTGGTGGCAGCCTTTTTGGTGCACAGGAGCAGAACTTTCCCTAAGGACACAGACAGGCACTGGAACATTTAAAGCAGAGGTTTGATGTGGTCTGATAGCCCCCAGGTTTTGAGACTTAAGGACCAGTCCGGCTTTCCAAGTCTTTCACTCTGACCCATGTAAATGGCTCTAGTTTCTGTTTGGTGCTGGCTGCGTGCAAAATGGGCATTCCTCTGAGGCGACCCCATGTCCTTCATCCGTCCCTTTCCCATGATGCACAGAGATCTTCAAGGAGCTGGTGTTAAGATCAGGACAACTGCTAATTCATGACCTTGCTCTTCAGGGGTTGACGCAGCTAACAGACCTGTGGGACAGCATTGTCCTCTTGTGACTAGAAAACAAACCTATCGTGCCTCAGTCTCTGTAATACCTGCGTGCAGATAATGAAGACATGGAAAACAGTCTCCAGATAGGAGGATGTAGTTTCAGAAAACATTTGGAAAAGTTCCTGATTTACAAGTGGTGATTTTCTGCAATAACTTTCTGAGGTCTTGGAACCGAATATTAGGGGACTTCTGCGAGTGGAGCGATGCCGCTCTGGAATGCATTAGACTTCAGAGGCCAGAGAGAGTTTGTTATCCTTCTGATCCCGGGATTTATGACATTCTTAATCAGGAAGGAGGATCTGCACGATTTCTTCCAATTTCAAATGAAGGCAGAATTTATGTGCGGCTGGGTGAATGGGTCATCTCTTTCTAGAACAGGCCATTTCATTTCCAGCCTTTATTTAAAGTTGGGATTGATTTATCTCCCTGGTTAAAGGCCACACAGTCGGTCCTTAACCAAGGTGTCTGTGAGATGTTTATTAGACTGGAGCATGATCCTGAGGGTGTGCCTGCCCCAGCGGGTCCCACTGCCCCTGTTCCCCCACCAAGCCACTGCCAGGCTGCCCAGAGGGGCACTCAAAGCAGTGCCAGTCCCGAGCCAGGAATAAGTGCAAAGTAATTTAACTTCTACCAGAGCCTGTCCAAAAATTCCGAAACGGACTTGACCTCACTCACAGTAAAATATTTTGGAACCTGCTTTTTCCATCTTTGCCATATAGATTTTACTGGCATATTTTACCCCAACCTCTGCTTCTCTGGGCTCCCCATAAACTCTCCCTAAATGGGAGCACAGCATGTTCTCCCTGTTTTCTCTCTCCCCCTTGCCTCTTTCAGCTTACCTCTTTATTAGGTCAGCCCAAATCGCCCCCCACCCCTCGTTATCTGGACTGAGCCAGACAAAGAAGAGCCAGGAGTGAACTTCCCCAGATTCTTCCTCCTTACACAAGAGGGTGTCGGGGAGGCCGGGAGGAGTGCTGAGGTCTGAGCACAGGCCTCATCAGGCCTGTGGCTTCTGTGCTCTCTGAGAACTCTGTCACAGTCACAAGGGCAAGTCTGGAAGCCTGTGGGGGATGAGAGACTGCGGGAAGCATAAAAAAGTCACGGCCACTGCAGACATTTTCCACCGTCCAGGCCCCTGCCTGCACACCAGCGGATCACAGACCATGGGTAAGCTCCGCAAAGGAGACTGAGCCTGGTCCAGGTCAGCAGGACCTCCCAGCAAAGGTAGACTGAGCCTGGTCCAGGTCAGCAGGACCTCCCAGCTGTCCCACAGAATTGTGACAATCATACATGGTTGTTATGTTAAATCACTGAGTTTTGCAGTGTATTTTTGTTATGCAGTAGTATTTTTTCGTTTTTAATCTTTTCCCAAGGATATTTTTTCTATTGCTTTTCAGAGAGAGTAGAAAGGAGAGAGAGAGACAGAAACATCGATGTGAGAGAGACACATCAATTGGTTGCCTCCCTCACGTGACCCCCAACCAGGGTTGAGGATGGAGCCTGCAACCAAGATACGTGCCCTTGGCTGGAATCGAACCTGGGACCCTTCAGTCTGCATGTCGACTCTAACCACTGAGCAAACCAGCTAAGGCCAGCAGGACCTCCCAGCAAAGGTAGACTGAGCCTGGTCTTATGCAGCGGTACTTTGGCAAGTGATAGCTGATGACAGCCGTCTACCATCTTGAATGCATCATAATTTGGGTCAAGGTCTAACTTCAATCTCACCTCATCCCAAGGGGATATCTTTGCCTCCCCCAGCCTGCCATGATTTTCCTCTCAGCCAAATTTCTTTATCATACAAGTGAGCATCCATCTTAGCTTTGTGTTGTGACTTTTCCTAATTTTTTTTTTTTGGTACATAAGAGATTCTTTATTGTAGGGGTGGAAAATTTCCCTTCTTCTCTTCTAGGTTCTTTGGATGGTCTAATAATTAAATTGACATAAGACAGGTAATAGAAGAAACACAAATCTAATCTCATTTATATGAGAGCCCTGTAATAAATATGAGACCCAAAGAAGTGCCAAAGCAGGAAGCTTTTATACCTTGTAGACCAGAACAACAACCACCACAACCACCAAACAGCAAATTTGTGAAGATTTGTCAAGACAAAGGGGCTTGGGGTTGGGGTAGTGAATTAGTGAACAGGTAACGAGGTTTGTTTATTCGGCCTTTCCAGCCCTAAATTCTCTCTCTCCAGGGATGAGCTCACCTCTCCCCTCCTGGTACAGGGAGGGCGCCTTTCACCTGGGAGATTTGTCTCCTACCTTCAGTGGGGACAAAGGAGAGTCGGAGTGTCCTTGCTCGGCTGTTTCTCAAATAATTTTGATTCAAAATAATATGCCTAAGTGGCATATTTTGGGGTGGCACATTCTGTGCCCCTTCACTATGTTATCTCACCACCCTGGCCCCACGAAAATCCGTCCCATTGCAGCATTTCGTGATGTAACACAATCATGACCCACAGGAAAAAAGAATTTTTGAGCTGTCTACACAAAATCAATAACATCATGCATTTTGTTCTGTGGCATTGTCAAGCTGTCAACGTTTTTGACAAGGCAAGAGAGAAACAAAGAGCAAAGAAAACCGTTGAGTGCTACCCGAGCAGGGACAGGTCCACCAGGCTAGATGGCCCGAGTCCCTCCCCTCCCCCTCCCTTCGCTGTGTCCAGGAAATCTGATTTCCCCACTAGATCCCAAGCTGCCTGAGGCCAGCATCCTTGGTCTTTCTCTTGCATTCCTCTTCAGGAGCACCGAGAACTTGGGTAATCTTGGCCAACTGCTCGGTGGAGCCCTCACGTGGGGTAGAAGCGCCCCTCCTGCGCCCAGCCGATGGGGACACTTTGCGTCGCCTGCTCTGTCCCCTCTCTTCTCTTGCCCTTCATTACTGCCCGCAGGGCTCCTCTACCCCAGCCCCAGGGAGTTTATTTCATTTCCTAATGATTTTCCTTGCTGGGAACTTTCTTGTCTTTCTGCGTCTACCCCAGACTTCCCCCTCTGTAGCTTCAGGCCACTGCGCCTTGGTCTAAATCCTGTGAAAGAAAGACTAATTCCCTTGATTAATTTACATTGTAGTCTCGGAGCTGTTTATACATCACGATTTCTGCTTCCCCGGAGCCTCTTTCTGCTAGATTAGGGGGATAAGTTTTCTTTCTTCGTTTCTTCTCGGTACCTAAATTTTTGGTTTACAAATCTCTAAGGTCCCTCTAGGTACTTACTGTATTGTGACATTTTTCTTTCTGGGCTGATGTATAATAATAGCTCACATTTATTGAATATTTACTACATTTGCTAGGCAGTGGAGTAAACATTTTTACACAAATCCTTTTGCTTGACTCTCAGAATGAGGTGAATGCTGTCATTAACCCCACTCAATCCATGAAGAAACTGAAGCCCAGAGAGGTTAAGTAATGTTCACAAGCTCACACAGCTGATTAGAGGCAGAGCCAGGGCTTGAACTCTGGTCCTAGTCTTTTCCTTCTAAGTGTGAACTCTTAATAATCTATTTATATATGGCCATTGCACATGGTCTTCTCAATGGTTCTCATTAGGCTGTCTAAATGACACCATCGTCTAATTTTTAGTTATTTTGTTTTCACATGCTAACAGAAATAAGTGCTCTTAAAGAGTCAGTTGATGTGGGTTTGCATATCAGCTTGAGCACACACCGACATGATGACTTTGGGCAGGTTACTTGCTAATCCGTGAAATGGGAGAGTAATCATGCTTATTGTGATGTCCAGGTGAGATGATATATGTGAAGTTTCAGTGTAAACTTTGAATCTCTATACCCATCAGAACAACTTGTTTTATTACCCTGAAGGGTTTATATTTCTACCATTAACCTGCTTGTATTACTATTATCATTAACTGTTGAAAGTGAGAAACTGAAGAATTGGGAGCTTGATAAATCACGTAGTATCGAAACAGTCCATGGCTGGAGGGGGCAGCCGCCTAACCTGGACTTGGCTGTTCCCTCCGTCTGAAATGCCCTCCTTCCCCGGCCTCTCCCCTCAGCAGGTTGGCTCCTCCTGGTCCCTTAAGCTCCGCTTCGGTGTCTCCTCCCCAGGGAACACTCCGGACCTGCACGCAACCTCTGTCCCCACCGGGATGTGCCGGAACCTGCCTGGTTGTCCCTTACTATTCTCTCTGTAGTTGTCGCATTCTAAGTTTCTCTTCGTCTGCCTCTGTCAGTTAGAATGAGGCCAACGCAAACTGGCTTCAACAGTGAGGAGCTACCTGGCCCCTTGCTGCTGGGGGGAGGAAGGGGATTGGCTTCCAGACCGTCCGAATCTGGGGGCTTCTGCTCCGTTTCTCTGTGAGCCTTTGACCCTGATGTTCTCTAGGTGCCGGTTTCATTTTCCAGTTGGACACATGATGGCTGTCACGGTTTCGCTACATAGAGTGGCAGAGAGCGATAGCGACCCTCCCGTTTACCTCACTGACCTCTTTGAAGTCCAGGGTCTGCCTCTGAACCCGCCCCGCTCCCTGGGAAGGCCACGTGCTGCCGGGCTCGCGGGCTTCCCTTCGCACCACCACGGCCAGGCCTCAGGCCAGGGCTGGGGTCAGCTGGTCCTGGGGACCGTGGGAAGCAGAGGGCAGGGAACTGAACAATAGCGGGGTCTGTTAGGAAGGATGAAGGAACCACAGGTGCCACACAGGCCATCAGCGATGTCTCGTGCTGCGCCCGGGTCCATGCTAGATGGAGCTCTTGGGGGACACTGACCTGGCCCCTTTCATCTTTGTACCCCCAACACTGAGCTCAACGCTAACCCGTGGTGGGCATTCAGGAAAAGCCTGTTGAATGACTGAATGATAATGACATTAACATATAACTTAGGAGGAAGACAATCTTCAAAGAAAAGACACACTTTGGCCAAATGCAGAAAATCAGTGTATACTTCACAGCACTTACTCCACACCCACATAGCCGAGCTCGCCCTTTGTTATTCCAGATGATGTATGTCCTCTCAATTATAGAAACGTCATTATTAATGGTTAAAATGAAGTAGGTACCTCGTGGACAAAGGTCCAAAGGGCAATGCGTGCCACTGAAAATGCAGACTGACGGACAGCTAATGGAAAGCAGGTGGGCCATGGTCGCCACCTTCCGCTGGGTGCTGCTGATGGCAGTCGCTCAGTTTAAACACTGAAGGCAGAAATCCACCCAGTTCAGAGGATATCCAAATGTTCTGAGGCTGTTGAGTGCACGCCTCCCAGGAACTTTAATCACTGCATTCCCAGTCCCCCAGGGGACACGAGCATTTAGACTTCATTAAGATTACTTCGGGCAGTCTGCATGGCGCCCTGGGCCTGCGGAGGCTGGTGGGAATCTGTGCTGATCCTCTGTAGTCAGTCACCTTGTTCGAGCTAGTTTTGCTTACAAGGGACAAGAACCCCACCAGCCCGAGATTCTGAAGCTGCTCTCAGAGTCCAAGGAAGGATGAAAGTCCAGGCCTTGGGAAGGAAGGACCAATCTGGGCACCTCGGGAACTAGGCGAGGGTCTGAAACTCTCCGAGATTCCCTCCCTCTCCCTCTCGCTTTCCTTCTCTCTGCCTTTGGGCATCACTTTTCCCATCATTTTCTATACAAGGCTGGCATCCTGGCATCTGCAGCTCTTTGCTTTGCTTCTTCTCAGCCTGGCCTCCAGAGGTTCAAAGGCCCTCTGGAAATATCTGAATGGTCCACACTTGGGTGATATCCACGCAATTTGGACCCATTTGTGGCTGTGGGCTAAGGCCCAATTATTGGGCCAGCTTGGATTAGAGATCTACCCTTAGACCACGTGCTGTGTCCAGGGTGCTAAGTTCATGAGCTTCCCTTGGCCTCGTTTGCTGGAGAGGCCATGTGAGGAGGTAAACACAGGTCCTGGAGCTACTTTTCAACTACATGACCTTGAACAAGTTATTTAACCTTTTGTGCCCAATCTGTTACTTATCTAAAAATGGAGATCATGATAACAATATGGAGAGTATGATATATTATATGATACATGTAAGAATTAAACACTGTGTGTATGTACAATGTTCATTTGTTCTCATAATGCCATAACATCCATATTATCACCATGCACAATGCTTAGAACAGAGCCTGACACATGTAAGTGTTCTATAAATGTGGTAGCTTGTTAGCTGTGAGCTGAGGTGGGGCTGGGAGGAGTGGTTTTGAAAAGAAGTCAGGGATTTGGGTCGCTGCTTAACCTTCCTGTTTCTCCTACTTGTATTTGCTGAAACTGTGACCCAGGTGGGTAGCCCTGTCTCTCGGGCTCAGATGCCTGCTAGTGGATCCACTGACACTGGCTGGATTTCAGTGCAGGAAGACTCAGCTCTGGGTCATCTGAGCCACTCTACTAGGGCATGTTCAGTCCTTCTGACTGGAGTCCTGTTTGTAGGGCTGCACCTGCATGGAAAGTTGAGTGTTCTCTCTATTCCTCACTTGTCAAGGAAGCTATTGGCTCAACGATGCAGCCCTAGGTTAAAAAGAAGCTCTTCATTCTCCAAATGGTGCACCAATGTATAATGTGAAAGGCCTTCTTGCCTCCTGTCCCTTGCCTAAAGGGCCAGGATTAAGTATACCATAAAAATACCTCGCTTTGTGTCGTTTCTTATACTTGGGAATCATTGCAGTAGGGGTCACTGTGGTGAGGCTTCAGTCATACTCTTTACATGCACTATGGACAGAATTGGAAGGACATGTTGACTCAACAAGCACATCTATGACATGACACCATTAGTTGGTGGAGATATCTGACACCCCCCATTTCTATTTTCCCAGAGCGAGTGGCCTTGGGAGTGAGTGTCCCAGCTCCAAGGACTGAGTAATCCTGAGTTTATATCATCTTCAGCGGTTCCCACAGCTCTTGGAATAAAATTTGCCTATAAGTCTCCTGATCTTCACTGTTCAATATGGTGGCCTCTAACTCCATGTCACTCTTTAATTTAATTTAATGTAAAACTGTAAGTCGAGTTCCTCAGTTGCACCGGCCTCGTTGTACATGCTGAATAGCCACATCTGGTTTGAACAGAGCAGTGACACAGCGTTGTCAATATCTCAGGAGGTTCTACTGGGTAGATGGCGGTGTTTGGTAAAAACTAGCCCTGACTACCTCATAACCTCACTGTGGGACACTTTCTTATAGTTCAGAGCATTTTTAATTTTTTCCAATGTATTTAACTCATTTCCACCATCATTCACACTTCTCACCTCTCTCCTTTTTGCCTAACTCATCAGGTTTCAGGTAAATGTCTCTTCTTCAGAGAGTTCTTCCATGATCCCCGCCTCCAATCTACACTAGGTCAAACTATTAGTGCCTCGCATAGCAGCCTGCACTTTGCTATCATAGTACTTAGATTTATGTAGGCATTTAGGTATTTTCGTTGGCATTGCCTCACTTCCCCATTAAGCTGTAGATTCATGAGGTCAGCCAGGCAGTAGTACTTTAACCCCAGTGTCTAACACATAATAGGTGCTCAATAAATATTTGGTGAATGAATGTATAACTGCATGAGTTCTCCATGTGCCATCTTTACATGGCATATTCTTTTTAGTTTCCAGAGAAGACGACCTTAATTTTCTCTTCCATGTTCATCTTCTTCCTCCCCTTACTCTGCAGGGGGTCACCTTCAGATTCCCTTGGAGTTTGCTCTTCCAAACCAGCCTGCTAGAGTCCCTCTCTGTGGTATGTCTGTGCCATAATGACATTACTGGGATGTATGGTTTCCCTGGGAAGAAGGAAGGTAAGTTGACAGAGGAGACTAAACTTGTCCACTGTCTATGGCTTGTTTATTTTTTATAAAATAATTGGCAGGGTAAAATATTTTAATTTCCTATATCTACATAATTAATATGTCCACATTAGAAATAAATTATCCTGGATAATTACCATTGGTGCTATGGCTCATAAACTGAACACTAGTCTTGCTAACGAACTGAATGAGACATAATTTCTTGTTGTTCAAAGAGATGATCAACTCTAATCAGCAGTAAATTCAATCAAAACTTACTGACATCAATTGAAATCATATTAGAGTTTGTAAAAATAGGATAATTATGCTCATCTTGTAAGTTGCAGGTATTGTAACAACTCTAAAATGTGGGCCTATTTGAATAAACGCTTACGTCTGCTGGCTCTACACTAGCAGATGCAGAAACATATAATCTGCATAAATAAATCAGGAGGCTTTTTTCTCTGCATAGCTCTTTAGTTTTGTGGGATTCAATTAATTCAACTTTTTTTTTTTTTTTTTTAATTTAACAAGCTCAGAATAACAGGCTAAGCAGGTGCTGATGTGGAGGGCACTTTGGCAGGACAGCCCATGGGGGATAATGGAACTATGGGATACATTTCATTTAATAAAACCCAGGCCAGCCTTGGGTTGAAAGGTTGTGAGAGCCCTTGGTAGGCCTGGAGAGATGTTGAAAGATGCAGGATCAAGTTAAATTCCCTGTAAGCTCCCATTGCAACTTCAGTTTCTTCCCTCCTTTCTCAGTCCTTGGGGGATAACATTGCTTTTCTGCATGGGAAACTCTAGGGGAAGATTGTGTTTCTCGGTGGAGTTTAAAGAAGACTGGGGTCTAACTTTACCTTTGCTCTTATCTGCAGGCAACAATAGATATTTTGCAAGCAGACCTGCCTATCTTTTCAGACTGTAATAGAAATCCGTGGAAATCCCCAATACCACTATAGTACAGGAGTTTTAGCAGGCGCCCTGGGCCCCAAGACTTCATTGCTTGTGCTTGCTTAAGTAGAGAACCCCTTCACAGAATAGTCTGATTGCAGAGAGTTGACTTTCACTGAAGCAGTCCTTCCTCAGAACACACTATTAAAAAGAATGTTTTTAGGAAGAATGGGTTAAATGGTACTCATTCATTGGAAGAGAGATGAATGACCTCATGGGGACTCCGTTATCTTTTAGAAGACCATGGCACCATGGCCATGCTTGCCATTTTATTGAGCACCTACTTTGAGCCAGAACTGTGTAAGGCCATTTGCATTCATTATTTTACTGAATCTTCAGTATACTCTGTGAATTAGGTATTATTGTTCTCATTTTACAGATAAAGAAACTGAGGCTCAGGGAGGTGATGACTTGCCTCAGGGCACATGGTGGGAGTGTAAGGCTTCAAACAAGGTCTGTCGACCTTCAGAGCCAGATCAGGACAGGAAGTAGGACAGGATGCATGCCTTCTCCCCTTCCAGATCTAAAATCAACACTACTGATTCTAATATGATTTAGAAAAACAAACTTTACGAACCACCTTCCACTGACACAGTTTGTCACATCACAGTTCTCCAGTGGGCACGCGCTTGCTAAAATCAGGTAAAGAGAACCATGAGGGACCAGAGAAGGCAGACCCCTTAGCAGCCTTCCCGAAGGACCCTGTTGCTGGGAACAGACAAATGTCCAGGGAAATACTAAGCTCGCAAAGGCCAACCACTTGGACTCACAAGACCAGTGAGCCACGCCGTGGGATCTGTTGTCCTCCTAAGCTCCTCCAAAGAAAATTACCTTTCCATGTAGTCACCTGGTTCCCTTTTTTCACCTGTAATCTCATCCTTCAAGAAGCAGCTAAATTGTGCCTACTTCTATGGTGACTTTTTGTCTCTCTCCTCCCTCACCACTCTAGGAAGAATTTATCATTCCATTGCTAAGCTTCTATAACATGCCCGTACTTTGTGGCCTGCCCTTGGAGCCAGGACATACCCAACAGAGCGATTTTTAGTTGTTAGGAAGCCCTGGTCCAAGGATTCAGAGCACATGTGGGAGGTCCCCCCTCCTACCAAATGTGAGGAGCATAACAGTAGAAAAGCATATAACTGAACAGCTTACTTTCTTCCTTCACCCCCTACTTCATTTGTTCTGCACTATTAGATGGGACATTGTATTTCTAAATGATCAGTGTTGTCTCAATTCAGAAAATGAAAGACAAATTTTATTTTGCTAATGCTTTGAATTTTAGCTGAATGGATTTTGCGAAGGGCATAGAGGATTGGTGCGGGGCTGACGGGAGAGGCATGGCAGGTCTTTGAGGTTAGGAGATGAAAGGGGTGTAAGTAGAAGCCCACGTGGGAGTGGGCAACTGTCCTGTTTTCCCCTCTTGCTTCCTGTTGAGTTGCTGGGATTTTGTGTTGTAGAGATGGAAACGTGGCTAGAAAGAAAGGAGCCTGAGAGAGGAGAGGGAAATACAGTGAAGGAAAGGGCTGTGGGGCCTTGGACTTTGAACGCATTTGAACAGAGTGTTGGAGAATTTAGATATAGATCCAGGTGGGTGGGGCTTGGTCGTCACGGAGACTAGAGAGAAGGGCAGATAACTTTAAGAAACATGGAAATAGACTGTGAATCTGATGATCTTCAACGTTTCTAAAGAGAAGGACGACTGGAATCCCACCTGGCTGCTTCTTGCAGCTGGCCCATTTATGCATGGCACTGAGACCAGGCTGGACCCCAGGGGTCAGGCGGCCTCTCTAGGTTGTAGGAGGAAGATGATGGCCTATGAGTGTGAGGAAGACATGGTGCCCTGCCTCTGAGGGGAGCGGCAGGACGAAAAGGCATGACTGATGGAGAAGCCAAGAGGCGGTCCAGGCAGCCGCCCACTGGTTTGCTTTGTCTGTGTGGGGTTCTGATGGAATTGGTCTTCTAATTTAAAGGCGTTTGTTTTTCCATGATGTAAACCCATTCTCCACCTCCCTCTGGCTCCCCTCCAGATAATCAGTCACTGGATAGCGGCTCACCTTAATCTGTAGGACTTCATCTCAACGCAATTATGTCTACAAACACCTGATTTCTAAATAAGATCACCTTCACAAGCGCTGGTGGTTAGGACTTGAACACAGCTATTTGGTGGATGCAAGTCCACACACCACAGAGTTTAAACAATATTTTTAATGGAGAAAAGCTAAACCACGTGTTCTTAAAACAAGTTACACCCCCTTGTAATTCAGTGGCAGCTTTGGGTGTGCAAGAGGACTCAAGGTACACGTCCAGTGTCCCATTCCTTCTCAAGAGAGGAGGCCTCCATCACCCCACCTAGTCTTCTTGGTACCTACAGTACTTCAATCCACACAAAAACCACAAAAACTCACCTTCGAGCTTGGGAGGAATATTTAAGAGGAGCACCATAGGTAGATTTTTGCCTCTGGTTATGCTTTAGTAGCAAAAATAAAACAAAAATACAGATTAAGATGAGAGCTCTTTAATTTTGGAGGTGATCTGAGTTGAGAAGCCCTAGCTGGCTTCTGGTCTCGACATGGTGCATTTGAACAGAGTCTCCATCTTGCCAACCAAGGTGACATCGTCTTTCAGTGAACTCTGCATTACATTTTTGCTTCAAGACCAAGAACATTTATGCAATTAAAACAGGCTGATTAAAAAAATCTGTGTCAGGCATATACTTGGATTTATACTTCTGGGCACAAATGACGGGGGGACATTAAAAAACTGCAGACCTGAGCAAAACCCGTCTTTTTCAGCACCTATTTTGAAGAGGAATGAGGATCCGGCTTTCCCAGGACTCAGCAGCCTGGCTTCCCTCCTCATTAGTCCACCGCAGAGCCGGGGCTGCTCCCTCAGGCCCTAATCAGCTTACTCAGAGAGGCTGCAGAATCGATCTGACAGCTCATGAAAGGGAGTTTGGAGACTGAGGGGAGCGCAGGGAGGGCTAAGACTTTGGGAATATGGACTCTGTGTTTGCAAGGATATCACCATGTTTGCCTAAAGTCAAGGACTGTGACATTAGCAGGCTCCTCTGATATTTGGGCCACAAAATAATTGTGACAAGGACCCTATAACGTGTGTGTGTGGGCTTGGAAACACTTTTTCAAAATGTGGGGAAGAAAGTTCTCTCTGATTTAAGCCTGAATCCCTTTGGCATGAAGAATGAAGGCAATTAGCATTTGTTGATCACCTACTAAATGCTCAGTGTTTCCTTTTAATCACCATAAATAACCCCTGAGGTTGGCATTACTATCTCCTTGTACAGATGAGGACACTGAGGCTTAAAGGCAAGAAGGATATTCCAGATGTTTAATAGCCAGAAGAGCAGGGGCATAGACCATTTAGAAGCATGCTGGCCATAGGCCTGGCATTTCTGGGAAAAGCGTTAGGGGCAGTGGGGGGGGGTGTCCCCCAAGGAAGCTTGGGGCAGCAAGTACTTATAATAAGTACAAAAGCATTTCAGTGACTGCCAGAGCTTTGCCAGGTAAGCTGGGTCTGTGGGGAGGAAAATCAGCTTTCTAACTTTCCCTAAGATGAACAGCTCGCAGTGCGTGACCTGGGATTTGAACTCAGCTCTCTTCTCTCCGAGGCGACGCTCTTCCCAATGAGCCCCACCCTGGTCTGCTCGCTCCGGCCTCCCGGTGAGGGCAGTGCCTGCAGACCTGCCGTGGAGGAGCCCAGCCGAACTGCCTCGAAGGGGTCAGTGATGTCAGAGCCTTTCCCGTGAGTATCTTTGTCAAAGTGACGGGGACATTTTCTAACCACCTGAGAAAGTGGGACGTGAACCACGAGGTCGGAGACAGTATTTCAAAACGGAGAAAGGCCCTCAAAAGCAGACCGGGTGACTGAAGACAAATACTGCCGACGTCGGTCATTTGCCCCGAGCCAACACTCCCTTCCCCGTGGGGAACACGCCGGCCGTGACCCCGCCGGGTGCCTGGGGAAAGGAAGGTCCCGATGCCCTGCCTTGAGAAAACACCATTCATGCCTTCAACGGCTACGCTAAGCATATTCGGAAAGCTTCAGTTAAGGTCCTGGTTCTCCCCACGCACAAAACTGAGTTGGGAATTTTGCCGATTGGTAGCATTCGGCCGCCTTGTCGTCGTAGGTGGATCCAGGTTGCACTGAGACCCTCTGCCCCTTGTCGCATCCTGCTGTGTACACAAAACACCGTCGGTCCTTTCAGCCGGCAGTCCCAAGCCACCAAAGAAAACGCGAGGGAAATGAAAGGAGGCTGCCCTCTCCATCTGCTTATAACAGAAGAGACTTGCCAAATCCCTTTATTATTATCATTTCTTCAAGTGAGGGGAAAAGCAGTATTTCTCTTCAAATACAAATGTAAATTTACTCACTGGCTCTGAAAAAACAGGCTCAGAATGAACACATCTGCCTCTGCGGGGGCCAGCTTAGCTTTTCCATCTCTATTTAGAAACCTCTGAACTTCTGCTTCTTGCTGTGCTCTTGCGGTTTTTAATTGTGTCGCTCTTGCTGCCCTGCGTTTTCCTCACTGGGCTGGTGCCACGTCCCCCTTCCTTCCGGCAGTCAGGCCTCTTCTGTGATAATCACAGAGTTGTAGCCGAGGAAGGCAATTCCCAAAGTGTGGTCTGCATGTCCTCGAGGTGAGCCCGATGACCGTAGGTGACAGAGGGACCATGACCTTTCCTTATTTCAGTAGTTATGTATTTATTTTAATGAGTATTAAAACATAGACCAGGAACATCAAGCTATGATTACATAGGTATTATTGCCTGGGACCAGGCTAAGCTTCAAAAGCGAATCTATTTACGGTCAATGAAAATGTGTTATGAGGAAAATGGTACGAATAGTGTGAGCTCAGCAAAGAGCATAAACTGTTTGGGAGGCAGTTCTCCCAAGGTCTGAAGCGGCGTTCCCCAGCCTCCACTCTGTTCTCAGCAGGTGGACAGCCAGCCTCTGCCCATGACGAAAGGAGGTGACCGCAAGAGTGGAGAATTGGCTGTTAGAAGAGCAAACGTCTCTCCTTCCACGTGGTCAGTCTGATGTGCTGTCTCCAAAAGAACTCAAGAGCCTGCTCCCTCTCCTTGCCCACGTAAAGCTCAGATTTGAGACTTAGATCTCAGGAGCTCCTTCTGCCTTGGAGAAAGAGAAGAATATGCAAGGGCCCTGGGGCAGGTCCGAGGGGGGCCTGGGGCAGGCCTCTGTGCACCGGGTGTGCCCAGGCTGGGGGAGGAGCACATGGGGCTGACCACAGGCAGGTGGGTGCTCCCCAAATGTGGGAAAAGAGGTAACAAAAGGTGGAAGAAAAAGAGAAGCGCTTAGCTGGCCATAAATCAGCTGCAGCTGCAGTGGGCAGTGTCCTGTTTATGAATGTAAATTGCGCGTATGCTTGTCTCAGCTGTGCCTTTGAGGAAAGGAAGACGTACATTTGTTAAGGAGTGAATTTGCGCTGCATATTTGGTGTCCTTAACAATGTACTACTTAACACCAAATCATTTAGACCTTGGAAAAGGTAGAGTGGACTGCTGTGCTTGTTTGGGCCTGACATGGAGTCTCTTCTTAGTGCTGGACGCAGAACAGGGAGGGATAGGGAATCAACTTGTTCAGGTGCATAGACTCCGGGCCCAGCATACAGCTGATGCCAGAACTTTCCTCTCTCAGGATCTTGCCTTTGGGAAAACCAGTTGGATAAATGAACTCTTAAACCCACCTCAGGATCCCTCCTCCATTGTTCTGCTGTATCTCCTCATCCGGACAACTCTTCACGTAAGTGCAATGTGAATTACATTTTTTGTCTAATCCACTGATGGTGGCCTCTGCGCTATGCACAAGTCCAGCTCCGTCTTTTCCGTAGAACAGCAAACCAGAAAAATGGAAGTGAAATTGAAGAAAAGGGAAGAAGCTTGGAGATGGTGCCCAACTCAGCGAGCCAGGAGCACGTGGCCGCGGAGCCGCGCGAGAGGGACGTGCCCAGCCTGCTCTGCAGCAGTAGCCGCTGAGCCCGAGGCAGCCGATTCCTGCTGGCTGAGCGGGGGGCCCAGAGTCAACGCCGCTGCTCCAGACAGAGCGGCTGCACGCTCGCCGCTGGGTGTGCCGTCACCGGGGCGCGTCCCGTGGGCTACAAGGACACATCAGGCTACACCCCGTGTTCAGAGGCTCACATGCCCTTACCCGCTCAATCAGGATCTTGGGTGCTAACAGTTTTCACATCTCTGTGGCCTTTGGAAAAAGCTGGAGGGTTTGTTCACATGGTAATAAATGGCTGATGGAAGCAGGTGAAATAGCGGGTGCTTAGTTTAGGTTGCTGGGCACTCGGAAAAGGGGCAGGTGACGTCATCCTTCTGTTGGGGTTCGAATGCTGTCTTTGTCAAGCAATGCCTGTGCCAGCCTGCATGAGTTATTTCACCTTTCTCAGGTCAGTGTTTTTCAATTAGAAAATGGGTTTTAAAACAGTTGGTCCAGTGCTCAAGAAGTAGTAACTGTTTTAATTACTACTTTAATGCTGGGTCTCACTTAACCCTGCATTTTGAGTGCTGCATCAACAGCCCCGTTTTATAGAGGATGAGACCAAGGCAACGGAGACTTGGAGAGCATAAGTAAAATGCCCACAGCCACGAAGAGGTGCAGGTGGATTTTGAATGCATGTCCCCAGGCCAGTGACTGAGTCCACTAACCCACACGGTGTCTATGACAATTACTAAATTATATTCTAAAACCGACACAGACATGCTGGGTGTGTTCCTTTGAAAAGTTGTCAGCTGCTGTTTCATTCCAAGACAGTGACGAATTTCACATGTGTCTCCGCCCCCTTTAGAGGGGTGCCGTGTTGGGTCAAAATCCAACGACTGCTTGAGCAGTTATCTGGGAGCAGAATCACATTTTCTCTCCTGGCTCAATGTCTTGCCTGATAAACAAGGTCAAGGGGGTTGACCTTTGAAGGATGACTTCCCAGTTCTAACGTTCTGTGGAAACTACAAGGTGGAGGGGCTCCATTGGGAGAGAAAAAAATCTGCTTGTTTGGATCAATAAAAATGAGTGACAGGAGCAGGAAAAGAGTTCGAGCTTGATATATGAGGAAACTTAAGTCGTAATGTGGGTGGGGAGGGAGAAGGAGCCCAGGATGGGAAGGGAGGACTGTTGGATACTTTATCTAGAAGATTCTCCACAATTCTCAGAAAGCTTAAATGGTTTTTGAATAAAGAGGAGTGAAATTATTTGACTGAGAAAAGTGAACAGGATTCTCGTGTGTGTGTGTGTGTGTGTGTGTGAGAGAGAGAGAGAGAGAGAGAGAGAGAGAGAGAGAGAGAGAGAAATGATGGGCAGTAAAAGCTATAAACAGGAATGAGTCTGGTCTCCTTACTACAACTGCTAGAAAACATGAGTCTATTATGAGTTTAGGATTCAAGAGTATAAATGGGATTTGGATGGAGATCCAGGGTGGGTGGGAGAACTGACGAGAATATAATAGATGACTTGTTTTTATGGGATCTGATATGAATAGCTTAAGCTGTAAAAGCAAGATACGAGTCAGTCTCATTTTCTGTGATTCCTCCGGTTGCCCCCAGAGGGGAGACGTGATGACTGGGTACATCTATTCCAATAAATAAATAAACACATACATGTTTTGCAATGATTGCTTTCTGCCAATATTTAATGTACCTCCCAAGTTGGAGCATGGCTCACATTCCCTCACACCTCGCCTGCTCTCGTCTCCGGAGCACCTCTCCTTCCAGGCTGACAGCTTCGTTAGTCAGCTGAGGCTGCCTCCCACGTTATAAAAATATCTCCTTTCCCTCTAAATGGCTCCTCATTCCCGATTGTACTAGTGGAGCCTTTGGGGCTTCACACAGGGAAACATTTTTTGTTTCAATGTTGATGGCCTCAGAGATATTGCAGAATCAGTGGGGAGCTGAGAAGTGAGGGAGAAGAAACCTTTTTTTTGCCAATTTACAAAGAATCAGGGTGGGAAGCAGTGAGGAGAGCCCACTGAATTGCTAAAACCCTTCAACTGGAGTGGAAGGGGAGGGTTACCCTTGTCAACCATCCAGACACGTTTCCACAAGCGTTGAGCATTTGGACTAAACCTGGATCTTGGATTCACTTTCCCTCCAAATGGCCAGGGAGAAGGGAATGCACATTGAGTCCAGAGCAGAGAAGACCTGGCCCCCTGCCTGGAATAAAGATTTTACGTTGCAGAGAAATGATGGAGGAAGACTGATGGGTGAAATGCGCATTTGTTCAAGCTGCTCTCCCAGGCCAGCCTTCCCTGGGCCCAGCCTGGCCGGGCCGAGCCGGCTCACGGGGCCGCCCCAAGGCCTCCTTAGACGGTTCCTAGAGGATTTCACTTTGAAGAGTTTCTAAGTAATTCTGCTAATGCAGGAGCTGCTCCTATTTGATGATCAGAAGGCATTTGAAATCTAGTCTTTAGAACAGCTAAGAGCTAAAAAAACCAACAACACACACGAAAAAGGGCATTGATAAAAGTTAATTGACTATATGTCAGACCCATTCTAAGTACTTTAAATATATTAACTCATTTAATCCTCACAACAAACAGCCTTTGGAGGTATGGGCATTTACAATCCCCATTTTTAGAGATGAGAAGAACGGTAAGTAATTTGCTTAAAGTCACAGAGCCAGTAAGTGATGGAGCCGGCATTTCATTCCAAGTTGTCTGACTCCAGAGTCCACACCCTTAAGCGAACCGCTCTGAGGAGTAACACCCACCCCCCAGGCTGTTCTGGAGATCTGGTGGAATCATCGGGAAGGGTGAGCTGTCCTCACCTGACAGAGGAGAGCTTCAGGTATCTGCTGGTGCTTCTGTTAATGCTGCTACGCACAAATCACACTGCAGGAACTTCCTCCCCCCTCCCTCCCTCCCTCCCTCCCTCCCTCCCTCCCTCCCTCCCTCCCTCCCTCCCTCCCTCCCTCCCTCCCTCCCTCCCTCCCTTCCTTCCTTCCTTCCTTCCTTCCTTCCTTCCTTCCTTCCTTCCTTCCTTCCTTCCATATTCCAAAAGGCTTCTCAGTGGGATCAAGTACCCAGGCACCTGTGGCAGCCAATGGAGAATGGAAGGCAGGGAAGGAGGGAGGAAGGAAGGAAAGGAAAAAGAAGGAAGGAAAAGAGAGAGCAAGACGGCTCTCTTTCCTTCCCTGTTTCTTTCCCCCTTCCCTCACTCTGCCTCCTGAGCTCACACTTCCACATAAATGCCTCACACATAACAGTTGTCTCACACTCTACTTTCAGAAGGACCCTCCCTTTCTTCCTTCCTGATTCTTTGTTGTTGTTTTTTCCACAGTGATATTGATTTGTTTTTACTTAGATAAAGGAACATTTTGATCTTATTGAAGCCATCTGGTTGGGAGACCAAGTTCAAATGTGGCAGATTTGGGGCCAGTATCCTCTTGATATTATGTCAGAGCCCAACAGCCCAGCACATGACCTTGTGTTCAATAAATGATCATTTAAAATTGCTCTACAGTGTGGGTTCAAAACATAAAGTGTAGAGTATACTTTTATATTAGCAACGTTAGGAAGTTATGTTTTCTTTTTTTCTTGCTTTTCACAACAAAATTCATTAATCACGTTTGCTCCTCTCTGTGTCTCACTTCACAGGTGGAATTCCAGTAGTTCAAGAAGACAGGAAAGGGACGGGAAACACTTCATGAGACAGCAATTTTGTCATGCCAGAGCCTCTATTCTCCCTAGCCTTGCCTCTCAGATCACAGCCGGAGGCTCACTGGCCCACTGATGTTTCCATCCCTTTAAATTCTTGATCCAGACCAACAGCCTAGCATGAACCTTTACCAGGAGAGACTCAGTCAGGGGACTCGGAGACAGCAGGGCACAGGTAAGAGCGGCTGGCAAGGCTCTGACAAGCACGCACCGTAGAATGAAACCTCCCACCAAGAGATTAGAGGGGCTACATCAAAAACAAAAGATGGAGATTTGAACAGAAAAACAAGGTGACTCACTGGCCGAATAGTCCACTGCGATATTACTTCTCAATTCACACAAACATGTTCCTATTCATATCAGTGTCTTAAAGCTGTGGTAACAAATGACAACAAATTGGGTGGCTTAAAACAAAAGAATTGTATGCTCTCACAGCTCTGGAGGCTAGAAGTCCTAAGCCGGGCATCGGCAGGACCAAGCTCTCTCCGAAGGCCCCAGGAGGGGCTCTGTGCCGCGCCTCTCTTGGCTTTTGGTGGTTTGCTGGCAATCCTTGCATTCCTTGGCTTGTAGCTGCACCGCTCCAGCCTTTGCCTCCACTTCTTTGAGAAGTGCTCCTGTGTTTCCCCTCTTCTCATAAGGACACAAGTCACCGGGTTAGGGCCCGCTCCAGTTCAGCATGACCTCTCAACTTGATTACATCTGCAAAGACCTTATTTCCAAATAATTCACACTCACGGGCTGTAGAGGCTAGGACTTGAATGTATCTTTTTTGGGAGATATCATTCAACCCATTACACATTCTTCTGAAGTTGAACATGTGTTATGATGTTTTTAACTTTTATACGTGCCACAACACTTAATGTCTTCATTCACTGAGCCTTTTCTATGTCTTGAATTTTCTTAGGATAGATTCTCAGAAGTGGAACTCCTGGGCCAAGGTGTGCGGATGAGCATTTTAAAGTTCTACAAATTGCTGTGCTTCTTTCCAAAGCCACCAGCTTAAATCACCATTAGGAATACAGGAGGGTGTCTGTTTCACTTCACTCTTGCCATTATCTGGCATTTTTTGTTTATTTTTTAATGTGCGCTGAGGCTGAACATTTTCTCAGCTTTTGTTTGTTTTTTTCTTCTTGGTGAACTCTCTCCTTCCTTCCTTCGCCGACTTATCCATGGGCATCCTCATGCTTTTCTTATCTCTTTCTCACATACGTTGAATTATTTTTCTTAGTCTTCTGGTTATCATTACCTTTCTGGTTTTGCCCTGCAAAATTTTTAATTAACATGCAATTGCCTATAAGAGTGATTTCCAGAATGTAAACAACAAATATAGCTGAGGCACAGATCCATCAGCCCGGGCGCTGTACCAGGCACGACCTATTCATCTGTCCATCTGCCCCTCTGCAAATTACTTTAGCATCCTGAGAACAGAAAACTTGCTCCCTCCAAAGCAAGGGAATTAAGCTGGATCCTCTTCTAATTTGTATTTTGTATCTGCCATATTCTCTAGTTAATCAGAAATGGCTTTTGGTGCATAGAATAAAGTCATTATTTAAATATATTATGTTCCAAATTGTTAGCTGATTGTCTTAATCTTGCTTATTTGAGAAACCCTAGCTTTCCTGGGAATTGACTTGGGTTGCATTCTTTATCATATATTAGAATATGATATATAATTAGGGTCATTTTTCTGGGATATTGTCCCTGATGCTGTTTTTGTACCAGTGTCACATTATTTAAAACTCTATAGCTTTATGAAATAAAGCGCAGTTCCCCTTTAAAAATGTTCTTAAATATCCTGTTTGTTTTCATAGGTTGACCTTAGAATCCTTTTGTCAAGTTGGGATTTTTATTAAAATTGTAGCAAGTCACATATTAATTTAAGAAGAATTTAAACCTTCGCGATACTCAGCATCAAATGTGGTTTCTCCCCTCACATCGGGCCATCTTTTCCATCTCTCCTCAAAGTCTTGTAGCTTTCTTTACACAGGTCCCACAGCTTTGATCAAAATTATTTATGATATATCATTTTTGTTGCTATTGGAAATCAAATTTTAAAAATTATTTTATGCATTATTTTTGGTAGTCTTTATTTGTTTACCTTGGATTCAAACTTCTACATTTATTACATTTGGATAATTTCTGTCACATTCCTCTGGATTTTATAGGTCTATAAATACAAGACCTATAAAGAATAATTGTTTTTCTTTTAAAATATTTATCCTTGTTTTTTAAAATTTCTTTTTCCTTTGGTAAGAATTTCTCAAACAATGTAAATATAGTGATAAAAAGCCTGAATTTTTTTGTTCTTGATTTCGATATTTTACGTTTAAGTGACTACCAACTATTATGGTGAAATATATTTTCTTTTCGTGGTAACCAGCTTTTCATATATTCCTGCTTGAATTTTTAAAAATTTATTTCATTGTAGCCCGGCCGGGCGTGGCTCAGCGGTTGAGTGTCAACCTGGGATCCAGGCGATCTGGGTTCGATTCCTGGTCAGGGCACATGCCTGGGTTGCGGGCTCTATCAATGACTCTCTCATCATTGATGTTTCTATCTCTCTCTCTCCCTCTCCTTTCCTCTCTCTGAAGTCAATAAAGATATATTTTTTTAAAAAAATTTATTTTATTGTAGAGAGTATTATAGATGTCCCCCATTTTCTTCGCTTCACCCCCCTCCCCCATCTCCCAGCCCGCCCCAGGCCTTCACCTGTCTGTTGTCTGTGTCCATGGGCCGTGCATATGTGCTTATAAGCTCTTTGGTTAATCTCTTCCCACCCCCCTTTCCCCCTTCCCTCTGAGATCTGTCTTTCTGTTTCATGCTTCCACATCTGTGGTCCTATCTTGTTTGTCAATTTATTTTGACTTTTAAAATAGAAATTGGTCACAAGTTTTATAAAGTGGCTTTGCACCATTTATTTAAAATGATATAATTTGTGTTGCCTTTGACCTATTGCTGTAATATATGATAATAATAGTTGTATTATTTGCAAACCATTGTAGAAGGCCTGCATTACATCCTGTACAGCCCTTGTCCTGGTGAACATTAAAAAAAATACAGTTGCGGGGAAGAGGCAGAAGTGGAGTGGAGGGTGTCAATGAGGGACAAAAAAGGGGACATCTATAATATTTTCAACAATAAAGATAAATTTAAAAATACTGTTGAATTGTGCTTAACATTTCATTCTGTTGATTCATAGTGGGCTTCTCCATCATTAATTATGAATAGAACATTAGCAACTGTTTATTTTTGTCACAAAGACCTTACCTCTGTGTCACACAGACCCAGAGAGTTGGCCTGGGAGAACCCCCCGGGGCCATTCCAAGATGAAGATATTATCCATTCCTTTATTTATTCTTCAACTTGGGCACTCACTTACAGCTTGCATGTAAATTCACAAACATTTTCTGAGCTGTTCTTAGGCTGGGCAGGAGTACAGGTTCCAAGCTCAGTCTCTGCCACCAGGAAGACTTGAGTTCACATCCTGGCTCTGTGTTTGATTGATTCTGTGAACCTGGACAAGCTACCTAACCTCGAGAAGCCTCCAGTTTGCTCATCCGCAAAGTGGGCATAGTAAATAGCACCCGCTTGAGGCTGCGCGTGCAAATAGCACCTGTAAAGCTGCCAGTGTCTGCCCAGGCGGTCCTCAGCACGCACAGTTATGCCGTTACTGTTACATCCTGAAGACAAAGACAACAGGGTCCGGGCCCTCTGCTGGGTGGCAGGGGTCATGTGCCAACCGCTGAGCATCCAGCCCTCTCCAGGCCTGCACTTTCCACCTTGCGTGTTTTTCAGGATCTCTGGGTTGGAGTTCGTTCCTCATTCTGCACCTCCGTTCCCATCCATTCCTCGCCGTCCACTCCTCTCTCCGCCCCCACGTCAAGTCTGCTGGGTAAGAAATAGACCCGTGGGAAGGTTATGGAGGAAGCCTAAGGCCCCTCGCTAGGCCGCCTGCGCCTGGGAGCTCTTGGTCAGGGAGTTGTGAATATATTTAGGACAGCTTGCTGTTCAGCGTCCTATCAGGTCAGTGCCCTGAGCACGCACTTCCAAGGGTGGTCTCTCTGGCTTTTCCAGCTGCAGGAAAGAGTCAGAAATCCAAATAGCTTCACTGTCCCCAATGCTGTCTTGATGTCCCCTTATACAAGCTCAGTTCCAGAGGTCTTGGCCTCGGTCGCCTTTAACAAGTACCCTCTGCATCGAACACGCTCCATCAGAATCACAAAGGATGGCCGGCTGCTATTTTCCCGGCGGTGGGGGTGATTCATATGTTCCTTGCAAAAGTGACTTATTGTTCTGACCTCTCTACCTTTGGAGAAGCTTAGCTATTGTCTTGTCACCTTCACCTCAGCTCCAACCCTCCATAATAAGTCACATTTCAGAAGGCCCGCCCCCCACCCTGCCTTCCCCATGGGTAATTGAGATTTCTCCAGCTGCTGAATTGTGTCAGCCTGGGAAACAAGAGGTTTCTTATGCATATTGTGTCAGCCGCAGACATAACTCACTAAACCACCCCAGACACAGGATGTCACCCAGTGACGCTTCAATTTACAGCCTCCCAGAGCTCCTGTTGGCAAATAGCTCTGAGTGGAAGGGGGTGGGGATTTCAGAAGCTTGGGGCATAGTTTTTAGGCCCTTGGTTCCCCTCCATGTGCCTCCTTCCCCTTCTCCTTCCCCTTTCCATATGGGTTGTGCTGTGTGCTCCCAGAATTTCGATGGCCAATTAGCAAGTTAGAAACTGTCAAGGCTATTGATTGACCTGCAAAACCACAGTGTTTACTGTCACTGTAATTTCTCATAATATTGAAGCTGATACTGTCCATCTTCACAGCTTTGTTCAAAGCCTACCGGCAAGAAGGCCATTTATATATTGTAATCAGAATTCTGGAGCTGAACTATTTTTTAATTATGGCTTAGGTAGTGGAAGTTGAGCAGTTTGGGAAAGGAGGCCAGTTGGGGGTTAGCATCTCTTTGATCACAAGGCTGAATGATTTACTTTGATCCTAGAAACAACTGTTCATAAAAGAGCCTGGTCTCTTCCTGAAATTTGCAGGTAAACAGGGAGATCGTTTGAAGCGATTAGGGAATGAACAGTTCAGATCCCAGACAATGGTCTTCTTTGAACTGAACTTAGGGGCCTTTTGATTAACATAGCAAAGGGGATCAGATGGGTGAAAAAATGTGACTTTAGTCCCTGGGGAAGGTGCATCAAGAGGTCACCAGCTCAGTTCTCTGTGGTTGAACTTTCAGGTCCCGAGTGACTCTTCCATGGAGCCTGCATGGTGCTCAAGCGAATTGGTGTAAAGATGAACACCACGGTGACCTTGAAGGGGAGACGAGCTCATTAACAAGAAGGCGCTTGGAACAGTAGAAAGTTTGCAGGCTTTGGAGCCTGGGGAACCCACATAAAGTCCTTGCCTTTCCACTTATTATGTGTGGGTCTGGCACTCGTTGCCCAAACCCTTCAGCACCTAAGTATCTTCGCCTGTATAAACTGGACATAAATACTTTAGTGGTATTTTTAGGGTTTAATGATGGGCCTTTTGAGAAAAGAGTCCTGCGAGGTGCCAGGCATTTGGAGGAAGAAGAGAATACCGAAGTGTCCTAGAGAAAAACTGGAGAATCCTCGCCCTCTGTCCCAAAGCCACCAGAGGAAGTTCTGTAATAGTTTCTCCCCATGCGATGATCACTTTAATAGAACATTGATTTTTCCAAGCAAATTGTTTTAAAGTGGTATTTTGAATTGTGTTTTGAACACTGATATGCAGGAAATTTAACTTGTTTAAATCAAAGTGTTGGAGCCTTTGGAGAGTTGTCGTGGGCACTGCCACATGGGGGAACCACATAACTGCTGGTCAGTTTTAGAAATATTAGCTGAGCAGGGATTACACTGGAAGCATTTCAGTTCTGTTGGTTGTGACTCCGGAGTGTGTGGTTTGGTTGGTTCCCCTGGCATGACCTCTTAGCACCAGCCAGTTGCCATTTGACTGCAACATAAGTCATTGAGATCTGATAGTCACTGTAAAAAAGACATTGGTCCTAAATATACAAGTCTCCTTGGGTGGAAAGGCAAAGGCCCAATGTCCCCTCTTAAATACTGGTCTGCCTTGAGACCCCTCAGACACTTGGTTCCGAGGGAGAGAACACCAACGAAGAGTGGGCCATTACACTGCCTCTCCCATACTCCGCTTTTGGCTACTCGTATTTTTGTGCCGTGGCCAATGGCCTTTCATGGGGAGGGTCAGGTCACGGAGGTGAGGGAAAGGTGGCCCTGTGTGGAGGGGATACCTAAAAATTCCTGCTACACCAGAACCAGAGGATGCGGGGGGCGGGGGGAGTGAGTGTGGAACTCCAAGTGTTTAAGGGTTCCAGGTGTGCAACACTCTTCCATGCATTTCAAGGAGTCATTACCAAACACACTGTATTCATTTGCTCAGCCTCCATAACAAAATACTTCGTATTGGCTCCCAGTTCTGGACACTAGAAGTCCAAGATCAAGGTGCCGGTGGGGTTGGTTCCTCTTGAGACCACTTTCCTTGGCTTGAAGATGGCCTCCTTCTCATTGGGTCTTCACATGGTCTTTCCTCTGTGTGTCTGTGTCCAAATTTTCTCCTCTTATAAGGACACCAGTCATACAGGATTAGGACCCACCTGACTTCATTTTACCTCGATTACCCCTTTAAAGACCCTATCACCAAATGCAGTCACATTCTAAGGTGCTGGGGGTTAGGACTTCAGCCTATGAATTTGGGGGGCACAGTTCAGCCCATTATGCCTACTGTGTGTCAGGTACTGTGTTAGCACCTGGGGTGTAGTGTAGAACAGGCCCACTTACTGTCACTGAGGTCCCAGTTTCAGCCATTCAGTGACACTGCCTGCTGAAAGTCAGACAAGCGTCTCCATGTCCCATAGCCCACTGTGCGCTTGAGTCCGACTTCTCCCTTTGGCTCCTTTAGGAAATGCCGAGTGGACCATTGTGTCAAAGCCTTGTCCTCTGGCTTCTGAGACACAGACCATTCAGTCCAGTTCTTCTTTTGCCCCTGTGGCCATTTCACCTCTGTGCCTTCATAAACCGGTTCCTATGACCAATCGTTAAACACTGGTGTTCCCACAGGTGTAAATCAACCACTGCTTTTTCTTTGAATGTTCTTCCTTGGGGCCTCAAACATTCTACTCCCTTGCTACTTAAAAGATGGTCTGCACACCAGCAGCAGCATCACCTGAGAGCTTGTTAAAAATGCTGCACCTCAGGTGCCACCCTAGATCCACTGAATTGTTATCTAGACTTCTAGCAAGATCCCTAGCTGATTTAAGTGCCCATTAAACTATAGGAAGGATGTTCTACTGATGTTGGGTCCCACTGCCTACTGGCCACGTGCCAGGCTCTTATCTCCAGTGTTCAGCCTTCCAACAACTTCCCACACATGTGCATAGCTGCCTGTCGGCCATCTCCAAGGTGGGCATGGCCAACTCGGCATGCCCCACTGGGCTCCGCATCCTGTCTTCCTCTGCTCTCACCTTCCTGCATTTCTCCTTTCATGGGGTGGGCCATTCAGCCCCCCTGCAGACATGCAAACGCCTCTGTGTCCTGCCCTTCTGCATCCAATCAATCAAGTCCCGCTGATGTTTTCTTTAAAAAAATATTTCTTATCTCTTGTCTCCCCTCTCCCTTCCACTGCACTTGCCCTAGCCTGGGCTTTCATCCTCTGTCCCCTGGACCAGTTACAGAGACTTCAAGTAGATTTATTGGCATGCAGCTTTTTCTCCTTGTGCCTCCAATGCCTCTGTCTGTAACCTCTCCTTCCTCCTGTTGCCTGGCAACACTCACCCATCCTTTAAGACTCAGCTCAGGAATCCTCTCCAGAACCCTTTCCTCACCCCACACTCACCCCCAGGAATTCTTTTCTTTCTGTTTCCTTAGTAACTCTGTGCCTCAGTGTCGCTACCTGTGAGATGGAATATATGGAAATGTGTTCAGGAATAAATGAGTTAAGTTCTTGAAGCAGGACCTGACACAGACTATATGTTAGTTTAGCAACAATTTAAATTTCCCACAAGTGATATGGAAATGATCTTTTCTTCTACCTGGACCACAGTTTTTGAAAGCATAAGCAGGTGACCGCTGGTACCAGAGCCATCGATGGTGGGAAGAATCGGAGATGGTCTCTGGTCTGAGAAGCCCAGCTTGGACACTGCCTCCTGGAAGCAGGGCCTGTGTCTAAGGTATCTGGGAACCCAGACCCACCTCTACTTGCACCCCATAGCAGGTGCTCCTCAGATAACGATGCCCACCAGGTGACAGCTGGACACTTTAGGTGGAAGAGGAGGCAGATATTATCCAGAGTATAGTGTTTTTCAAATACTAGAAGCCACAAATGGCTTTGGGGGCATTTCTTAATTGAGGAAGCTGAGGAGGAGGTTGCTGTCAGCTTGGCTGATTTATAGTTTTGAAGTTGTGCCCAGAAGCTGTTTGTAGAGACAGTATTTTTAGAAATGTGAAAATAAATACAATTAAATTAGAGAGATGTGTCAAGTATTTTTTTTCCCTTGAATTAGGACTGTCCCCTGACCATTACAGCTTAGGTAATGACAACTCTGAATAATAAAGCTGTATTTCCTAATTAAACAATCAAGGCTCTCTAATCATTGGTTTAGTGAAATAGGGGTCAAAAGGCTAGAACCTAAAAGAAAAGCAATTTTAAATAGAAATGGTGATAAAAATGGAAATATTTTCACTTGACCCTTTCTGTATAGTATTAACTCCTCCTGGCATGAGTAGATGTCTATCTTCACATTTAAACATCTTTTTGCCACTTGTAAAAGTCAGCCCGTGAAAGAAAACACACACACACACACACACACACACACACACACACACACACACACACATTAGAGTCAGGCAGAACTGCCTGAGTTTGAATCCTCCCTTACTACATCCTTATAGTAATAAGTAAAAACAAAACAAAGCAAAATATCCAACAAAACCAAGACTTAGGACAGACAGCTTACTACCCTTTGTATAATTGGGGAGGGGGCAGGTAGAGGTGTTGTGGAGGCAGCTTGTACCAGTTTGTGAGGTTTGATTGTTAGATTATCAGAGAAATTTTTCCAACCAATTGACATCCTCATGGGAGCTTGATATTGGCAATGCTACAAATATTTACACCATGGAAACTGGCACATATTGTATTGAAAAGATAAAAACTAATACAAAATGGTTAACTATGATAGAGGACTAGAAGATTTCTCTAGATAGACCTTTTCATTGTTTTGACCTTTAAGTCATGAAAATACACTGCCATTAAATTTTTTTTTAACTCTTAAATTGAAAATAAACCAAAAAACCTAACCATATATCAAGTTGGCTGCAAAGCTACACAGAGAACACATTTATTTCTTAGTGTTTAGGACACTAATCTTTATGGAAAATTTTCTAAGGATGAAAGTAGCTGCAGAGTTAATCAACTAAATAAAGATTTTTAAAAAATGACACCTGAATTATTTTAAAGCCATCATCCTAAAGAGGCTGATGGAGCTACTGAAAGAATGTTCTTAAAAGCCTTTTTAGTCCTTCAAACATCCATCCATCCACCCACCCACCCATTCATCCACCCACACATTCATACACCCACTCATCTACCCACCCATCCATCCATCTATCCACCCACCCATTCATCTACCCACCCATCCACCCACCCATCCACCCATCTACAACATCCACCTATCCATCCATCCATCCATCCATCCATCCATCCATCCATCCATCCACCCACCCATCCATTCATCCATCCATATTTTCACCATTCTCTTTCTCCTTTTTTTAACCATTTTCTTATTTTCCCTATGTTCTGTCCCAGTAGAGGCTCCATGGACATCTGAAGCTTACCATTTAAACCAATCCATGGACATGTTTATAGACTTAGAGAATAAAACATTTCGAAGCTAGAAAAATTGTGAGAATTTTAGTCCACATCTCTTAATTTCCTTATGAAGACAAGTTGAGTAACGTGGGCAACATTTCATGGGTTCATGGGAATTCTGCAGTAATTTACGTAGGTTCCCCTGGTCTTGAATGCGGCGAATGTAACGAGATAAAGGATTTTTCCATACTTGTATTTTCTTCAGGGAGAGATGGTGATGACGGCGGTAACGGCGCTGATGATAGCTGTAGGCCTTCTGTTCGGCCCCTCTCACGTGCCCGACACTATACTTCAGGTGCTACCTTATTTTCTCCCTCACGAAGCCCTTTGGGGCTTAGACTGTGACTGTATAGATGAGAAAATGGAAACTTAGAGAGGCTGAGCAACTTACCTAAGGCGATGCAGATCAGAATTACTGCACACCATTTTGCTCGAATTCAAATTTGTATCTTTAACCTGTGCCTTCTGCTGTTCTAACAAGGCCACACAACGGTGCTGATAACGATACCACCAAATGCTTATTGAGCATTTACTAGGTGCCAAGCACAATTGTAACATTGTGAGCATGCACTGACACATTTAACCCTCACACCAACCCAATGGAGCAGCACTATTGTTATCCCCCATTTTCAGATGTGGCTGCCAAGGCACAGGGAGGAAGTTAAGGAACTTCTCCCACAGGTGGAAAGTGGTCGACCAGAATCCCAACCCAGGCCTTTTGGTTTGAGCCCTCACTCCCAACCACTGCACAAGGGCAGCCAGTTTTGCAAAGGCCAGGAGTCTTGTAGGCTGGGCTGTGAAGTGGGATGGAAGCAAGGTAGCAGGGCAGTTCTCATAGGAAAGCAAGTGCCCATATCTGGCTCATGAGATCATATACGAAAAGGCCCTTTATAAACCGAAGCGCAATTGCCATCCTCAGCCTCGCCTACGACAGGCTCAAGAACAGTCCACCAGGTTAGTCACCAGCCAGGAAGACGGACTGGTTGTCCCTGGGATGTGTAACCGGCCCTCTGAGAACTCATAACCAGGAGGCTGCAGGCCCAAATGCCCACAGGGGCCAAGGAAACAATGTGATCGAGTGAAGGTGCTACTTGAGAAAAGTAGCTATTGATTATAAATTAAACCTGTAGGAATAGTCTCTACTATTGAAAAAAAATGGCCATTCACATTTTTCTTGACTCACAAAGTGAATTATTTCTTTTAATTGTCAACTTTTGGAAAAGAGAATATTGGAAACGTCCCTTTCTTCATAATTCTACCAACAGTGGACTGATAAGTAACAACCCATTTGCTACCCAGCCTCAGAATTTGGGAGAGATAGGAGCTGGAAGGAAAGGGGGAGGTCTGGGCCTACCGGAGGGGCAGCTCTTATCAGCGATTGTTGGTACACGTGCTGTATTGCTCAGGATCTATCAAGAAAACTAGGTTCAGAGGAACAAGATGGCACCACAGGTAACAGCTGCACCCGCCGCCCCGGCAACCGCATCAAAATTACAACTAAAACACAGAACTACCATCACTCAGAGCCTCCTGAGATCCGGCTGCACAGAAGCCCCACAACCAGGGACCTGAAGCAGCACCGAGACCAGTAGGAGGGGTGGAGATGTGGGCAGATAGTGGCTGAATCGGGGCTGAATCGGAGACGGGCCCACACCTGGTGCTGTGGTTGAAACCCAGGAGGGAATCTCGGTGGTGGGGGTTTCCCGGAGGAGTGAGGGGTTCCAGCCCCACAGCAGGCCCCCAGCCCAGGGCTCCAGGGCCAGGAAGACACGTCCCCACAACTCCGGGCTGTGAAACCAGCGGGGACTGTCCCTGAGGGTCGCGGAGGCTGCAGGAGCCCCAGCAGCTCCTCTAAAGGGCCGCGCACGGACTCACTCGGACCCTCCCTCGGAGCCCAGCGCCGGGCAGCAGCCTGAAAGGACCCGGGACACTCGGGGGGAACTAACCTGCCTGAAGTCGGGGCGAGAGGCGGAGGGCGGCTTCCTCCAGGCAGAAGGGCTGGCGGAGGCCATGGCTCCTGTGGCGAGTCCTCCCCGCACAGCCCGCAGCAGGCGCCATGTTGGAGTCGCCAGCACCTGACCCACCTTTGGCCCCGCCCCGTGATTCCCGGAGGCCCCGCCCCTCCCCACCTGCAGCTCATCCGGGCCATTTCCAGGGGCTTTTCTGTGCAAGTGGCCTCTCCAGCCTCATGCTTAGGACTTTCCTAAAATCTCTCAAACAAGCAGCAGCCGGCCCCACACGGCTTGATAAGGGGCCCAGGCCTGGCACTAGCGGCAGCTGCATTGGCTCATAGCTGGGCCTCTCCTGGGCACCTCCAAGCCCAGCACAAGGAGCAGCCAACTACGGTTTGCTGTGTAGCTCATGCCGGGTGGCCCTGGGCAAGGCACTGGCACAGGCTGACTTTGCACCTCCCGGGAGGCCCCAGAGACAGTGCACCTGGTGGTCAGACTCGACCAAGCTGGATTACACCCTACCACATCCACGAGTGACACACTCAAGGGGCACACTTGGTGAACACCAAAGCCCCACTGAAGTAAATCCTGCTCCATAGGGGTGTCCCCAGCACAGCAGCTCTCTGGCTGTGGTTGCAGTTGGTCCTCACAGCTGATTGGCCTGGGGGTCAATTCCTCCCAGTGACGCCAACAGCAACCAAGGCTCAACTACAACAGGACAGAGCACACAGCACACACAGGGGAGCACCTAGAAGGCCCAGCTCAGGTGACTGGGGAGGCTGAGCCGCTGGGCCCTACAGGACACCTACTACACAAAGCCACTCTACAAATTCCAGGAGACACAGCAGCTCTACCTAATACAAAGAAACAAACACCTGGAAGCAGCCCAAATGTGGAGGCAAAGAAACATGTCACAAAGGAAAGAACAGAAGAAATCTCTAGAAGAGGAACTAAATGAAATACAGCCAAGCAAGCTAACAGATACAGAGTTCAGAATTTTGTTTATAAGGATGTTTAAGCAGACTATTAGGGAAATAACTGAGAAAATTGATAACATAATAAAGTACCAATTTGAAATGAAGGCTACAGGAACTGAAATGAGGAATAATTTACAAGGAATCAACAGTAGAGTAGAGGACTCTGAGAATCAAATCAGCAATTTGGAACATGAGGAAACAAAAAGCACCCAGCCAGAAGAGCAAAAAGAAAAAAGAATCCAGAAATAAGAAAATAGTATAAGGAGCCTCTGGGACAATTTCAAGAGGCCCAACATTCGTATTATTGGGGTGCCAGAAAGGGAAGAAGGAGACCAAGGAATTGAAAACCTATTTGAAAAAATAATTACAGAAAACTTCCCCTATCTGGGGAAAGAAATAGACTTACAAGTCCAGGAAGCACAGAGGGTCCCAAACAAGAGGAACCGAAAGAAGCCTACAGCAAGACACATCATAATTAAAATGTCAAAGGTTAAAGACAAAGAGAGAATCTTAAAAGCAGCAAGAGAAAAGCAGTTAGTTACCTACAAGGGAGCCCCCATATGACTGTCAGCTGATTTCTCAACAGAAACCTTGCAGGCCAGAAGGGAGTGGCAAGAAATATTCAAAGTGATGAAAAACGTGGAACCACAACCAAGATTGCTCTACCCAGCAAAGCTATCATTTAGAATTGAAGGTCAGATAAAGAGCTTCGCAGATATGAAAAAGCTAAAGGAGTTCATCACCACCAGACCGGCACTACAGGAAATGTTGAAGGGTCTTCTTTAAGAAGAAACTAATGAACAAAAGAATCTAAATAAACCCAGAGACATTGACACAGGCAACAGAGGGAAGAGGGAAGGGGTTGGAGGGTGGGAAGAGATTAACCAAAGAAGTTATATGCATGTATGCATAACCCATGGACACAGACAGTAACGGGGTGAAGGCCTGGGAAGGGGGTGGGAGCCAAGTGGAGGGGATCAACTGGGGGGAAAAATGGGACACCTGTAATACTCTCAACAATAAAAATAAATTAAAAATAAAATAATAAAATAAAAAAAGAAAACTAAACACATCACTCATTTAAATGTGGAGAATGGTAAAGAATGGGTAAACGGAGACTAGAGGATGGAAATGGCATACGGAGGACACTGAGACGCGCTGAGCTGGCCATGCTGGAGGGGGCTACACTCCTAGTGAGGGCAACACGGGCAAGAGAAAACGGGCTTCTCAGAACCAGAGCTGCAGCGTCCTGTATGGCAGCCACCCCCGTCTGCCTTTTGAGCACTTGAAATGTAGCCAGTGTGAACTGCGAAAGCTGTGAGTGCAAGATACATTCTCCACCACACGCGGATCATCCTTCATGATCCCTCCTTTGCCTTAAGCACCGGGAAGTTCAGACCCCAAATGGTAACGTGGTCCACTTAAGTGTTATAATTCACAGCAAAATGTAAATAAAATGCAAAAGGATTTTGATATGACTTTTCTACTTTTCTTACATAAAAAACCGATGGAATAACCAATTGTGAATAAAAGTACTCTCTTTATTTGCTCTGGTCGCAAATTCTCTTTATTTGTTGCTCAGGTGCTGCTGGTTCCCACCAGTTTGTCCCCTATAACTTTTGTCCTAGGTCAGTGGCCAGGGTGTGTGCTTTTCCTTGATTATTGACATAATGTGAGATTGCAGGACAAAATCTTGATTTCTGCATACTGTTGTTCAAAAATAAGATTTTAAATATAGGCACTTGAAAAATATTTCTCGAAAGGCATTGTCCCAGGAACGGGTGCCCTGCGCTGTCCCACGGGCCTGCCCGCCTCAGTCTCTGTCGGGCCCCCGTCCGCCTGTCTTCCTTTTGAGTCTGGTGGGCAGTGTGTTTCCCTTCCACTCCCCCTGGTGATAGGAGCAGCCCTTTGATTGGGATCTGATCTGAAAATGGATTCCTCCTTTGAGCAGAAACTCAGATGCTATTACATTGGCTGTAAAAATGATTGACCATGGTTCCTTCTTTCCCAAACATAGCAGCTGGAGTTTTATTGTTTAACCACTTGGCTCCCACTATAATGGGCTTTACAGCTTCATCTCCCTGAGCCTCAGCTTTTTCATCCATGAGGAACCAAATAGAGCTCCTCTGGCCTCTGAGTCCCTTATTTCCCCTTGCTTTGTTTTTAAGTGAGTCAGATATCCATGGAAACAACTGAAGATTAATACTCAAAATAAATAATCATCCATTTCTCTCTGAACAATACAAGAAAAAGAAAGATTGTGTTAAGAACAATCTGAATTCTTACAACAAATTATGAGGTCCAGTTGCAGAAGAGAGGTGAAAGGGAAGAGGCCACTGCTCTAAACAATTTCATAAGCATCTGAATGTAAAAATTATGAAAAACAGAGGCAATGCATTTATGGAACAAGGAAGCACCAGGTTCCATGAGCACTAGATCTTGTCATTGAATGAATACCTCCTAGGATTGGGTTTTGCTGGGCTTTAATGGAACTGAGATGTCATCCATGTTTTTATGACCGAGGTGACCCAGGTCCAGCTGGTCCTACTGTGACCTCAGCCCCCTTGTTAGAGCAGTGGTAGGTGGGTCGTAGCCCGCTCTGCTGTTTTGTGTTCTTGGCGGCCTCCAACAGCATCTGAGATTTTTTACTTATTTTCTTCCCCCCTCCCAACTAGATTTCCTGGGAGCAATATGAACTGTCTGTCTAGATCGCAAGCCACACCCTTGGCTGCAGACAGCACAACCTGCTTTGCAATATGCCAATATTTCATCCAAAAGAAAAACAGAGGAAATAGACCATAGTTACTAGAATAAAAGGGATTGGATGCTGCAAGACTAGAAGATGATTCACGTCAATTATAGTGAGAGAGGGAGCACATGCAGATGCAGAAAGGCTGCATGGAGTCATGACATAGGGACACTGGTCAGGGTTAGGGTTAGGGTTAGGGTTAGGGTTAGGGTTAGGGTTAGGGTTAGGGTTGGGGTCGGGGTTAGGGTTAGGGTCCGGGTCAGGGTTTGTAGGAAGGGCCCTGGAGTTCCTCAGGCTCTAAAATTGGGAGTTGGAGTCTAGTTAGATGGCTGCACCTGATATCTGAGATACAGGTAGATGGCTGATGTCAGAATTTGTATTTCTTTGATTACCAGTGGGTTGAACATTGGTCATATATTTATTAATAATTCATAGTTGTCACTTTTTTATCATATTCCATGCCCATTTTTCTCTAAGTTTTACTATTTTTACAATGAATAAATGTTTCTTATTTTAATAACAACGATAACCATTTGCCTAGTAGATTTGTGATACTTAATTTTCCTAACGATTTCATTTTGATTTTCATGTTATGAAGAAGTTTTATCTTTTTTATAATATAAAACCAAACAATTCTTTCCCCTGAAATTTCCTCTATTGCTTTATACTTGGGAAGTGAGTCAACATTTCCGGCTCAGACATGTAACAGGGCTATATTTTCTTCTTAAAAGCTTTGTTTTACACCTTAATTCCTTGCTCCATGTTGGGCTTGCTTTTTTCTCTTGTGAGTGCTCAGTTTACAACTGTGCCCTCCTCCCATAGTTAGCTAATTGCGTAAACATCATTTATCAAATAATTTCCCCTCGCCTCGGGATTTGCGATGCCATTTATGTCATAACTGAAATCCTTAAACACACTACAGTTTGTTTCTAAGCAATCTATTCCGGTTCAACACTCTGTCAACTGTCGTAAGTATCACACTCTTTGGATTATTGATGCTTTACAATGCACTAAAATAGGGAAAACAGTCCTCACCAAGTGCTCTTATTTTTTAAAAGACTTTTAGCAGTTGTGCCTGATTATATTTCTTAAAGACATTTTGAATTGTATTTGTCACAGAAATTATTTTGGGATTTTGATTGAATATTTATGTGAATTCAAGATGAACTTACTTCTTTGTAGAAACATAATCCTAGTAAGACTTGGCGTCTAATGGATACTTTTGATGTTCCAAAAGTGCTACATAAATGTCATCTCTTTTAATTCCCAGAATAATCTCATCGGGAAGGTACTATTATGGGATTCATTTGACAAATGAGGCCTAGAGAAATGATATGTCTTCCCAACAGTTACACAGCTGGTTAGAGGCAGAGTCAGGGCTTAAACTCAGGTCTGCCTTGTGTATGAGACTCCTTCAATCACTCTGTTCTTCTTCTATATCTTAGAAGAGTCTTGTTGTCATACAGATTTTGTACTTTTAAAATTAAGATTATTCCTAGGTATTTTATGTTACTTTTGTTCATTCTATTTCTCTATGGTTATTTTTGACATATATGAAAGGTGTTACTTTTTAATCTATAGTGTACCTGCCCAACTTAGTGATCTGTTAAAAATGCTCTCAGGTGATTGTATTGGGTTTTCACCAGCAAAAAAATGATAATTCTGATATTGTTAAGATGGCAATTCTCCCCAAATTGACCAACAGATTCAGCACAATCTTCATAAAAATTCCAGCTGTTTTTTTCTTTTTCTTTTTTTGGAAAAAAGGTGACAAGCTGATTCTAAAATTTATATGTAAATGCAAAGGACCTAGAATAACCAAAACAACTGTGTAAAAGGAAAACAAAGTTGGGGAACTCATGTTTTCTAACTTCTAACCTTACTACAAAGCCACAGAAATCAAGACAGTGTGCTGCTGATAGAAAGGTAGACATACAGATCAATGGAATAGCATTGAGAGCCCCTTGACACAAACAAAAAAACAAACACATCTCTCACAGTTAGGGCCAATTGATTTCAACAACGATGCAAAAATAATTCAACGCAGAAAAACAGTCTCTTTAACAAATAGTGCTCAGACAACCAGATATCCACACGCAGAGGAATGCAATTGGGTGCCTACATTGTGCCACATACAACAGTTAATTCAAAATGAATCGTAGACCTAAATGTAAGAGCTAAAAGTATAAAACTCTTAGAGGAAAACATAGGTATAGATCTTTGTGACCTTGGATTAGGTAATGGTTTCTATGAATGATCAATGAGGATGTAAATAGCTCAATTAGCCATCAGATAAATGCAAATCAAAACCACAATAAGTTAGCACTTTACACTCACAAGGATGGTCATAATAAAATAGATATTAACAAGTGTTGGCAAAGATGTGGAAAAATTGGAACTCTCTTACACCGCTAATGGGAGTGTTAAATGGCGCAGTCACTTTGGATAGCAATCTGGGAATTCTTCAAGGATTAAACATAAATCCCCATATGACCTATTGTTTCTACTCCTACATATATACCAAAGAGAAATTAAAACATATATTTATACAAAAATCTTGAACATGTATGTCTATAGCAGCATATTCACAATAGCCCAAAGTGGAAACAACCCAAATGTTGATCAACTAATGAATGAATGATATGTATATCCATAAAATGGAATATTACTTGGCAATAAAAAGGAATGATACACTGATATGTACATCCATGGTACGATCTGAATAAACCTTGAAAACATTATGCTAAGTGAAAGAAGCCATTCACAAAAGACCACATATTGCATGATTCAATTTATATGAGATGTCCAGAACAGGCAAGTCTATAGAGATAGAAGGTGGATTACTGGTTACCTAGGGCTGGTGGCGAGGTGGTTGGGGTAAAAGGAAACTGACTGCTAATGGATATGGGGTTTTTTAGAGTCATGATAAAAATATTCTAAAAATTGACTATAGTTATGGTTGCATAATTCTGTGAATTTACTAAAAATCATTACATTATAGATTTTCAATGGGTGAATTCTATACTATGTGAATTATATCTCAGCGAAGCTATTATAAAAATGATTATTCTCTATTCTTTCTAATAGGTGCAGCTGTCATTTTCTGTTTCGTTATAAAAGGCCACAGACACAGCATGAATTCACGTGGACACATATGCTTTCAGGAGCACGGATCTGGTCAACACTGAGTGCCTTCTAGGATCGGATCTTGCTGGACGTTAATGGAACTGGGGTGCCCTCATGTTGATTAGCCAAAACTTTAATGATGGATAAACTTACTGTATTTTATTATTTTACAACTATTTTCTTTTACTTGTATTGTTTCACTTAATTTCCAGTTATCCGCATTTTAATACGTAAGCAAATTTAAAATGTTGAATAAAAAAGGTAGGAAGCCTAATGGTGGGTGTGTTAATCCTTATAAAAATGTGAGTTTCAAACTGCATCATTAGGGAGCAACAAAGAATGAAAATTAAAAAGTCAAGGTTCTACTCAATGAATTTCAAAAACACAGTTCAATAAAGATAAGGAAAGTGAAATAGAAAACACTAAAAAAACCAACATATATTAATTAATTAACTTTCATACCAATTTGAAATAAACTCACACTTCTGAAGAAAAATCATACTAGTGCTTTCAAAAGCACTCTGGGGTCATATGGTTTTACCTAAACTGTATAAACTACGGAACCCAGAAAAGACAGGACACTCTCAGGTTCATGATAGTATGATTCTGACGGTATAACAGGGCAGAAACAGAACAAAGGAAGAAAGCCATTGCTTAGCTCTCTCCTGCACACAGACTATGCAGCATAAATGAAGCAATAGCAAATATAATATAACAGCACATTAAAAGAATAATTTACCAAGTGAGTTTAACCAGCAAAGTTAGGAATGAAGTCAACAAAATATATCTCATTTAAAGCACAAATGAGAAAGTGTATTTGATGATCTCCTCAGTTGTTAAGATTTAACTCTCATCAGTGATTAAAGAAAATATTTTTAAAATCTCAGAACATCGTTTCCTTTACATATTATAGAATGGACAATATTGTATTAAATGAAGAGGCACAGTAGAATCAATTTTATCGAAACCAGAAGTAATAAAAAAATGCCTGTTAGCACCACCACTATTTAACGTAGTTTAAATTTTAGCCAGTGCATTAAGCAAAGACATAAAAACAAAGATGTATCTATTGGAATGGCAGAGAGAAAACTATCAATATTTACAGACAAATTGATTACATACTTTACAGAGCACAAGAGAATGGAATGAGAAACTATTAGAATTCATGAGAGATTTCAATACAGTTGTCCAATTAAGACACTGGTGTGCAGAAGCCACGGCAATAACCAGAGAAGAGAATGGGGGGAAGTTCCACTGCTCTCACGAGCAATGGTTTCAATTTCCTTATTTTGAAATAGCATGTACATATTAATTTTATGTTTCCTTTGACTCCATAGTTATTTAGGAGGACATTTTAAATGTTTAAGTGGTTCAGAGTATTTCGTCTACGTTTCTGTTAAACATTTCTGTGTTATTGCATCGTGATCAAAGTAGGCCCAGGATGCGCAGGGGTAAGAGGACAGAGGTGCAAGGCAGCCACAGATGTTCCCAGCGGCTCCCTGGCCTGAGCAAAACCACAGGCGAGCCGTTAGGACGGGCCGGGGTGGCCTCTGGCACAGGCGAGCCGTTAGGACGGGCCGGGGTGGCCTCTGCCACAGGCGAGCCGTTAGGACGGGCCGGGGTGGCCTCTGGCACAGGCGACCCGTTAGGACGGGCCGGGGTGGCCTCTGCCACAGGCGAGCCGTTAGGACGGGCCGGGGTGGCCTCTGGCACAGGCGAGCCGTTAGGACGGGCCGGGGTGGCCTCTGGCACAGCGGGAAGGGGGCTTTTCACCGGCCAAGTGGAATAACCCCTGCTGCCCACAGTGTGCTCCTGATGCCATTTGTCTGAACACTTTCTCATTAGCCAGCTTCAGCAGCGCACGGTGACTTTTTCCGTCGGCCGGTGGAGTCCCCCTGAAACTGAGGGAGTGATGGTGCGAGAGGCAGGGGTGCACCTGGTTTGTACGACAGGAGGGACTCTGGTTCCTCGGGAACGTTCGGCTGTCTCACGGTCACGGATGCTTGATTGGGCCTCGCAGTCCGCTGCATGTATGCACTTGAATAGAAGTTCAGGGCATAGGAGAGAAATCACAGGCTGTGTAGCCAGGCACGCCTAGGCTTGGATCTCAGCTCTATTGCTAGTTATAGCTCGAGGTCCTCAGGCATCTTAATGGGTCTTTGCCTCGGTTTCCCTACCTATAAGATGATGACGTTAAGACCTCCCCCCAGGGTGGGTGTGCAATTTGTGGAAAGCACCTAGAATACAAAAGATGCTTGATAAGTGAGTAGTAGCTGCCATGATTCTGGGTAAGTCTGTGTTGCTACATGTATGAGCAGCTTTGCCTGGGATGGAGGAGCTTCCCAGTTGAGGGACACTGGGTGTTAAAACTGGGACAGTCTCAGGAAAACGGGGTCAGGTACCAGTTACACTGTTGTGGGGAAACCATTGTGAGAATCCCATAGGCCTCTGCCTTTGAAATGCTGGCGATTTAGGGTCAAGACAGCAAATGCGAGGAGCCTGAGCCCCGCCTCTGCTGCTCTGGATGGCAGGCGCTGCCAACAGCTCACACGGTCTTCTCTCCCGGTGAGCTGCTCCTCAGAAGGCCCAACACAAAGTCCCAAGTTGCCACTGTTGCTCAGAACTGGCAGAAGTGTCCTGGGTAGTGCCTAGGTTTTTCCAAAATTCCCTCCTCCTACAAAATTTAAGTGCTTACTGTCGTGACCCTGCACCGCGGCCAGGCCACAGGGGTTAAAGCGATCTCACACTCACTTGCAAACTCTCACAAATTTCCCCTAAAGCATGAACACGTTCATGAGAATACGACAGAAGAATCTGCAAGCCCTCAAAGAGTAAAGAACTACTTTAGCAAGAATTAGCAAAGAGAAGACGATCTATTATTGGAAAAAAGTCCAAGATGCAGTACGTCCGCTCTGGAAGAGATTCAAAGAACGTCTGAACAGGTTTGCTTAACTCGGGATAAACACTTCCCGGAGATTCCTTGAAGGCTGCTGGAAACTGAGAACTGTTTCCTTTGTCCAGGATAGCGAAGCTCTGGGATGAATAGGAACAGAGGAAAAAGCAGGGCTGGGCAGGGCCACAGAGATTGTTTCGCTAGTCCCTTAATTTATAGTTTTAATAACCTTTCAGTTTTAATAAGCTTTTCCAGTTCCGTGGCTTCAAGTGCGGAAAGAAATACCTTTATGTAAAACCAGCAACAGTGCTGATGCGTTAGGTTTTGTTCAAAACCCACATTTTTCAGTATTCCCGTTGACCAGACAATAGTGCAGAATAAAGAGGAGGTGAGGCCAGAGAACAAACTGAGAGAAGCTGCCAGACACTCAGGTGTGTACGTGCGTCAAGGTGCCGCCCCAGCTCGCCCTGCCCGAAGTCCCTCCTGCCAGCGCTAACCACAGCGCCCCGCTTCCCCAGGGGCTTCCTGCGGCTGCCCAGGGAGCGCACAGGCTCTGGGGGGTGCTGATTCCAACTGGACCTCTAGACTCCTGGAGCCTTTACTCCCGACGCTTCCCGGCGCCCTGAGTGTGTTTAGCCTTAGGGGCTTGGGTAGCATGTTACGCACTTGCCCTTTCCCAGCCGCACTGCAGGCCCCTTGCGGCTGGGACGAGGTACGGAAATCCCTTGCAATGCTCAGCACGGTGCTGGGCATACGGCAAAATGCCCCCAAAGTGAATTTTGATTTAACAAACTTATCAACCTTTGACCAATTTATTAATGATTATGGAATTCTAATGGGATGTAAATAAGGGAGTTGGCCAGCTATAAATAAGTGGTTTAATACATTATGGTGTATTCTATTAGTGGGTCATTATATGGAAGTCAAAATCACGTTTTTAAAGAATAGTTAACGAAGTGGCTCATGACGCTTTCTATGAAGGGGCAGGATATGTAACTGTCTAGTCCGTATATTACCAACATAGAAGAAAATACAGGAGGGATACGTATCAGAGTCTTAGCAATGGCTACACCAGGGCGGCCGAGCTTATTTCCTCTTTGCTCCTGTCCACTCAAATGATTTACATTGAGCATGTGCTATTTAACGATCAGGAAAAAAACTTAGTAATTGCTTGTTTTTTTAATGGAAAAAAAAGGAGGAGATATATAAAATAAATTTCCCATGGATGCTACCGATTCTGCTTTAGGGAAATTGAGATCTTGTTGGCCTTGCTCCCACGACGTCTGTCCCATGTAATACCAGTGTGGGCTGTGTTAGCCTATTGCAGTAAATGTTCACCTCAAGGGCAAAGAGAAATGGAAAGAGAAGGGATTTCCTGCAGGGACTGGGCCACTTATTTAGAAATCCCTTGTCAGATGCCCTTGAGGTCTCAAGGTCCTAGAGGGGGTGGGTCTTCCTGCTCCATCCATTACCAGGTGAGTGGTACATCTTGATCTCTGAACTACTCTGTGATGCCCCTGAAAATACATAGTGAATGGCAAGTAGGTGGATGCCAGGACCCTCTTGCCCGTCAGAGAACACCAGCAAACACCCAGCCTGCAGACCACACACCGACAGTGACTCTAATCAAGGGGGTCAGAGTCCAGGTGACACGATGGTGTCACTCATGAGCTCTGTGACCTTGGGTAAACTGTTTAACTGCTCTAAGTCCCATCTGCAATGTAGGGGATGATAACCTGACCTTGCCCACTGGGATACTGCAGAGATTCGCTGTGGCCCTACTTGCCACACTCCTAGCCTAACTCACAGAGGATAACCACCATTGTGATGCCTATTCAATTAGTAGTGTGGTAAAAGGAGTGCAGGCTTTGGCCCCGAGGACCCAGGCTCAAAGCCCACTCCACCACTTATTAGCTATGTGACAAATAGTGCCAATTAACCTGCTTGAGCATCAGTCTTCACACCTGTAAAATGGGGCCCATAATTCCAACCCAAATGCGGTTTTAAGGAGTAGAGAGCAAGTGTATAACAGATACAGTTGTCCACAGAAGCAGGCAGGGCAAGTGAGTGACATGGTTTGAGTGTGAGAAACTGGAGAACGTCTAAGCAGGCAACCATGACCCCGTGCCAGCCAGCTGTTACCTTTCATGGATCCAGGAATGTGAGTCAGTTGTGGGGTATATCTGAATTGTCTGTAAGAGAAGGGAGAAATTTCAATGTTTATAGGAAATGGATCCGTTTTTAAATGCTGGCAAACAATTAGAAGTTATGCAATCAAGCAACGTTATGTAGGTCACCGTGATAGGTCGCATTCCAAGATGTTTTCTCACACCTTCTGCTGCGCGACTTTGCCAGAGTGTATTTCTCGCCCCACTGACATTGGGCTTGTCCCTGTGACCTGCTCTGGCCAACGCATGCAACATAAGCAGGTGCACGGGTGTGACTTGACCTATCATCTTTCACTCCTCCCAGGATCTGCCAAGAGGAGAGCATGCCCTGCAGAGCCACTGGCCCAGAAAGACCTGAAGGGCAGACCTGAAGCACAGTTGCCCCAGGCGACCCAGAGTCCCATGGGAAAAATAAAATGTTCATTGTCATAGGTGACTGGGATTTAGAGTGTCACAAAGCAAAACCCAACTCATGTGCCGCCCTTGGGTTCCCAGTTTGAGATCACCCAGGTAAAGCACCTAGCACGTGAGAGATACATAGTGTGTACTTAATAAATGGCTGCCCTGAGGATTATTCTGGGCCTGGCACATCTCCTGGGGTTTCTATAATAGAAATTAGGCTTAGGCCAGTGCCTTGTAAGATGTTTGTTTTGTGCTGACTTCTGAGAAACTTGAAGACATCCATCTCTACATCCATCACGAGCATTATTTACCTGCAGGGAGAAATGTCCACCCTGCGTTGTGCCATAGCATCGCGGACTGTTTGAAATGTAACTGGATGATGGGTGCTAAACAGTGTGGTTTTGTGATTTCTCATTTGGGCGTTTCTCACTCTATCTATTCCACCAACATGCACGACATGCATCTGGAAGAAGCAGTGGGAATGATTAGATTGTTCAGGCCGAGGAAAATCTGTTGGGACAGCGAGGGGGTTCAACCATAACCTGTAAGGAATGTGCTAAAGTGGAAGCAAGCACCGAGTGCTCTTGGGCCCCAGGGAACAGACTCTGACCAGAGCTGCGGAGGCACCTCCGGGGACGTGAGAATCAAGCGGGGACTTTAGATGAACAGCTTTGGTTCTGTAAGAAGGTGGGGTCGGCATTCCAAGAGGGGAAGCTCATGTAAAGACACATGTGACATGAACACTGGGTGTGTTCAGAAAATTGGGAAGAGTCTAGGTAGATGGTGAATCGGGTGCAAGGGGCTAAAGATGCAACTGCAGGTGAGCGCGGACCAGTTGTGGACTTTGTTGGATTCTGTAGCTGTTTATTTCCAAAGACATCCGCCATCAATGCCTCCCCTCCGTAGGCACATGCCACCTGAACATCGAGGAGGAACTGATCAAAGAAAACCTAAAACAGTGAGGTCGGGTTGGGGATAACCTGGAAGCTCTCTTTGCAGTGGGGAAGCAGTGAGTAGCTGTTTCCCTGTAATTTCTCTGGCTCTGTTGCTATTATACTATACCTTTTCCTTAAAATGCTAATATTCTAAGGGAGCACAGTGATGTTCTAGAAAGAAGCCAGGCTTTGTTGTCAAGGGAAATCCAAATTAAAATCCAAACTGTGTCACCCATGAGGTATGAGATGGGGCAAGTCACTTAATGGGGTAGACTGTGTCCTGCCCAGATGCCCTCTCTGTGATCAACTCCCATGTGAAGATGCTATGACTGTTGCCTTCTAGCTGGTCTCTCTGCAGAAATGCCCTTAGCTGACGGGATCCACACTGCTCTGAAGGTACAATCCCCCGCACGCCCCAGTTTGGCCCAGCCAGGGACTGACTGGTACAGGTTCACAAAGCCTGGTGGCCAGCTCAGGAGGCGACACCTTTGCAGTGAGGCCTATGCTCAGGCCCAGGCCCAGGCCCAGGCAGTAGCTCCCTGAGTCCACAGCTCTCCTAGGCTCTTTCCTCCTTTTATTCTGCTCCCTTCACTCCCTTAGAGATATTTCCCCCCTGAACACTCTCTCAGTAAACCTTGTATCCCGGAATCCTGCTCTCAGGCTCTGCTGCGGGAAGTCGCAGCCTAAGACAGGTGTCCTCCCTTCACTTTATTTTCAAACCTTGTCCCTCCCGCCACCTTTCCAGAATTGGCCAAGATGGTAAATTCAGACTGCCAGGCACTCAATGCACACTCCACACGTGCTAACAGGTTCCCTCTCATCTTCCTCATTGGCACGAAGTGGGAAAAATATGAGGAAAGCTCTTTAAACCAGTAAGTCCAGTAAATTTTCCATACTGTCTGTAGAGCAAATCTTTTAGAAAAATAGGCAAGCGAGGCATTGATTTTGAAAAATGGGGATATTCGTGCCTACTTAGTGGAATGGTGAGGATTGGCTGAAATAGTTGTTTGCTTCAGGGTAAGTGCTCAGCCCGGAACCTGCTGCCCTTCCACTCAGCTGCCTCCAGGACAGTCCCTCCTGCCTCACGGTTGTGTCCTCAGGCAGCACAGGGCCCCACCCCACACGGGGGACACACGCCTGCTCCTGCGCAAGCAAACTGCAGTGGGCAGGCAAAGAAACCAGACTGGGTCCAAGGCGGCACGGGTTTTCTAATCCCACTGCGTGCGGAGCCTGGGCGGTGAATCCCAGTTTAGCACTTCTCATGATCGTGGGCAGATTTCTCTGCCTGTGCTCAGAAACAGCCCGACTCATGGCTTTGGTCATTAACACAGTTTATTATTGGCACACTTATCAGTAAAGCATACGTAAAATACAGCTGTTTGATAACACACGGAGCCACTGTGTCTTTACATGTGTAGAGGAACATATTAATATGCAAATGGAAAAATTAGTTCTCTTATAAAGTTTCACATAAATACACTGGCATTGCCCCCAAAGGAAAAAAGAAATCCCCATAAAGGAACCAGGAGAGGGCTTTACAAAATATTATACAAGAAATATATGCTGAAAAGAAACAACAGTCAACTCAGATACAATAAAAAAACACAAAGGGGTTTCAGATTTATTAAACTGCCCACAAAAGTAATGGATTACATGGCTTGGAAAATATTCGGATCAACAGCAATTTTACAAATGCATAAATTCCTCAAGGGGGCCGAGTGTCTTTCTTACATTAAAAAAAAAAAAAAACCCTGCCTGGGTGTCTTTGATGATAAAAAGACATTTCTTGTTTCAGCGCTCGGGCTCGACTGAACCAACTCGGGCTGGAGAACCGATTGACACCAGCTTGCCCATCCGTCATCCTGCTGGGCCCTCTTGGCTGTTACCCAATGAAAGAAAAGGTGAAGCAGGAAGGGAAAAAAAAGGTACATTTAAATTACTTTCCAAAAAGCTGATTTTTTTTTCCCTTTTCTTTTTTTTACTGAAACAAGAAACTCTCAGATGCAAGTCAAAAAAAAAAAAAAAAAGCAGAAAGTATGTTACAATGTTACAAAGTCCTCCGCCGCCGGGCTGGGCGCGTGGTGGGGTCCTGAGCGCGGAGGGGGGACAGCGAGGGGCGCGTGGTCGATGCGGGGCCGGGAGAGGCGCGCGCTCGCTCTCGCTGCGGCCAGTGCAGGTGTCCGCGGGGCCTGTGCGGGCCTCCAGGGAGGGGGTCGCGGGGGCTTATCTGGAATGATCCTCTCCATCCAAAAAATAAAAATAAAAAAAATAAAAAAAAAAATAGCGAAAGGAAGGAGCTAAGATGGCTGCGGTTTGGAAGCAGGGATCTGCGTGGACACTTTGGCGCCTCCCCGCCCGTCCCGCGGCGCGTCACTGGGAGGCCTGCGGCGGCGCGGTCTCGGCCTTGGGCTCGGGCGCGGCGGGCTTGCTGCTCCAGGGGCCGCCGTCTCCCAGCGCGGGCGAGCTGCGGAAGTCCTCGTCGTCGTCCACGCCGTTGGCCGCATCGTACTGCGTGTTTTCTAATCTAGTGATTAGCCTCTCGTCCTCGTCCCCAAACTCACCTCCCATCAGAGTCGGCTCTCCTACCACCATCACGTCCTGCGAACAGCAGCCGACATCATTACAGGGAACCTGCAGGGGGCTCAGCCTAACGCTAGCGGGCGGCGGGGCGGCGGGGCGGGGAGGCGCGCGCCCGGGGCGCACAGCGCAGCGCAGCGCGCACGGCACGGCCGCGTCCCCGCGCCGGGGCCGAGGTGCCAATTGGGTTCTACAGGAAATAAACATCGCCTCCCGACGCGCACCGGCCACGCGCGGTTATGTCCTGAGTGCGCAGCCTGACACCGCAGGGCGAGCAAGGCTAGCAATCTGCAGAAATAAAAAAATGGATTTTTCAAAATTAAAAAAATCCACGCTTTTAACTTGCCGACACCGGGGACTTCTGGGAGGGCTGTGGGACCTTCTGCTGGGTCAGTGCCTCCGAAAATGCGCCCCTCTTTATTTAGGGCCTTTATGAGGGGCTTTGGGAACTGGCAGCGGACATGGGGGGGATGCGGCTCTGCAAGGTGCCCGCCACCCGTTCCAAGTGGCGCTTTCTCTGTCCTGAGGATGGTGTGTAGGCTAACAGAAGACAGAACCCCTCTTTCCTCCACTCAGCCAGGCCCTTTCATGCCGCCAATATCCTCGACATTCTGCTACTTAATTATGGTAATTAATTTGGGTAAAGTTTTCGATAAAAACAATGTTCACACTGATTTGACAATTTGCATAGCTAATTAAGTCATTAGCAAAAACCTGCTGATTGCCAACAAGCCCTGAATTTACCATCTGTTATTTCATGGTGCCTGTCACCTATCCCCACACAGGCAACCCCGCCACCAATCTGGGCGGTGAAGAGAACCGGCCTGTCCAGCTGGTGCGGTAAAAAGGAAGATGAAGAGCTAATTATAATTACGCTGATGAAGCTGGTAGTTGTCAGAAATGGACTTGTGAAAGAAGAATCCATCTAATCCCTCCTTTAAGTACACATCGTCCCTCCTTGCAAACAAGCAGGCCACCTACTGGAGTGTCCTGGGGGCCACCGCTTGAGAGGCACGAGTGTGGGGCAGAAGGACAGTATACACGGGTGGCACAGCTCCAGCCTCTTTGCTCAAAGGGGACCCTATGGGGTTGCTGGGTGACCTGGGCATGGGACAGGATACCTGTCAGGTGGAGGCTGATGGGCAGGCTCTGAGCAATAGTCTCCTTAAGAGCGCAGTGACTCCAGGAGAGTGCCAGCTGCTCTCAGCTTCCGAGAGGCCGGGCAAGGCAGGACCCGGCCAGATGCTTTTGAGATGTAAGGGTGCAATCCCCAGGAGGGAGGCAAATGTGATGAAATGCCTAGACGACTGGGCAAACATTCTCTTCACTGGAGCAAGAGAGGGCTTTCCTGGGCAGCAGAGTGGAATACTGCCTATGGTCAGGCCACAAGCAGGGCCAGAGGCGCTCAGATCCCATCTAGAATTTTGAAGGTGCCAATGGAACAAACCCCTTAATTACTCCTGGATTATTTTGGAATGGAAAACTTTGATTGATGGACTGATCTCCCAAGAATTATGGGGAGAAAAATCAATAGGTTTCCAAACTGTGTTTTCTGGCTAATCACTTGTTGTGATTTGATAAATGTTGATTTTTAAAGAGAAATGTCCCAGATGAAGTAAATGCCTAAAATGTAAACTGGGTACACACTGCAATGAAAGTACTGGCAGGATAATCAGATGTGTTTTTCCAAGAACGTACTTATGATGCAGCAAAAAGCCAGGCATGATGCTGACATGTTAGGAGACTCATGAGGATGCTTAGGGTGAGATGCGAAAGACACAGAACGTGATTGGCAAGAAAGCTGACATGGTTATAGACAGATGGTGGCCTCCACAGAGGTGCCAGTGTTATCTGGTTAGCTGGGGAAGCTGCCACATGACCCACGGGGGGGGGTGTTCAGGGTAAAAAAGTGCCGCTTGGTTACAGGCCATTAGGAGAAGGCGCTCATGATCAGGATAAAGGTAGGTGGAAAAATAGGGCAAGACCAGGCAGAGGATGACGTGAGGGGTAACCTCACTGCATGACTTAACGTACAGCATGCGTTGAAGGGCTTGGAAAACGCATGCGTGGGGTGTCATTGGGCAGGAGAATGTTAGAACCCACCACGTGGGTGTGCGTTAGTATCGTGCATCTGAGGTTATCAAGAGAGGCTGGGAGAGTGCGAGGGAAGCATAACTGGAAAAAAGAGAAAAATAAGAGGCCAAGGTAAGTGTGATATTAGGAAAAAGTTCCCAACACTCCAGACGCCTTCATTGTATCGGAAAATAAGTCATTCAAGAAAAGTACTATGAAAATAGTGATTGGAATCACTTCCAATGGGCGGATATAGGCTCGTAACACGTTTGGTGGATCTTTGTTCTAAGAACAGCTGTAAAAGATGTCCAGGCACAGATATTTTTAAGCAGTCCAAATTTCAGAGAGATGCCAGTGGCCTTACTGACTGTAAGAAATGTCCTTAGCCAGGTACATAATTGTGTGTATGTGTGTGCGTGATTCATAGATGGCAAGCTGTAGAAGAGACAGGTGCTGAGGACTTCATATGTACACAGATACCCGAGGCCATTTAGTAATTCGGCACACGTCTCACCCTGGGTTCCCTAAACCCCTAGAGTGGGACAGTGGTTCTCTGCTCAAGTGATCCCGATTAGTTATTCTCACGCAAAGTGAATGGAGACATCATGCATGTTCTGGGTGGCCTTGAACTAGGGATGTTGGCAACATTTTCCCCACCCCCACATGTTTAAAAATTCCCCCCGACATTCAACAAGAGTGCATTTCCTTCCCATCTCTGCCATCTGTGTGTCCCCAAGAGGCAATACTGGTCCAGCTGAGAGTAACCCATATGCCCTTGGCTCCCCACAAGGCAGACCTCTGCTCCTCGCTGGAGGCCTGGAGATGCCACCAGCTTTTGCCCATGTCACATCTTCTCACTAATCAATCCCCCGTGCAAGGACCACCAACCTCTGAGGAGGACTGGAAGTGACTCCTTTCAGGGCCCCTCAATGCTTCTCCTTAAATTGGCCAGAAGGGGTCACTGCTGTTGAATGACACAGGTCTCCATCCCTCCCAGGGTTGAGGCTGCAGTTCGGGATCGCTCCTAGCCCCTGCTCATGGAGTGAGAAGCAGAATCCAAGGATTAAACCCTAGTCCTCGCCAGACACGCCCACTGCTGCCACGACAGCCACGCGGACCACGGCTGTGGTCGTGGTGACACATCAAATCTGTTTATGACTTTGGACGAGGTAGCCACGTCTTCAGATCCCGTTTCTACTTAAGCAGTCAAACTGGTGGTAATTCGGTGGACAGGGTAACTAGATGTGGTCACCACTAGCCGAGGCTTATCCTTTAACATCTGTTCGATTAGAGTGCGCATGGAAGTTAGCACCTTTTCCTAACCTGGTTGCCTTCTCTGCCTCTCTTGACCATCTGTAAGTTTTACATAATTAAAAAATCTTTAATTGCAGAGTGTGGAGATAGTGCTGAAATTCTATCCTCACTTTCCAGCACGTGCCTTGTTCTCACAAAGTCCAAAGGGTTTCAACTTATTAAAAATCCTCTCGACACTGGTATCTTCCACTAAGATCCAGTTGTTGGAGTGGAGGTCAGGGGCAGGATGGAGCAAAATGAACTGGGAGCTCTTTAAAATAAAACGGAAATGATTCTGACCAGGCCAGGTGTGTCAAAATCCACACGTATGCTGCTGTTCTACACCTGTGACAGACATCGCTGATGGGTGGCCCACCAAACCTCGCCCAGGCCCCGGAATCCTTCTCGATCCTGTACCCTGGGAGCTGACACCACCAGGGGGCTGAGCTGGCAGGAAAGAGGGAACCTCTTTGCTGTCCCTTGGTTAGATGTTGAGCTCCTTAATTATTTTATTTAATTTTAATCTTGGTATTGCCAATACCTAGTATAGAGTGGGGCACATAGTAGGAGCTCAGAAATCACTGGTCGAACTGATCTGAATTCTTGCGGCCACTGTGCCTTTAAGTAGCTACGTCAGAGTCCCAGAATTCTCTGGAATGCACTTTTCCCATTTCTTAGATGAAACTAACAAATGTTAGTTTCTAAAACTCCAGGATTAGGTGAATAAATTAACTACTTATGTGGACTTCAGGGGGGATTTATTTATACCGGGCATTTTCTCTATGCATTTTCCAATGTAACCTGGAGTGAGAATAACTTATGGGTACCTTAATAAAAAGACTCAATTCAGTTTTTCTCCTCTGATATTTCCCCCCCGACTCTTCAGGGGTGATAGCCCAGTTAAACCCCAGAGGTGACTCTGGCATTACTTAAGGACTGTAAATCCTAGGGGTCTTAAAATGAAAGCGGTACCTTCCCTACAGGCTGGCCCCTGGATCCGCCACCCCTTCCTTCCAATGAGTGCAAACCACACCCTCTGCCTGGGAAGGACGGCAGAGGCCCCGCGGCCCAGTGATCTCAGGCGCCGAGGGGGTTGCTGTTGGCCAAAGAGGACTGACCGGTGGGAGGTGAGTAAGGATGGGTGGGGACGGGGTTGAAAGAGACATTTAGAAGTGGAGAATCGCCATGAAAGAAAGGTCTCCTCTCTCATGGAGAGAGAGGGGGCAGAATCAGAACACGAGGGGTGACAGCAGACCAGGAGGGAAGGAGTGAGAGAGGGAAAGGTGCGCCCGCGGTGGCTGAGGGAGGCGATAAATAGGGCGCGTTGCCCAAGACACGGTACCCAGAGGATCTCCACAAAGTGCTGGAGATCCACTGACAGTGTCGGGACTCAAGTGACAGCCGAACACCTGCTGAAGGCGATGTGACAAAGGCGGCAGAGAAGGACAGCCCACACGTAATCGTGGTGCGGAGAAGGGACAACAGATGCTTAAAGGAACATAAACAATTTAAAAGCGATAAATGATCTAATACTAGGCTGAGGAATTCGGAAGAAATTAGGCAGAAGGGACAGAACTGGGAAAGAAATTACAGAGGATGGAGAAGGTGACTGTACAGTCTGCACTATTTGGGAACACCCCTCAGCTGTCAGCTTTGGAGTTCAAAGACGCCCCCTTCCGAAGGGCCCATTTCCTTTGTCAAGACCCAGAAATGAAAGAGAGGGGTCCAGAGGTCAAGAGAGTGGAGATCTAACCAGGGCTGACCCCCCCTTAAGCTGGGGAAGTGGGCAAAGTGAAATTCACTAAGCTGCACTTTCAGTGGCCTAGTTAATTACAAAGGTCTCAAAATAAGAGGGGCACCCACGTCAGGGAGGCCCAGCCAAATTACAGTAAGAAGCCTGGGCGCCAGGGGCTGATTTCCAGGGGAGCACAGGTCTCACTGATGGTGCCGAGAGCCCCTTATATGCCACGAGGCACGCCGCTAAGTGATATTTTAATTAAACCTTAAGTGACATATCTCCTGTCTGTGACTCTGATGGCTTTTTAATTCAGGTCCCACTGCAGCACAGACTCGTAATGCTCCTTTCCAATTCCCAGTCCGCGGGGGAAGGTTTCCATGGCAGAGTTCCTCCCCACCCCCCACCCCAGCCCTGCCTTCCCCTCCCCCTTTCCCACCCCAACCAGCCCAGCATGTATTAGTAGCTAAAAGAGACTGGAATGTGGGCCCCTGGACTTGCAAGACAGGCAAAGGCAGGATTTCGGGCCTAAAAGGAAAGCGAGACTTACAGGTACCTGACTGGACAGACTCAGGTTGGCGGCCGGCGTCTTCTTCTTGCTTCCAGTGCTGTTGGCGGTGTTGCCGGCGCTGCTGTTGGACGTGCTGCTGGTGGAGTTTTTCCTTTTTCTCCGTTTCGTTGTCGGCTGCCTTGTGGGTTCTGCTGCAATAAGGAAAAGGGAAGAAGGATCGGGTCCAGGACAACCACCAGATACTACCCCTCTGCAGCTGTTTTTGTAAATGAAAAAAAGTAGACTCTTTACATTGTTTCCATTTCTTTTAACTTGACAAAAAATAAAGGGAGACAGCTGTTGGCTGTTTTTTAGCACAAAATGCATGCAACTCTTTTCCTCTCTAGCTAGATAAAATGATTTGTACTTAGTTGTTATTTCTAATTTCATACATATGTCTTTAATCTATTAATATATTTTAGGGGTGAGCTATAAATACGACTTTCATAGTTGATTTAAAAGGATTATTACCATTACAAAATTTGGGAAAATATTTTTTTTTCTGGTTTAACTTTTTTGTTATAACAAAAGGAGGGTTCTGGGATCCCTAGGGGGCCTCCAAGGTGCGAGAGAAAGTAGAAACTTGGTTATATTAGTGAGCCAGTGTGTAAGAGCAGCACCTACTGGCCAACTGTTATGTTGCATCTCAGCTCTATTACACCTTGAAACGCTCAACTAAAAAGAATAGAAAGTGCCAGCTCTATCAGCCACGAATGAAAAACTCAGGGTGTCCCAAGCTTAATGTGGTTCCCAACTTCCATGGTTTATACCCTAATATTTAAAGAATGCTACTAATTAAAAAATTCCTGGGGAAATAAAGGACTTAGTGTGCTACAGCCAGCATATTAATGAAGGGAAACTAGACCTTTTCAAGAAAGGCCTGTTTAGAAACAGAAATATTTTACACCTGAAGAATGGGTAGCATCTTAATGAAAATATAGGAACTCATGGTAATATATGATAAGAGGAATATTATGTATTCATTTATTATGCATTGAGCATTACTCAGTGTTTCCATATTCTTATTTTCTATTTTTAAAGTGATTTATGTCATAACTATTTTATATTCATAGCACCTCTTATTAACTCGTTAATAGTATCATCTTTGTCTTGTAAATGATTAGTCTTCGAAAGCCTTTTCTAGGCAGTTACTAAATAAGTTGGAAATGGCAGGTAAGAGCATACTTTTTGCTAACCCTGCTGGAGACTCAGCTCTGATGGAGGGAAGATAAGCCAGGGCTATTCTGAAACTACGTGCCTTGTAGCTTCTGATGGGGAGAAGTTCCTTTAAGGCTCATTTCAAAGATCATTTAGTCTACTAAGTAGACTAAGGGGTAAAATGACTTTTGATGAAGATGAAGAGAATTATGTTCCTAATTATATACCATTTCTTCTTTCAGAAATATTTTCTCTCTTATGCTCAAGTATTTTCATCAAAGGGCCCAATATCCCTGTTCATAGAGAGCTATGGGTGCTTTTTCTGAAGGTTAAGGAAACAAGGGAATAGAATTGTTTTAGCTCAGGGGGTTACAGAAGAGTTGAGTAGCATATTCTAAAGTCAAGCAAATATCCAGGTTTCCCCTGACAAGCATCTTCTTCCTTTGACCTCAAGAACTGAAATCTGATACTTTTTTTTTTTTATATCTATACTTTCTTCATGAAATTTGAGGGAGATATACCTAAATTGCATACTCTGGATTATGTCCATTGTTAGTAGGTAGCTATGGTAACACAGTCATGAACTTGGGAGACATAAAACCTATTGTGACACAGGCCTCCTTCGTTGATTAGTTGTGAAACTGATTTTTGGCAAACTTAAACCTCGGGCCCCATAATGAACAATGGGAATAACAATAAATACCTCATAAGGTGATATTATGAGGAGTCAGTAAGAGAATGGAAGGTCTGTGAGGGCTGGGATGGTGACTTTTATTCAGTGTTGTGCCCCCAGTGGCTGGAGCAGTGCCGCCTGGCACCTAGTAGGGGCTCTATAAATAAGTGTTGAATAAATGTCTGAATTAATGAACGATATATGAGTTGTATATGCATATGTTGGAAAATATAGGTGCTCAGAGCACTGAGTGGAATATTTTTTTTCTGTAAAGGCTTATTGATACTGAGAGAATGAGGCCAACTTAAGCTCATGTTATATATTTGAAAAATAATGTTCTAGCCCAGCCGGCGTGGCTCCATGGTTGAGCATTGACCTATGATCCAGGAGATTATGGTTTGATTCCCAGTCAGGGCACATGCTGGGGTTTTGGGCTTGACCCCCAGCAGGGGGGCGTGTAGGAGGCAGCCAGTCAATGACTCTCATCATTGATGTTTCTATCTCTCTCCTTTTTCCTTCCTCTCTCTGATATCAATAAAAATATATTAAAAAAGTAATGTTCTAAATGTGTAAAATTCCCCTAAGATGGGGATGCAACTATTCTGTGTAAAATAATGCTCATTTCCTCAGCTTGCTAAATATGTATGTAGTTATATCTGCTATGTTCATTTTATAGAAAAGCCCTGGCCGATTACCAGGGGAAGGTGCCATTATATTTTGTGATTCAAAAAGCTATATGCCTTGTGCTAATAATTACTCTTTAAAAAATAATTTTTAGCGAATGGATACATTTTGCTTTTATGATCAACGAGGCTCAACACATGCCTGGGAGTGAAAATGTATTAGATTGAAAGACAATTAATGATAACTTGGAGCAGTAATTTCAGAACCCCAGCAGGAGACCATTATCTACACTGCATTCTAGGGATGCGAGGGGAATGGAGTCTTTTATGCATTCTCTTCGTGGCCAGAGTACCCTTTGATATTATATATCTTAAAACAGAAACAAGATTTCCTCCCTCCCTCCCTCCCTTCCCTTGCTTCCTTCCCTCTTCCTCCCTCCATTTTTATCATTTCTATCATTTCATAAATAGTAACAATGTAACAATTGGCATGAGAAGCCAGCAGTCTTGTCCAGTGGGAAAACCACTGAACTGAGAGACAGAACACCTGGGATCTGATTTCAGCTTTGCCAACAACCTTCTTAGTAACATTAGATAAATCACTTTACCTGCCTGGGTCTCAGGTCCTAATCTGGCAAGTGAGGAGATGGGAGATGACTCCTAATGTTTGCCTTCCACCAATCCAATGCCTCTACATCCAAAATCAGTCCAAAATCCCGGTCAGCGTGCCCCCGGTGAACTCCTTTTCCTGATAAATTTGTGATCACTTCCTTCCTCTTCACATCTCCCTGTCCCCAGAAGAAGGCCCAGAAAGTGAAGTTGGAACAGAGTGAAGACAGTGGTCGTACCTGGAGGTGCCACCATCCGCTGCCACTTCTGAAACAGGCAGGTCTTCAGGCAGTCTCGGGGGCTGAGGTTGTACGTTTTATGTCTCGACATCAGTTCCTGCATTGGCTCCAGTATTACACACAACTGCAAGAAGTTCAAAGGCGCGGGCGTTTCACTACTTGATAATATTATTCGCAATAAACAATGGGAGCAGCTGGAATCAATTAGGAAGCTGAAGGGTACTTTTCTCTTACTCCCCCTGGTTTTGATTTTCTCGATACAAGTTTGGAGGGAAAGAAATATTACCAGCATTTGATAAAACCCACTTAATTTACTGTCATTTATAATATCACATTATAGCCGAATGCGATTTTCACACGCACGCACATGTGCTCGCACACGCACACACAGTCTGTCCAGACAGTTGGGTGGCCATGCAGCTCTATTCTGAAATGAAATGATTCTCTCTGGTTAAAGAAGAAAGCTCTCTGCCTGGGAGCACAGCATGCTCTGATTTCTACTCTGCTGTTGTTCCTGTTTGTAAAACCACCCACTGTGAGTTACAAAGCTGGTTTATGGAGATTATGTGGCAGTGAAAGCTGTCTTTGAAACTTGACAGAACAAAGTGGCAACTGCGGATACTTTTTGGATCCTAATTCTTACAAAGGCCCATGATGAACACGAATATTTTTATGTACTCGTTTGTGTTTTACACATGATGGTGATGCCAGTAATATACGCTGGCATTTGCTCGGTGTGGGAGCTTTTTCCGTGGTTCTGCATGCAGTCACCTTTGGATAGATTTTTCAGCTTATTTTTAGTCCAGGATATCTGATGACAAAGATTAATAATGAGTGAAACAAGAAGGTAAATCCATTTCGGATGGCCTCGGACTTTCCGAATTCCTTCTCGGTTGGAAACTTATCAGAATGCCGCTGCACTGAGTGTCTAAGAGGACAAAGGCCATGGCTTGGGATGAGCATCCATGGCTGCCGCAATTAGAGGGACAGAAACAGTGGCACGAGCCCTCCGCGTGCAAGAACGTCGCGTTACGAAAGGCAGGCATGCAGTCGGCCCTTCCCGTCTGCCCTTCCTCACCCTGACCACTGCCCTAGAGGCCCCATTGCTTTTTGTCCGCTGGGTGCCCTCTACCTGGAATTCTCTGCCCCCCTCCCGGTTAATGGCCCCTTAGCCTTGCAGACAAAGTCACTTCTGCGCCACTCTCTGCCCCGTGCAGGCTGAGCTCGGTGCCCCTCTTCGGTTCTCCCACGGCACCCAGCCCTTGCTGCTCTATGAACTTACTCATTAAGCTTTGTAACCATCTGCTTCCAAGTCTACCGACATTTCCCACTTGACCTTGAACTCCTTGAATGCCAACACTGTGCCTTTCATCCCTGTGTTCCTAGGTTCGGCTCAAATGAATGGGTGCATTTAAGGAGTGATTCTTAGAAAGACTGGAGGATCTTTCTTTGCCAGGGTTCCTCAACGTGTGCTCTTGGGAACATCTCCATAAAAACCCAATGAGCTGATTATTAAAAATGCAGATGTCCAGGCTCTGCCCTTTCTGTTTCACTGGGTCTGGAGGTGGGGCCCTGACTTGCATTTAAAACACACACACACACACACACACACACACACACACACACACACACACTTCCAGCTAATTCTGGCAAATGCTACTAGAGCTTGAGGTCCACTGTCCTACACTTGCTGGGCTTTATGACAGATGAACATAGACAGTAAGACATGCACAAATGCCACGGTTTTCAGCTCAGATTTCACTCTCTTCTTACTCCCCACCCTTTCCATGCCTCTCCTTTCCTCTCAAGTCTACCCATGATCATCAAGATTTCCTTCATCTAGAAAAACCCCTCAGCCCTTTTTACTTGTGGATGATCTAAACTTTGCCAGACCACTCGCTCCATTTCAGCGCCAACTGTAATCTCCTTCCATGTGCAGCTTCTCTGGAAGACGAGAGCAAGATTCCCAAGCCCGACCAACACAAGCACAAAGTGAGGCAGAGACAAAGCCGCCAACAGCAACCTGTGAACCAGGCTGTGCGGCCACGAGCTCTGCATGAGCTAAGATACATCTTCAATCTTGTCTGTCTCCCCACTCCCCTTGGACTCCTTTTTGAAACCTACATTGTTAATAAGGAAAAGCCTGTGAAAGTGGGTGGATTACCGTGCAGTTAACTCTATAAAGACTGTGTGTGTTTATCTCTCTATTAAGAATCCCTCGCTGGAATCAAAGTATGTGCAAGGTACAGGCCAGCTGCCGTCTTCCCCAGCCACCGACACTGGGACCAAACGGAGTGAAGGATTCCACAGTCGCCTCTACAAATCGAGCTAAGAATGGATTATCCATCCAAGAAGAACCACCCCTAGACTCAGACAGCGTCAGACGATGTTTACATTTAAGCTGGGAGAGTAAGCACAGCTTTCAGAGAAAGTCTAAGGACTAGGAAAACATACTTTTTGATGAAAAAAAGTTAAAAAGGTTTTCAAACCATTTCCTTTTGGTCTAGTCCCTGCTCTTGAGAAATGAGCTTATGATGGATGGAAAGCACCTGGGTGGAGTGGGATAAGCATGGACTTCGAAGCCCAGAGGCCTAGGTGTGGATTTTGACTGTCACTGGGTGTGTGTCTTTGGGTAAGCCACTTACTAGGGCTGGGTGTCAGTGTCACCTGCAAAACAGTACCTATCTCGATGTGGTTGTGAGAATTTGAGATAATATATCCAACAAACAGTGACATTATGATTATGCGTTTGCAAGCACAGCACTGATTGCAAAACAAACCTAGTTTTTATTACTTAGATCAAAAGCATTCATTGAACTTCCTCCTAAGCGTCCAGCACCCCTGGGGGCTGGAGACCCAATGATGAGACTGACGCACAGTCTCTGTCTTCAGAAAGTGTCCAGGTCCCTTCCCAATGACGTGAGCACACTAAGCACCTGCCGTGTTTACACTTCACGAGCCTCAGGAAATCCCACCTGTGGACCTGGGAGCCTCGAGCACACTGGGAAACGGGAGAGTCGCATTTACTGTGAGAACCCAGGAGCTCACTCTTTCTTTTTCCCAGGGCCTTCCCTCTCTGGGTTTTGGGCAACACTTTTTTTCAGGTGCTAATCCCCAGGATTTATCCCAGCTCCTTTCATGTAAAGATCTCTTCCCATGGCTGTAAGGCAGCCCAAAGGAATTCACATCTCTGAATACTAATCAGGACCCCCCAGCCCTTTCGGCCCGCGGAGGGCTCGGGCTGGGCGGGCAGCTCTCCCGCATTCACACTGCAGAGCCTTCAGCTTTCTGCTGCGGAGCCCGCGGCGTTGCTGGGCTGCGTGCTGTAGGTGGCAGAGCTCACTCAGACAAGAGCCTGCCTTCTCAGCAGCCAGCCAGGGCATCCTGGCAACAGCCAAGCCTGGGGCATTATATGAAATGAGATCAGGAATGGCTGGGGGAGTGGGTTCGAGCAGTCAGTCGCCAAGTCCTTCTGGAGCCAGGATTCCTGGTCTCCCTTCCGTCTCAGTCCCCCCTTGAGAATCTGGTAAAGGCTCTGCAGCATGTCTTTTCAATTTTGTGCAAAATATCTGGAGGTTTATAAACCCTCCTATACCTCCAGCCATTGACTCCTGGTAAAGAGTCCCTGGTTAGTGATAGGTATGGAACAGGCTACAATATACATGCCTTTCCCCCTAAAACACACACACACACACACAGCACTCAAACACATATAAATGGAACTAAACATAAAAACACAGGGTTCTTTAATTTTGAAGAACAATTTTATCTGCAAAGTTGGGCCTGCTGCAAAGTTCCCAGTGGCCCAGTCCCTCTGCCTGAAAAGAAAGGCCACAGACCATGTCGAGCGTCTACAGCAGCCTCCGTGCACGGCTGTGGCTCAGTTCTGCCTCCCCCGTGGTGGGTGGTGGATAAGAGGAGGAATCCCAGGGCACTGGGAGCCGGCAAGCCCTGAAGTCTTTGATATGAAGCCCCTAAATGAATAGCCCCTGCCGGATCTAGTTAGGAAATGCCCCCAAAGCCATGGCCCATCTTGGCGAAGCTCCAACGGTGTCTTTTTGCAGACTTCGCGTGTTTTAGGCTGACCTTGCTCCCCCTACGCTACTGATGTCTTTTTTTCTGGGATTCTGGCCTCAGCACTGACTCTTTGGGTGTGAGACCAAAATCTGTAACCACAGCAGTGACTTGCTGAGTGACTGTGGATGGATGGACGGATAATAGATATATTGGCCAGATTAATAGCAAGGAGTCATTTGCTAATGGCAGACAAATTAGACATTGTCCTGTGGGCTTAGAAGTAATGAATTTGCCCATTTGATAAATAATTGATTGCCTCCTCTGTGCAGAATGCTTTGCACAAATGCACGTGTTTATACCCAATTACTCCATGTTCTGGGTAGGCAGGGGGAGCTTAGCTCAGCCCCAGGACGTGTGCCTTTTCATAGTAACAAAGGGCCTAGCAAATGGAGACAGGCAGCTTTGCTCTGCTTTGATTTTATCTGACAGTTCTCCTGGAGAGCTTGGACTCTCCTTAGCTGTACACACACACTATTCTTGCGCACCTCCGTCCCTGAACCTCAGGATAGGTGGCACCTGTCACAGTTGGCTCTGGCCTAAAATGTGATGCCCAGAGCTTGGCATTTGACTAAATCCCAAACCTAGGTCTAGTCTACCATCAAGATTTTATTTCTATCTTTTCAGAGTGATGGATTACGTCCCCTGAACTTGAACTGCCTACTCTTTGTATACAGGCTTGTCCAGGATTACTGTCAGTGGCTGTTCTTGTTTTTTTTTTTTTAATTTGATCTACAATTTCATTATTATTTTTTGGTTAATCCTCACTTGAGGATATTTTTCCCATTGATTTTTAGAGAGAGGAAAGGAAGTGGAGAGAGAGGGAAACATCGATGTGAGAGAGACACATCCACTGGTTGCCTCCCGCATGTGCCTTGACCCGTCCAGGGATCTAGTCTGCAACCCAGGTACATGCCCTTGGCTGGGAATCAAACCCACAACCCTTCGGTCCACAGGCCGATGCTCCAACCACTGAGCCAAACCAGCCAGGGCTGTTCTTCTTACCTAGAAGACTGTCTTTCCTCCTTCCCAGTCATCTTAACCAAGGGTTGGCAAGGAATGGCCTGTGAGCTACGTATGGCCTTGCTTAAGTATCATCAGTAGCTGCTCTTTCGTTATAACGCCAGAGTTAAATAGTTGCTACAGAGTCCACGTGACCCACAAACCCCCAAATTTTTACTATCTGGCCATTCACAGAAAGGTTGCTGACCTGTGTTCTAAACCAATGCTACTCAAAGGAGGTGGTCTGCAAACTACCCATTATGTTTCCATGGCAGGGTAAGGGGGCTGAGGCAGAATCTAACCCAGTTCACTGCTTCCTTCATTGAGAAAGTCTTATATCGAAAAACTGTCCGATGAACTAGACAACGTGTTCGACAATGTAGTTGATTTCCATTCCAGAGCAAGTCAGCAGACCACATTTGAGTCTCACCAGTATGACCTTAAGGTCCTCCAAGGTCCAGCTCAAATCTCACATCTGTCTCTCACCATCTCCACCCACAGGGACTCTTGCTTTCATAGTACTTACTATTAATCTAAGTGCATCCTGTGTTTTTATTTGCATTGGGAATTTTCCTTTCTTGTGGACTCGTTTCATCTCCTTATCTATAGCAAGTCATATTTACTTTTCTCTCCCTTTTATTTAACACCGTATTAGGCATACTCAAATATTTGTTGAGTCATAATTTAATAATCACTTGGAATATCTAACCTACGTCTGCTTCTGAAGTGTGTACCTGACATATATTATTATATCATTAACCCTCACCACCTCCTGACTCAATTTTACAGGTAAGGAAACAAATGCAAAGCCGTGAAGTCACCTAGAGCTGATATTAAAGAGTGTGATGCTTATCACGTATCCAAGGTTATACAGTTTTTCAAAGGGCAGAGAAGAGGTTCACAGCTAGGTTTGCCTGACTCCAGCCCTGTGCTCTTAACCCCTGACTGCTCTGTTGTCTACCTCTCTGAATGTGAGTGGTTAAATGACTGCTGAGATGCCAAGTTCAAAGGCTCTCACTGTCTTTGTATTGCTCCTTGTGTGGTACTGATGTATACACACAGAGGTGTGTTCTTGGCCAAGATTTTCAGTCACTCTGAATCTCAGTTTCCTCATCTGTAAAATGGAGATAGTAATATTTATTTTTGATGGTTTAAAATAGCATATGGAAATCCTTAATACAATGCCTGGAAGAAGATCATGCTCAGATGATGGAATCTGGTATTATGATAAATAAATACTGGCTGCATCCATGGCCCAGGCCCACTGAACCAGGAGATCAATGTGTGATGTGATTGGTTAGCTACTCTGGGAAGTAAATCACTTGGTCTCCTTGAGACTTAGGGAATCACTAGATATAATGCTCCAAGGGAGGGTCATCAGGGCAATGGCTTATGGCATTTTAGTAGCTAGTGTCTCTGATAATATCCATTTTTAGAATTCATGGATAAATACAAATATTTAAATCCACAAACCACTGTCCTTTCTTTTTTAGTGTTTCAAGTAACTCACTCCTGTGGCTAAATATGAATTAGAAAGAAATCAGAAGGTGAGAGTGAGTAAGAAACAAACTCTTATCTAAGGGTGGAGTCTCTCCTAATTAAGAAACGTAGCACCAAAGAGATCTTATATTAAAACAATAGAACAACATAACACAGAATCTAAAAGGAAAACACAATACAGCAAGTGGATGATCCCGAGTAGAAACAGATACCAATGAATGACAAGAGGAAAACCCACTCTGCCTCAGGGGATGAGATGAAAGTGAGTTCCCTTAGAAGCTCTGCAATTTCTACACATCAGATTATGATTTGGGTTTATTTCCTGATAGGATTAAAGGTAGATTGGTTGTCAAATTCAAAACATCCTCTTTTTTATCTGAAGATTCAACAAAGGGAGCCTTGCCTTCTCTCAATTGTTTCGCAAATTGATTTGTTGGGAAAGTTATCACATCCAACGGGGAGAGGAGAGTGCAGCAGCTGCTACTCAGGTGTTGGGGGGACCCACCTCCTCCTAGAGCAAGCAGGCCGCGCATGCGCATTTCATACCTGTGTCTTGATCTCAATTTTGAGTCTGCCAGGAAGGACGCCTATACATGACTGGTGAGGTCACTGGCTGCTGTTCTGACCCATGGGGACCCCATCAGACTAGCCAACTTTAGGGTTTCTGCTGTATCAGTTGGTACTATTGTAATAACCTGATTGTTAATTAATAACTGGAAAGGGGCAAAGGGAAGCTGCAATTTAGATGCATGCCCAGTAAGGTCTGGGTGACGTTGGAAGGTAATTGCCTGTCAGTCTCACCTGGGAGCGAGTCACTGGCCAGAATAGGCACAGTCACCGCAAGGGTACGACATCTGAGGTTCATGAGCTGCTGAGCAAAGGGAGCTCTCGCTCTTGCTCTCTTAGCTCTTGGCCGTCCTGGCTCTCTGGTGCTCCTGGCTCGTGGGCTCGCATGCTTTGCACTCGCCGACGTGGCCCACAGCCATGTGTGGGCTTCATACAACTGACTAATGGGCTTTAACTAGCCTTACGCTACATCAGATCTAGCTCCACCATGTAGCGGGAACTCTGGACACTGGCTTTGCTTCCAGCTCTGCTGAAGCCCCAGCTGTACATCTTCCAGGACTGGATTAAGAGAAATGGGACTTTGGAAGCCGAGGAACATAATTCCACATAAATAAAAAGCATTCATTCTCTTCTGCGAGTCTCAGATAATTCTTTTTCTCGAGATATCTCAAGAACCCCCCACTCCCACTAGCAACGGAGGAACCCCACTCGTGCAATCCTTTGATAACAACAGTCAGGCCTATGAAGAGACTGCTCAAGGCTTCTGATGTTCATTCTTTTTCCTTCCAACCTCATGGACTTAATTCCCGGCCGTGTCATTTGGTATGGCACCCCTTCCACAGTGCTCTGGTTATTGCCAGCTTGCTCTTGGACCCTTCTTCCTAGCTCTGTATTGCAGGGGACAGAGATCCTCCCACACACACTATCTCCCAACGGTTTTGGGTGAGGTTTGGAGGCACTAGGGAAGACTGGAGGAAAGTGGGTTGAGTTAGTTTGCTAGGGCTGCCAAAGCAAAATACCATAAATTGGGGATCCTAAAACAACAGAAGTGTATTTTCTCTCAGTTCTAGAGGCCAGAAGTCTGAAATCAAGGTGCTGGCAGGGTCATGCTCCCTGAAAGCTTTAAGAAAGAGTCCTTCCTTGTCTCTTCCAGCCCTGGGTGGCACCAGCTGTCCCTGGTGTTCCTTGGCTTGCAGCCACATCACTCCAATTCTACCCCCACCTTCACATGACCTTGGCCCCTAGTCTCTGTGTTCTCTCTGTGTAAAGACACTAGTCATTGAATTTCCAAATAAGGCTGCATCCTTAGGTTCCAGGTGAATGTGAATTTTCAAGGGACACTATTCAACCTATTACATGGGTAAAGAAATAAATAAGGGTGCTTCTTGTCCTCTCTGTGGTTCAGGCGGCCCCTTCAACATCTGTCACTATAAATCCACTATGGTTCCATCTTCTACCAGGTGGCCTGACAGTAACACCTCCTGCCTTTTACCCCCGGGAGTGGCAGTTGGGAATCTTAGGGCTGCCTCACCTTCCCCTGGTTGCTTTTCTAGCTCCAACACTTTTATAAGTACTTTGCCATATTAAATTTCCTCTATTCAATTACCTAGTGTGGGTTTTGTTTTCCTGGAGAGACTCTGATTGAAACTCTGATTTATGAGACTGTTAGGCTACATCTAAAGCATTAAGGACTTTGGGTGCATGGAGGCATCCTATGTAGTGGTTAAGCATGCAGATTTGGCTTGGGTTCAAATTCCAGCTACTTATTAACTGCCAGACCTTGGGCAAGTTGCTCAGTCTCTTGGTGTTTAAATTTCTCCATCAGCAAAATTGAGATAACAATAGTGCCTAACTAACTGGGTTGCTAAGAGAAACAAACATACAAAAATCTGCTTAAAGTATGCACCTAGGTCTTAACATATAGAAAGTGCTCCCTACGAATTTATTATGAGGGGGGTGCAACCAAGCCCAGGGGCAGGGGCTTCATGGAAGACGTTTTGAAACTCATGAGGATGTTCCTATTAAAATGTTACAGGTGCTCCCTGACTAAAAATTAGATTTTGGTGATATAATGGACATCTAAAATGTTTAGTCACTATGCCTTTCCTATAAACAACTTGTGACTACAGGGCCATTGCCACAAATAACCTTATCCCATGTCTTCTATCAAATATCTCTAAGTTCTAGGGCACAGTAGCTGAAATGTTTCCAAAGGAAGGAGGAAACATCTGCCTGGAAATACCTCAGAATCATTAATAAACATCTAAGGCGTACTGTCTGTCAGCTAGACGGCGCTGAGCAAATTTCAGATAAATTTTAAAAATTGACCAATTATTGCGCCTTCAGATGAGGCGGGCCCTGAAAACTAAGGCTGGTGGGTCAGAATTCCTGAGTGTCCTCTGGCAGAAACTGCCTTTTCATTGTATGTCACTATATGTGTCAGGGCTCTCTAGAGACACAGAACCAACAGGACATGTATGTGTGTGTTATAAGCATGTTAAGGAACTGGCTCAGGTGACTGTATGAACCAGCAAGTCTGCTGTCCATGGAGCTACCATAGGCTGGAAACTCAGGTCGGACTCAATGCTGCAGACTTGAGGCAGAATTTCCTCTTCTCTGGACAACATCAGTTTTGTTATTAAGACCTTCGACTGACTGGATGAAGCCCACCCAACAGTCATATGTTTTTCTTAGAGTCAGTTGATTATAGATGATACGCACATCTAACAAAATACCTTCACAGAAAAGCCTGGATTAGCATTTGCTGAAATAACCGGTACTATAATTTCTCTGAACTGAACTGCGGGCCCCTCAGATTCAGACCCCCAATAGGACTGTATTTGGAGATCGGGCATTTAGGAGACCATCGAGGTTACAGAAGTCATAAGGGAAGGTCCTGGTCTGATAGCCTGGTGGCTCTGTAAGAGGAAGAGACGTCAGAGATCTCTCTCTCCACCTGAGGACACAGTGAGGAGGCAGCCGTCCGCAAGCCAGGAAGAGGGCTCTCACCAGGAACCAAATCAACCGGCACCTTGATGCCGAACTTCCCAGCCAACGGTGAGAAACAAATCTCTGTTGTTTAAGGCCCCCAGTCTATGGTATTTTGTTATGGCAGCCGGAGCTCACTAAGACCATAGCCTGGGTAACCTGTCACAGAGAACTATCATGGTCTCCCCACTAGATTATAAAGAACCGAAGAGCTAAGCTGTGTCCTATTGTTTTATTTTTAATATTACTCAGCACCAAGCAGTGGATCTAATGTTTGCGGAATGATCGAATGCTTGAATACATGAATATCACAGAACGGAAACAAAACCAAATAGGTGAGCAGACATCGGAAAATGGGCCACATTTAAATTATAATTTTAGTGACCTGGGTACCAGGGATGCGATGGTGACACGGTAGACACAGCCTCCCCACCTTGAAGCTGACTGCCCAGGTGGGAGACAGGTGACAAACAAGAATTTCAAATGGCTGTGCATTATAAAGGAGAAAGGTAAGAGGCGTCAGGAAAGGTTGCCAGGAGGAAGTCATATTTAAGCTGAGACCTAAAGGCTGACTTAGGAGCCAGCCAGGTGAAGGAGAAGACGGCTGGGACAAAGGCTGGGATGGACATCCTGGGCAGAGGGAATGGGAGAGAATGTGGCATCGGAGACTGCTGGGGAGTCGGGTTAGAGAGCAAGCCAGGGCGGGGGGCGGCAGCTTCCGTCCCCTAGAAGAGCTGAGAGGTGCAAGCGAGGCAGGTAGAAAAATTCTGTGCATGACGAACCCTCTGCAAACGCCATTAGGATAAGCGCTGAATGGTGACTATCATACTGGTTTTTTCTTTCATGTATGTTTCCTGTGCATGAGAAAAGCATCATTGGCATTTTGATGTGTTTGGCTAAACAAAAGCACCCGATATCCCAAAGACAAACACTGGCTGCTTAGAGTCTCCAAGCAATGGAGAACCCACCCACGCCGCCCCCCTGCACCCCTCGATGAGTGGTCAATCAGCGCTGGGAACGGAGGCACTGGGCCATGGTGGTCTCACTGGAAACAGGTAGCTTTCGGAGTATGTCGGTTATTTCTCCCAGGGAACTGAGAGGCTGTGTTCTTGCAGCGAGGCAACATTTAAACACTAGCGTTTATAAACGGGCCTTATGATTTTACTATTGCGAGTGAGGGAATCTGGATACGGTCCTTGGGAGCTGTCAGGGACAGTTTCCAAGGAGCGTGGATCTTGCTCGAGCCGTTGTAATCCCTCCTGAACATTAACTGAGTGGTTATGCCTGCCTCCTGCCCTGGTGTAAACACCCACAGACGATTAAAGACGCACTGTGTTCTGGGGTGCGGGCCAGCACCCCCATGGCCGCTGTTTGAGAGCATTTCTGAGCTATGGTCAGGGTGGGGATATGCACTTCTCCTTCTGGGCCCTGGGAGCCCAGGGCACAGCTGCGCTTGGAGTGCCTGCCGCCTGCCTTCTGGGAGCTTCTGCCCGGCAAGGGCCCCCCAGCTCCACACTGACTCAAAGGAGGGAGGGATTTCTCTGCAATGGGGCCTCAGCTGCTGCAGTCCTCCCGGCGGCCCCATCACGCCTGCCTGCGGAGCTTTATGTCAGTAGCTGCTTCCCTTCCTGGGGATAAAAGTGAGATTGGATAGAGGAGAAAAGCAGGACTCGTGTTGACAACGGCAACGCTTTATGAGAACGGAGTTGGCAGGGACTGGGAATGATCTGTTCATTCACTCATCCATCCGACACGTATTAATTGAATGTGTACTGTGGGCCCCATGTTTGTTCTAGGTTCTGGGGATGCTGTAGAAAATCACTTCTCCTATGGAACTACGTTTTGCTAAAGGAGAGAGATAGGCAAATTAAATAACCATGAGATATGTGTTAGTAATGAGTAATAAAGAGAAAAAAGGAAGCAGGGAAAGGAGATGGGAAATGTTGGGAGTTAAGGGGGTTGAAAGTCTGGATAATTTGGCTAAATTCAGTGTTAGGAAGAAGAATGGATCTGCATGGATGATGTCCTGATCCCTCGAATCTGTGACTAGGCCAGGTTACATGGCAAAGGGTTTAAAGTTGCCAATCAGCTGACTTGCAGATGGAGAGATTAGTCAGGATCACCCAGGTAGGTCCAGTAAAGTCACAAAGTCTTTAAAAATGGATGGGGAATCCGAAAGCAGAGTCAGGAAGATGGCAGCTGAGAAGGGCTTAGCCTAACATTGCTGGCTTTGAGGATGGGAGGCAGCCATGAGCTAAGGAACGTGGGTGGCCTCTAGAGTAGGAAAAGACAAGGGAACAGGTTCTCCCCGACAGCCTCCAGAAAGGAACACAGCCCTGCCACACCTTGATTCTGACACAGTGAGACCCCTGTCAGATTTCTGATCTACTGTAAGATAATAAATTTGTGTTGTTTTAAGATACTAAGTTTATGGTAATTTATCTTTCCAGCACAGAAAACTAATGCAATCACCCAGAAGGTGACATTTGAGTAAAACCTCTGGTAAGGTCACCATATTTAGCAAATAAAAACACAGGGGGCCCAGTTATATTTGGACTTTATACAATAAATAATACTTTACTAAAGTAATTAGTAAATATTTTCTGGCAAACCTAATCTCGGAGGAAGTTAGGAAGTGAGGTATCTGGGGGTAAAACATTCCAGGCAGAAGGAACAGCATTCTGAGCAGAGGGAATAGCAAGGGCAGAAGCTTGGAGGCTTTGAGAAACGTCAAGGACAGAATGCAGTTGGGGGGAGGGTGAGAAGAAAAGGAGGTGACATAGGAGGTTGTAAGGAACTGGAACATGAAGGTCATAGGGGGGACACTGGGCTTTGGTCTGAGTGGGAGGGGGAGTCATGGAGGGTTTGGGGCAGACCAGTGCCAATGTCTGGGGTCTCCTGAAAATGGAGAGATGCTGACTGTTAGCAATTTGAGGACAGGGTCTATGTATTTTTGCGTTTTCCTGGGCGTAGCACAGAGGTAGGTATTTAAGCACATAGTACTGGGAAGGCTACAGGCCTTCTAACTGGCAGACCTCAATGCTGTGCCATCTGCCAGCAGAACCAGAGAGGTGTGGGCAGATGGATCATGGAGAAGAGAAGACTTTAAGGGAAAAATGAAGAGAAATCTGAAAGCTGTAAGGTGATCTATAAATGATAGGGGTAAACAACAGCTGCATGGGGGCCTCCTGAAGGCAAAGGCATTATGTACAAAGCCAAATTTTACTCTGCAACGCAGGGGTTAGGGAACCTGAGAAAGATAGTGTCATGATTACTGTCGGCTCCAGTTAATTCAGAGCACCGGAGTCTAAACCAAGATTTGAGGAAGCCATGTGTCAACTCTTCAAAGACATCATGGTTCCCTTGAAAAAGTTGCAGGAGGGAAGGAAACTATGCTTCCAAAGCTCTTTCAGCAGCTTGTTAATGACTCATTTACTACCTCTAATGGTGACCAGGACTTGCTGTTTACTGGGCACCGGGCAACAGGCTCAGTGGTCTCCCTGGATTTTCTCACTTCATCTTCCTGGCACCGGATGAGGAAAGGGAGACCAGAGAGCTTGGGTAACTGGTCCAAGGTCACACAGCTCTCAGGGACTTGTTAGCTTTGACTTCCTTGAACTTAGCCCCCAGGCTGAGGCAGTTACACCCCCTGTTAATTTTTACGCCCATGCACGTGAACACACTTCTATCACCCTGCATTATAAAGAGCCGAATAGATGTCTGCTCCCCTAATGAGATTAGGATCCTGGTGTCAAGGAGAGGGATCCACTTTTATATCATTAGAAACTGGCACTTAATAGGCAGAAAAGGAAATTAATGTTGAACACATGAATGAACGAACAAACGAACGAACGAACGAACGAATGAATGAATGAATGAGAGAGAGAAATGTCCTCTCTGAACCTCAGCTGTAGATATTTCAGTGCCAAAGGACTGCGAGGCCAGGCTTCAGGGAAAGCAGGGCCGTAATCCTTCATCCTCGGCAGAACCGAGTTTGGCACTGAGGAGCCAGCCCTTTGCTAATTTTCTCTGGGGTTACGCGAACGCTTGACTATGCATCGCTTCCAATTTGATTGTGCCTGTTTCCCTGCAGAATATTAAAAGTCTAGATAGCGATCACGTTAGAGCTCTTTCTAAAAATTTTTTGTCCATCAATGTACAGATCCTCGCACTGGCAGCTTTCCTTCCTTATCTTTCTCTGTGTTTATCTCATTGCTTTTCCTTGAGTGTTCTGTGTTCTGAGAGCATCCCGGGCCCTTCATAGAAGATGTGTATATGATGGTAGAAAATTCGTTCCTGTTCTAGCCATTAAGTTGACCCAAATGCAGGGGCTTCAGGCTCTTTTGTGGGGTGTGTGTGTGTGCGTGTGTGTGTGTGTGTGTAAGAGTTTTATGGCTGATGCCGCCTCACCCTGCCCTTTTATGTCACTGAGTCCTTAGCTATGAGAAAGAACAGGTGCCTCGGGCCTCTGAGGACAGTAAGGAGCTCTGGGAGAGCATCTTCGTTGGGTCTAATCTGCAGAACTAACTTGGGCGCCTTCCATTAAGACAGGCAAGAAAACACAACCTCAAGGTGACTCTAGGCTACTACATTTGAGTGGAGTCTCAGATTCTCAAATTATTGATAAAGCAGCAAGCAGATATTGCAGGGCTCCCCAAATTACAGGACTGTGAAAGCTAAACCACTCTTGGGCATTCTTACAGCAGTGGAGACTGCAGCTCACGGGGTTTAAGCGACTCTGCCCTGGTCTCACGCTGCGGAGTTGAGGTTAGTCCCAGATCTGCGGTCTTCTCTCTCCTTGCCCAGGGTCTGTCCTCTCCACCACATTGTGACACCTGGTGAGGTGGTCCCCTCTCCAATTGGACATCTGCTTTCCATTGGGTCTAGTCTCAGTCCTCTCAGCTAATTTTTGAAAAATTCTTGCAACCTGTTACTCTCCTATGGAATCCAGGACTTCCTGTGTGCAATGCTGTTATGTTGGGGGGAATCTTAGTTTGGCCACTTATAGAAGGTAAGTTTCCCAAGGGCACACTGTAAGTGAGGTCCATCTCTGTACCCTAGGTCCTGAAGAGGAGCCAGTCCATTTCTGGTCTAAAATACATATTCATTTAGTATGAACATAGGTAGACAAACTGGGGGTCATCATATCTCCATCTTTCTGGGATTTTTAGCACATGATTGGTACTGGTCTGAGCCAGCACAAGGGGTCCTAACAATGCCATCACTGTTTTGGAGGGCTGGCACACACCTGGTCGCTCTGTTGGCGCATTTAAATGTCACAGTAGCTCTGTGGCAGGTATTATTATCCTCACTTTATGGATGAGCAATCTGAGGCTTAGAGAGATTTAGGTGACTCACCATTCATAAATTATCTCATTTTATCTTCAAAACAACATTATGGGTTAAGATTGATGATTCCCATTTTCAGAGGCTGTCTCCCAAGCACTTTGTCCCCAGACCCATAGCTACAAAGCAATGGCGCCAGATTTGAGCATAACTCCTATTAATCCCATACTCAGAAAGGTCTCAGCAAATAGCAGGTGCTCAGTAAACATCTATTGAAGAAATGGGTTATTCCAAAGCCCCCATGCTTTTCACTACCCTCTACGACTGCAACGTTATCTCTTCCTCTAGCACATAGTTCTGAAATCAAAGCTGATTTTAAAAAAGTATCCTGCCAGGTCCTCTTTTCTCAGGCCAGCTTTGGGCTGCCCCTGCCTCTGTTTCCTCCCTGCCACCCTTTGCTCCCAGCGGTATCTTTCGGAAGCAGCCTAGGAAACGACAATTTCCCGGTCCCCCATCTCTCTCTGCTATCTTGTGTAAAGCTGCAGAATGACATTTCCTTCCTCTTAATTTCTCCGCAGGCAAACAATGCATTACTGAGGAGCTTTGCTTCAAGCCCCAACACCTGATGCATCTGATATGCAAACCGGTCCCTCTTCTATTTGTGCAGACTAGGCGTTATCGCTCTCACTTCTGTGATGAAATGCGCCCCATCACTCTCCACCAGTGTCCTTGGCAGCTCCATCGGGTCCACGTGGCTTCTCAAACGCTATTTGTCTTAAGTTTCTTTCTGGCTCCAAAATAATCACAGGTTTAGAGAAATCATCACTGTTTGTACCTGAGCTCCCGTGGCTGAGCAGACAGGTGGACATGCTCAAACCAGGGATGCGGTTCAGGAAAAACCTTACTGTTGGAATAATTTTTACTGAGGAATGTTCTGTCCAAAAGCACCCAAAGGGATGCAATCTTACAAGGCATCATATAAGGAAAGATGCCAATCGGTAGTGTTTCCACGGACACCGTGCAGTCCAAACGGATGGGAAAGCCGACTAGGACCCGAGATGAGTTCAGCACAGTTTCGTTGAGGACGACAGGGCTCTAATAAAAGGCCGTTTCTGAGGTTTTGCTCTAGCTTAGCATGATCATTCTATGCACTTTTAGAAACAGATCATGCATAGCTGAGGCTCTGGGAAAATAAAATCTGCTCTCTCTTTATCTTTCTCTCCCTGCTTTCCCTTTACATTTTTTTTCTTTTAATTTTCAGTATGCCAAAAAATAAGGTTTTCAGGAGCATCACAAATTAAGGGTTTCGGGCATTACAGTATTTTCTGTAGGAACACACACACACACGCACGTCCATGTTCCTGCACCGGGGCTAAGGCGCGTATGCGGCCTTTTTCGCGGGGCCACTGCTATTTTGAGGCTCAATCATAGGAAACGCGGCGCGTTACTAAGCGGGCGGGCAGCCGGGCTCGCGGGCGTGGGCACCTGCCCACGCAGAAGCCAGCTTGGCCCTCAGCCAGCGAGCTGTGGCTGGATGTCGCAGCAAAGCGGGTGAAACGCTGCTTACAAAGAAGTGATTAATCAGCTGACAAGCCGGGCATTTATTGCCGCTCCGTAGTGGCAGCTATATTAACACCAGCGCGTCTCCAACTCTATCAGGACGCCTCGCAGCCCGGCGCTCTGGCGTGTCCTGAAGCGCTTCTCACACCAGCGCAAATCATTCGGAGAGGGGAGCTTGTGATAGACGTGGCTTCTCTGTCTGTCCTCCTAACAGACCAAGTCTGTGTCGGTGTTACTATGACATCTTGCACTGAGCAATAACCATAATGTTTCCCCAAATGTGATGCTGGGGGAAATCTAGTCCAACAGGGGTGTTGGCATCTGGTGGCAACTGATCCATGGGCCACTGAGTGTGATGTCCTGGGTCGTGTTTGTTTCAGCGAAGTCCTGTCCCTTGTGGTGGCAAACTGCCCCCCGCGTGTGCCCCTTTGACATTCCTTGGATGTCAACCACTTGCTGGGGAGGGAGCCAGTCGCTAGGCTCCAGTCCCCTTTCTGGGATAAACCCACGGTCTAGGTCGTCAGGAAAGGTGAAGTAAAATAAGGAATTAGGGAATGGAATTAGGGTGACCAACTTGTTCTGGTCTGCCCGGGACTGTCCCAGACTTTAAAACCAGATATTCCACATCTCAGGAAACTCCCCAGTCCATTCCAATGAGACGCTTGGCCACTCTGAGGGGAGAGTCACCTACATGTTCCCGTAGGAAGCAAGGAAGAGGCTTGGGCTTTGGAGTCGGACCCAGGTTCCGACCTCAGCTGGGCCCCATGAGCTGGGCCCCAACACCTCAGTGTTGTCCGAATGGGTTAGTACAGCCCTGTCCTAGGTTGTTACGAGGTTTAAATAGGGTGAGATATAAATCGTAGAACACAGCGCCTTTCCTCCCCCACCAGCGCAGCGTTTCTGCAGCCACAGAGCCATTCACCTGTGCGAGCATGGAAATGACGCCAGCTACCCCACGAATCGGAGCAGACAGAGGAAATCATGTTGGAGAAGTGTCAGCACGTGCAAGAGACAGTAAACTCAGGGTCCAGCTCAGTGGGCTCCAGAGTGGTTTGCGATGGGCCCTCCGGAGCAGAGTCTCAAACCAGGACAGCAAATGACACAGTCACATCACATCCTTGATGGCCTTCCCTTCCTTTGACTCTGAGCAGGGCTTTGTTTTTGTCCATAAGACTGAGACTTCTCCCGGGAGAGCAAGACTGACAGAGAGGGGAGCACCTTCAACATCTCCCTATCGCCACCCTATGGGAACATCTATAAAAGACCTTGCCCTCCACTAAAATTCCAATTGGGGGGTGACAGAAAAACAACAATTGCTGGGAAGTCAAAAATTTTAATTAAACATATTGATAGGGAGTACAGATTCATGCCCCGAAGCAAGAAAGTATTTAAGGTTCACAGGCTAGCTCACGCCTGCTGAAGCAAAAATCTCACTGGCAGCGACGCTTTTAAGTATTGATATTTCCTGCATTAATAATGGTCTCAATCACACTCGTAACAACATAATTAGCAACACAACTCATACCACGCAGCACGCGAGGACCCTGAATTGTTAATTATGCCCCACAGCCTTCGTGTCAAGAGCCAGGTGCTAATTCCAGCTTTCAGGGGAGATGATCCTAAACTTGGGGGTGCAGGAGCCTTGCAGAGCACGACACCCCTCACCAAGTTCACGTCCCTCTGCTGATCACCAAATGACAATGAAGGCTCTGCCCACGGTGCCTTCTGCCTTAAGGTCCAAGATCGTGTAAATTTGGCTGCATTTCCAAACTTTGTGTGAGGCAAAATATGATTAATGTCCTAGCAATTTTTATTCTATCTCAGGCCCTGGCTGGGTAGCTCAGTTGGTTGGAACATTGTCCTGCTATGCCACGGTTGTGGGTTCGATCCCCGGTCAGGGCCCATCCATACAAGAATCAACCAACAAAGCATGAATAAGAGGAACTGAAGTCCCCCCACCTTTATCTCTCCCTCTCTTTCTAAAAAAGTCAATAAATGAATTAAAAAAAAAATTCTTATGCTATCGCAGATTCTATCTTAACATACACGGGACATCATGATACTTTCATGTGGATGAGGGGGGTTGGGGAGCTGGGTGAAAAGGGTGAAGGCATTAAGCAACCGCCCCCCCAAAACCCCAACTCTTAGACACAGACAACAGTGATTCCCAGAGGGAAAGTGGGGTGGGGGAGGAAGAAGAGGGGGAAGGGGGGATGAATGGAGATGGAAGGAGACTTGACTTGGGGTGGTGAACACACAATATACAGATGATGTCTTATAGAAGAGTACACCTGAAACCTATGTTATTTTATTAACCAATGTCACCCAAATACATTTTTAAAAAAATTTTAAAAAGTTGAAAGGAGCTCCAGGTCACAAAGAGTGAAGTCTTCGCCACTAGAGGACGGCTGGCTCTCTCCCAGTCACTACCTCTGTCCCTTATTTTGGACACCAGGAGAGGTGTGGCAAATATGCAGGATGGTCCTGTATTTTGTTTGTGTAGAAGCAGAAATAACAAGCATCACCTTCCCTCACTGGCAGGAGGTGACCCCGTGACAGAGCTGCGTTGGGGAGACACATTACCCGTGCCTCGGGGTGGGTGTCCCACGGCTGTGGCTTCCCTCACCACTGCCCGGGGCAGCCGGTGCCTCAGGTGACACAGAAAACACTGAGAGCAGGTGCCCCCATCAATCCTGGTAAAAGGGAATTTCTCACTTCCGTTGCTTTATTTCCTGAAATCATACTTATATCTCACCTTTTTAGAGGTTTTTAAGAAAGTTCATATATTTTTGACTATCTATGTTTTGTTTTGAGAGGGGCTTTCTTTCCCATTAGGTTCGCCCTTACGCAAGTGGAAAGACTGTTGTAAGATCTTAGTCTGGGAAATGTCCGCTTTCGGGGGGGTTGCGAGGCCAAAGCCAGAAAACTGGGGGAGCTGGGCTGGGAAAGGGAAAATATGGTTTAGGTTTTACTGAAATTATGGTTTAGGTTTTCCCTGATTTCCTTTCCTTCAGAAGGAAGTGGGAAGGTTTCCTTAGTTTCTTCTTGGGCATGGAGGCCTCGGCATGGACGTACAGCTTCCAGAAGGGATAATTCAGGGAAAGCAAGCAAAACCACGCTTTGAGTCCACAGTAGCCGGGGGTCTCCCACTCTTCCCCTCGGCACGGATGAGACCCTAGCTTGTGACAGAGCCCAGGAAGGTGGTGGGAACTTGGGGTAGCAGGGTCTGGGGTCAACTCTGCTGCTTTCTTACGTTTTTTATGGGTGTGACTAATAACAGTTTACAACGAGCTTTCATGGAGGACAGTTTATGGTCCCCAATGTCCTTCTAACAATGTGGAGTGAAGGGTCAATGAGGGGCCCCCTTCCTTCCGTTACAGGCACCCAAAGCAAGGAGGGACCTTTACATGCAATGCCCGCTCCCTAGCTGGTCAGTGCTGGACAGGACTGGAATCTGGGACCTCAGCTGTCTGTTCCTGGCTCCTACTGGTGTCTGAAGCCCCGGTTCCACTTAGTTGCCTACAGTAAAGGACAGGGCAGTCACTTATCACTTACAGGAGTCGCCACCAAGGGCAAGGCAGTGAGCCTAACTGTCCCGGGCGGCAGCTCCCTCTCATTTGTGTCATGTCACTTTGTCCCTTTAACCATCAGGGCTTGGACCAGGGACTTGGGCATGGGTGATCAGTCTTGTAGTGACCCAGGAGCCAGATTTTGAAAGTGGCTCCCAGAGTGCGGACTCAGGGAGGTGGCGCTCGGGTCCCTCCTGTCTTTGTGAGTCACGCCCAAATCAGGCACTTGTTTGCCTTGTGTCCTGGGACTCCTGATCCCCCCTCTTAATGCAGCACAAGAGGAGAGTGCCATCACCCTCTGGTGGACCTGGAACTAATTTGTAAATGACAAACCCTGTTCTGCTTTCTCCGGGCATCAGGAGGTTTGAGAATCAAGACTGACTTTGTGAGCTGGGCTGCTGAGCGGGGTGGGTAACCTGTGAAATGAAAAATCCCTGCTCTGAGCCCAGAGGCTTCCAGTCCTGCTGCACAGGCTGTTTTCCTTCGCTGTCTGTTGGAAAGAAACCAAAAATGTCTAACCAGCAAAAAAAGGAGAGAAAAAAATCCCAATAGTGAAGATTCAGCAGGAGACAAGGGGGGCTCTCCTGAGGCTTCATTCAACGCCGCCTTTCCCTCCCTCCATTCTGAGCAGGTTCATCGATTCTGGTGCTTATTTCACCCATTCGTTGAGGACTGCCCTGTGCTACATATAGACAGCAGTTAAAGAAGGAGTTCTTAGAGTCAGCCAGCTCAAACTAGCTGTGTGACCGTGAGCAAATACCTCCCCAAAGCCTTAGTTTCCTTATCTGTGAAATACCACCTCCTGAGAGGGAGCCAATTAATCACTCACCCACTGATTCATTTATTCCTTCACTCACCAAAAATTTACTGAGCACCTACTATGTCCTGGGCATTATTAGGAAGCACTCTGCATGTGTTTTTTATTTCATCATAATGACAGCCTTGAGGCAGTCCCTTTTTTTTTAATCCTCATGTTACAGATGAAAAAAAGACAGGCGAGATGACTTGTCCGGGTCACACAACCAGTAAGTGGTTGAGTGCAGGTTGGAATTCATGCCACCTCAGTCCTGAGCTGGCTCTGGCGAGTGAAGCCGAAGAGCCAGTCCCTGAGCTGAGGAGGCTCACAGCCTAGTGGGGAGACAGACATGTCAATGGTTAGGTGATATGGAGGCAAAGTTTCGGAACAGAGATATGACATAGGGAGGAACCCCAAGCTGTCTTAGAGCTGAGGGCAAGGAGGTCTCTATAGATTGGGGGGTTTTGAGTTTAGCCTTGGGCATTTTTCTGGGTGAAGGAGGGGAGGGGAGGAGAGAGAAGACATTCCAAGCAGAGGGAGAAGGGATCACCAAGGCATAGGAAAGCTCAAGCATGCTTGGGAAGTTGTCAGGAGCTCAGCAAGGTTCAAGTGCAAGGTACTTAGGAGAAAGAGAAGAAAAATAAAGGTAGAAGGATAAATAGGGGCTTTACTTCCCTCCTGTCACATACACAGAGCAGGGCATCCTCTGCCCTCCTAAGCTTCGGTAACCATGGCAATGACAGTGGTAATGATAAGAATAGATTAGCTTTGCACAACACCTAGCAGTTTATGAAACATAATCACATACATTACAGTATATTATTTGATCCTGTGAGGAAGGCAAAGGCAAGGAGTATTTTTAGCCCCATGTTACACAAAAATAGTTTAACTTCCAATTGCTTACACAAATTTGTACCAGATTTACTCAGAGGCAATGATCAAACACTGTTTTTCTCATTTGGAGTCCAGGAGTCCATTGCTATTTCTCTTATCCAGTAAGAAAAAAAAAAATTGATCAGATTTCCTACCATTACTCTGGCAGTTCATGTTCACCAAACGGCCGTGGGCTCTCATGCACCTCCCAGCCTCCCTGGCAGTCAAGTTGAAGTCACAACCATTTAGCTCTGGCCAGTGGGCTGGGAATAAAAGTGAGGTGTCCCTCAGACCAAGGTAGCCAATTGCTTTCTCCTCATTGCTTTTCTCTGACACAGCAACCTTGGGCACCGTGTTTTCCTGAAAGTGTGGTTTCAAGATAGAGTAGGGTGGCCAACTCAAGCTGGACTTTCAAAGCAAGAAACGAGTCTTCATTGGGTTAAGCCAATTGCAATTTGGGGTCTTATATTTACTCCAACATAGCCTATCCTATCTTGACAACTATAGTTTTCAACACACTGGCATCTCTTCCTTTCTTTCCCTGAGTCTTTATCTCAGAATGACACACACCTTGTGGACAATATAGAGAAATAGAAATATTCCAGAAAACACCATAGAAAGCATGGTAGTGCTAAAGTTATATTCCCGAAGACCAGCTGATAGCACTTCTCTTTCTTGCTCAAAAGTCTTGAAAGACTCCACAGCTTCATCAGATTATTTCTGAATCACTGAGTCCAGTGTGTAAGACATTAAGTAATCTACCTGTCTTTGTATTTTATTTTCCACCAGCTCTCCCTCCCCAATTTCTTTTCCAGCCTCACTGGACCACCTAGGTTCCCTGGGGACATAGACCCTTCTGGGATTATTAACAAACAGTTCCTCCTTTTCTACCTGATTGGAAAAGTTCCTCGAGAGCAGAGATGTGGCAATTACTTGGAAAAAGAAATTATTTCACAGGAAGAGCCTGGCACACAAAAAAATGTGCATTGGACTGACTTTCACTGAATAAAGATGGGTGAGAAAAAACCATTTTGCTTGGGATACTTTTAGAGTTTTCCTGATTTTGGTAATAATATCATTTGATGTCCGATAATTCTCTGGCTAGGTTTTTTCACTCTTAGACAACTTTTATATCTTTACCCCAAATTAAGAAAACACAAAAGTTTACAGAGAAGTGCCTTATCTTTGTTTAACATGAGTTCTATGCTTTACCTGAGAGGCTGGGTAAGCTATAGACAAAACACAGTGATGCCCACCAGACTGGTAGCATGCGGATTGATTAAAATGATGATCTATTAAACGTGAAGCTGCTTACCGCACAGGAGAACCTGAATATTTGCACGGTCTCATGTGGGGCAAGGAACTGGTGAAATCCAGATGATTACCAGGGGGTCCTGAATCTTTTCTTCCTCTTCTGTGACAGACATGATGGATGACAGTCAGGTGTGTGGCACCCTCCCTGGGGCATCCTGGGTAAGGGCTGGGCAGCAGGCAAGAAAGTCTGTGTGACATTTACATCTCCTAGCACAGCAGTTATCACCTCCCCCCTCAGCTCCGTACGGAAGCTCATCAGAATCCGATGGAAGAGAAACAGGTAGCAAGGGTGACCATAAAGCTCACCTGATATATAATATATGAGGCAAACGACGCCGGAGTCGGGTGTTTGGCTACCACACGTGGCACCACTCTCAACTGACGGTGATGCATAGGAGGTGATGACCGCTGCTCCACGGTGGTGGGGGAGCCTCTGTTCCAAAGGTTTTGTCCAAGCGAATGAAGATTCAGCTCATCAGGTTTGCTGGGGGCCTGGGGGGGGGGGGGTGTTTCCTTTCCAAACTATTTTATGCCTCAGTCTTTTCTACTTCTGGGAGTACTTTCTGGTAAGAACTGTGGTCCTTTTATCTGTTCCCCAGGTGCCCTGCTCAAGGCCATGCACAGAGCAGCGAATCTGTACATATTCATCATCTGTGGTGACATCAGGGGAGGACAGGAGAACACAAGGAAGGTCAGTGTCCTAGGAGGCAGCCTTATTGACTCATTCACTGAGCAAATAATGACAGGACACCTGCCATGTGCAGGCAGAGATGTAGGCACTTGGCACAGAGTGAGAAAGACAGACAGAGAAGGCCCCTGCCCAAACCGAGCTCATAATCTAGAGGGAGAAGGCAGAAAAGGGGAGACGCAAACAACAGCCTTTGGATGCGGGTGACTGTCGTGAAGATAATAGGACAGGGTTAGGTAACAGAAAGTGCTTAGAGAGGGGAACGGGGGGACTGGTGAAAGTCTTCGGGGATGACATGTGAGAAGGGCCCAACCATGTCACGATCTGGGCAAAGAGCCTCCTAAGTAGGCGGGAGGGAAGAAGGGGTTTATTTATTTGAGGGAGGCCGAGTGGTGGCTGTTGTAGGTGGAGAAAGGGCGAGAGAGGCAGGGCCCGGTGGCGGTTTTCCTTATAACCCACACCAAGGTGCCCGGATCTCACTCTCAGTGAAAGGGAAGCCGCTGGAGGGTCCCTTCTGATCAGGACAATCAGGGGTTGAACTCCGAAAGAGCATCCCTTTGATTTGTCTACCCTTGTTACTGAAGTTTAGGTAATTTACTAAACAGTATTTTTTTCCTCTTTTTCTTTCTCAGTCATTCTTTTCTTTCTCCTATGGATGACTCAGCACCCAGTCTGTAGCAGATATTGTGCTAGACTTTGGGGACACAACAGTGCACAAAAATTAAATTTCTGCTCTCCTAGGTCCTATAATATAGTGGAGAGAGATAAGCAATAGACAAGCGGACATATATAAGTGGGGTAGGAAATGTTAAGCTCCATGAGGGAAACACAGATGGTCACCAGGAGACGCGCGGGTTGGGTGCGTGCTGCTGTTCTTGAGAGGTGACCGGGGAGGACTTTCCTGATGGGTAACTGGGGGACAGGCTGGAAAGCCGAGAACCCTCTGACAACCCAGGGAAAAGCAGTCGGGGTGGGACCTGCAAGTTCAGGGGCCTATGGCAGGGAGCATGCTCGATGCACCTGAGCAAGGGCAGGTGACCCGACCACGGAGGAGGAGAGCGGTGGGGAAGGATTGTTGGGGCAGCTGAGTCCAGACCTTGAAAAGCCCTCACGGGCCAAGCAAGAACTTAGGATTTTGCTCTGAGAAGAGGAAACATTGCAGAGCATTGAGCAGAGGGGTCGCGACATTATTCAATAAGCTTAAAATGATAAATCTGGGTTGTGGGTGGAGACCAGGCGGAGTGGAAACGGGAGAAGCTGGGTTGGCCTGGCTGCGGGGGGGGGGGCCATCGGATTCGAGTGTGACGGTGAGCCAGCAGCGTTTCCCAGCAGAACCCATGGGGCAGCGAGCTAAGAAGGGAGGCAGAGAAAACGCCCGCGATGCGGGTCTGCGGTGCGGTGCGTGGGAGGCGAGCAAGAGGATTTGACGCATCTGCCGGACCTCCACGTGGCGGTGTCGAGCAGTGAGATGTGGGGGCTGGAGCTTAAGGAGAGGTGGGGGGAGCACTTGTCAGGCTAGAGATTGAATTAAAAGGCATGGGGCTGAGGGAGACCTCCTAGGAAATGGGTACAAAAGGAGGCCCAAAAAAACCTATGCAGCGTCCTGGGGCAAGAGACCGAGAAAGGCCAGCCAGTGCTGGGGGAGGAAAGCCAAGAGATGTAAGTCAAGCGAAAAAGGTTTTAGGAGGAAACATGAGCTGTATTAAGGAGGGTTACCCCCCAGTGCATGCAAAGGCATAGCAGATAAAGACACAATCGCATCTGAGTACACACTGCACCCCTTGCACGCCGTGATTATATTAATAGCACTGCTGGTACATTCCTTGCAACTTCTCCCAGCAGAGAACTGCAAAGGCAACCCACGTCGAGGTTCAGAACTCTCAAGCTATGTACACAGCAGCACACGTGTCTCGTTCTAGATGAATCCACCTCAATTATATGTTGAATTCAGCTGAGAGCTCCCCAAAGAAGGGTTGTTCTGTACTCACCAGCAGAAGTATTTCAGGTACCCTCACGGGGGCAATGATTTGCCAAAACTCCATGCAACCTTTTTTTATGTTAATGCAGGAAAACCTGAAGGTTATTAAGTTCCTGCTTCTGACAGCCGCTGCAGTTACAAAGAAGGCAGCTAATGCGAAGAAAAACTGCCCTTACCGCCCTATTCCCAGAGCCCCAGCCGTCTTTCTGCAAGAATGCCGTGACGAATGGTGCTTTTCACCTCCCGACCAGGCCCCTCTCCGATTATAGATTTAGATGGATAACATGACTACAGGAGTTAGGCCCTGGAGCAGATGATCGCCTCTGGCACCCGCCGTATGCAATTCGGGTGAAATTTTCAAGAGCCAAATGAAATAATTGCAACAGGGTGAGTCTAACTCTGCAAGTGAATTTATAAAAATTAAAAGGTCTGAGAGGTAATGCTCATGGACCCATTTGTCTCATTTGTCCTCATTAAGATTTAATTGAAATGAACTCTGGGAACTGTAAGAAAAGTTACATTCTTATTTTAGACTTGCAGATAAAAGAAGGTAATTTTTTAAGCATCCAAACTCTGCTCGGGATCAGCTCCGTGCACTGTTTTCTCCACTACCGATAACAGTGCAAGCACACCAGTGAAACAATATAAGAAACGTCATTTAGTGCTACCAGGAACAGAGCCGAGTTGTGACATTTCAGGAGCACGGCATCTATGCTCAAAGGCACAATTACAACAGCCTCTGAGCAAACTCGAAAATGTGAACTGGCCGCCTACCACGTAAAACTAATTTAAAGGAAATGGGAAGTCAAAATATTGTCATCGAAAATAATTACCTTCTATAGACAAAATCATTCATTTATCTGCACTTCAATGTATTGTAGGAGAGGGTGCTAATGCAAAACGCACTTATGGATGCCTGAGAGGATGAGGGCGGGGAAGGAGAGCAGAATGTCCGCATTTGGGGTTCTCTCGGCTGCTAATGTGTGTAATGCCACTTAACAGCGTGCAGGTGATGTGACAGCATTAGCTCCCAGGGAGTCCAGCTCCAGGCCGCTCCCTTTTTCCATCAGCACTGCCAAACTGGAAACACACACACACACACACACACACACCCCAAAATACTGTTCTTGCCAAGGTCACACAGAACCACCTCTCTGCTAATCCACAGTTGTGTCCCACACTTCTCAAGAATATTTGACACTGTGGCCCACGCCATTCTTTGTATATAGACTACACTCCCCTTGGGTTTCTGGGTTTCTCTCTTACCTACCTCTTTCTATGGCTGAAGACTTCTCTTTGCTCGCCTCTCAGGGTTCTTCATTCATCTCCCCAAATGTTGGTCTTCTCCCATTATCCTGCCCCCAGTATACTTGCCTCCTTGCTCAAGTGCTTGTGCTTGCCTTCTAGCACAAGCTCCTCCACTACAGCAGTTTAAATAATGTTACCCAAAAAGATCTAAGTCAGAAGGCCCAGAACCTGTACATGCAAACTATTTGGAAATAGGGTCCTTGCAGGTGTAATTAAGTTAAAGACCTGAAGGCGATACACATTGAATTCAAGGTGGATCTTAGACCCAATGGCGAATGTTCCCATAAGAAAAGGGAGGGACACAGAGACACACAAGTGAAAAGTAGCCACATAAAGAGGGAGGCAGAGGCGAGAATGATGCTGCCACAAGCAAAGGACCTCCTGGGGCCACCAGAAGCTGGAGGAGACAAGGAAGCATTATTCCCTAAAAGCTTCCAAGTGAGCATGGCTTGCTGACTCTTTGATTGCAGACTTTTGGCCTCCAGAACTCCGAGAGAATACATTTCTGTTGGTTTAAGCCTTCATGTTTGCAGTAATTTGTTATAGCAGCTTTAGGAAACTAATACATTCAACTCATAATGAGACCTCAATGGCCACGTGGAACCTAATGACTCTCAGTTCCTTAGCTCTAGCCCAGACGGCTCTCCTGAGTTTCCGATGCTCGGAACCTCATCACCTGTCTGGGATGTTTTACGGACACCTCCCTCTCAAGACGCACCTCCATCACAGGGTCCTGCCTGCTCCTTATTTATCCAGCTGCTGAACTGGCGACCCGGGACCTGCATCATTACTCAAGGACTGACTATGCGACCAAGCGCACCCTGCTTCAGAGGCAGCAGCGAGAGGCAAGAGCCGACATCACGGGCCGGAGCCGAGCGCTGGGCTTGCATCCTTGTTTGGGCACTCACTCCTTGTTTCCGCTCAGGCACGCTTTCTAGCGTGTTGCCTCAGTGTCCCACCTGTCACACCGGATGATAATAGTACTAACGTCCAATGGGCATTAAGAGGATTAACTTGACTGCAACCTGTAAAGTGCTTAGAACACTGCCCAGTGCACGGAAAGTACTCTTCGTTTATTTTCAAATGAGTAAAATTTGAAAACCATGCAGAACCTTCCTGGCTTTTGACTGAAACTGAGGGTGAACGGCAAGGGTTCTTTTCCGCCCAGGGAGGAAAACGCAGGCATCGGTCCGCGGCTCTGCAGGGCGGCTCCGCGCCCATCCGTGTGGAGCGCCAGGAGCCCCGAGCCACAGTTGGTCCTTGGATTCAAAGTTAGGCCCCCTCCCTGCAGGTGGCTTGATAATAAGATTCGCCCAAGGCTTCTAACCACGGATCCACTCCCCGCACCTGAAATGCTCCCCCTCCCCCTGCTCCTCCCCCTCCTCCCGCCTTGCCCCCCGGCTGTGCTGGGCTAGACGCTAGCCGCAGCCTCTCCGGACACTCTCCCTTCCCTCATCCCGGGGCTGAGGCGAACGGTGCGCTTTGTAATTTGTCTCTTCCATTCGGCTGTCCTCTCTTTGAAAGCAGGAATCCTGCTTTATTCCAATCTGCGCCTCAGACACTTGGAACGCGGCCTGCATGCAATGGAGATGCGGGCATTTTTGTGAAATGAATAATCATTTGTTTAGCAGCTTCTGCGTTCCTCCAGGGAGTGGATGTCAGGGTAGGCCTGGAAAAGGGTCTCAGCTACCAAACTATAGCCCTAGAATGCTCTGTTTTAACAATTAGCTGGCGGCCTTTGGGGAAATGTAATAGTCACTCACTATTTAGGTTCCTACAAAGCACACAACACCCCCCCCCCCCACCCCCCCCACCCCCCGCCCACTGACTGATTGTATGCGGAGTGTACTTACAAGGAACACAGCAAGGCATGCCGGGGGCAGCGCTGTGATGCTGCGGAGATTTAAGGCCAGGGAACGGGATTTCCAGAAGATTAAACGCATAGAGCAAGCCCCAGAAACATGTGCCTGGAAGCACATGAAGACAGAAGCACAGCATCCTGCCCGGTTAGGAGGTATCAGAATCTCAAGGCCTTGGCGAGTCCTGAAACCAACTTCATTCATTGCGACTGAGAACTGACACAGGAATTAATCTACACTATTCTCTTGTTATAGCTTCTTCTACATATCATGGAACCAAGGAGAAAACAATTTCTAAGAGCATCATGCCAGCTTAGTGTCTTTTCAAAGTTTTTTCTAGTTTTGTCTAAATGCCCAGTGCACAGCTTTAAGGGAGCTCAGTGGTTTGGTGTGAATGACGAATCGATGGCGAAGGCCAGGCAGGGTCTCCACAGGAGAAGACCTGTAACTGTGTCAGGTGTCTGCTCCTAACAAGACCACCTCTGCTGGTCCTTTGGGCACTTTTCTGAGGAGGGAGTATGGAGACAGGAAGGGACTCCCCTCTTTCTTGTAAAACTCACATACCTCTATCAGGAAAACTATAGATTTAGTCTTTAAAATAGAACGAGAGGACCATCTCCACTGCTAGCACCCTGGTCCAGCTCCATCATCTTCTGTCTGGATTTTTAAAAATATCTGTTTTTATTGATTTCAGAGAGAGGAAGAGAGAGGGGGAGAGGGAGAGATAGAAACATCAATGATGAGAATCATGGATTGGCTGCCTCCCGCACGCTCCCTATTAGGGATCGAGCCCACAACCCGGGCATGCGCCCTGACCGGGAATCGAAGTGTGACCTGGTTCATGGGTTGGCACTCAGCCACTGAGCAACGTGGCCAGGCTTTTGTCTGGATTTTTGCAGTCTTTCTGACTGGTCTCCCTCTTACCACCCTTCTCCACCTTCCATCTATTCTCAGCCCAGCAGCCAGGCTTCCTGCTGAAACTAAGGGAGACCACAGCTCTCCTCTGCTGAAGCCCTTCAAGGTCACCCTGAGTCAGACTCCCAAGTTCTCTCAGTCTACAGTGTCCTTTACAACCTGCCCCAGGGAAGGATTAGAAAATTTACTCCCTTATGGCCTCAGGGCCATTAAGCTCAGATCTGAAGTGGGGACGTGGCGGACTCGCTGACATAGCAGTCCCTCTCTATAACAATCACAAAATATTTTGCTGACAGGCAGCAAAAAATTAATGGCAGAAGGGCTGAAGCCAACTGAAAATTCAAATGACGCATAAGTCAGACCAGATATCTGGGTGAGTCATCTTTTTGAGTGAGTCAGGCTTTTTGCCCTTGTCAGAGCTTCCCCAACCTGCATTCATGGGGCTTTGGTACCAACAATGTGGTGTCCTTGAGTGTGTACTGGTGTTAGAGCCAGAGATCTAGCTTCCATTCCTTCCTTCACCACGTACTTCCCCAAGTTTGTGATTAAACTCTCTAGACCTCACATCCCTCACCTGTCAGAGGGAGAGTAACACTAACTTCAGGGGATCATACTCATTCGTCCCTGTTGATCTTGAGTTCTGTAGGAAGATCACCCTCTGCAGGAAGCCTGCTTAGGCCTCTGAGAGATTCAGTCTCCTCTTCTGTAATTTCCTTCTCTACTCATCTGTGGAGGCACCTGCACTGCTGGGTAGGGAGGAGTACGTTTTATTCATCTTTATACTCTCAGACAAATCGGTAACACTTGTTGGATGAATGAGTGAATGAGCTCTCGGGTGCAAATGCAGGGGACATTTCCAGTTGAAAATTAGGCATGATTTTGCATTTCCGAGAGATTTTTTTCTTTTCGTACCCTGGTAAGGGATATCAGTGTACTAGAAGAAAAGGGACCACTGTAGTGCGAAGAGAGAAGGAACACAACAATGAGAAAGTATTTCATGTTAGTGTGACTGGTGAAAATCCCAATACCAACAGGTGACAAGGAGGGAGTGATGGGAAGGAAGTCTTATGCACTGGGTGGGGGAGTGAACTGGTGGAGCCCATTTGAAAAGTAAAACTTCAGACGCACATGCATTTTACCAACAATTCTACTCCTGGATATACACCCTTGAGGAATTGTGCACACACAAACAAGGAAACTTATTCACAGTAGCTCAATTTGTAATAGTGGTAAAATTGGAAACTATCTCAAATGCTCATCAGTAGCAAAACAGATGTGTAAATTATAGACTATTCTTACAACGCAACTCCTTACGGCAGTTAAAATAAGTAAATGAGAACTACATGTATTTACATAAATAAATCTCATCATCATGTTGCTGAGAAAACAGTTGTAAAAGGATGTGTACTGTATACCATCTATATTAAGTTTAAAAACAGAAAGTAAAGTCTTATATTATTTTTGTATACAAACATAGATAATAAAGTATCAAATTGTGCCAGTAATGATAGACATCAAATTTTGCATGGTGGGTGATGGGACTAGTAAAACAGCTGAGGAGAGGTCTTCTAATATAACTGTAATGTCGTTATTTCAAAAATCAAAGACTCAGAGAAGTGGGGTCTCCTCCTTTACCGACAAGTCTGTCTAAAACATGGCTTACAGGCTCTGTGTCATCTGCCACCAACCATTACCCTCTCCCCATTCTCCCTCCTCCAATCTAATCTCACTCCACTCTCCATCTCACTCCACTCTCCAGCCATGAGTCTCTTCCTCTTCTTGCCATGGAGTCTTTGTCAAGATTGATCCCTGAATCTGCAGTGCACTTTGGCTGCTCCACCCTAATTAAAACCAACTCATTTTTGAAACTCGGTCCAAGCATCACCTTCTCAGGGAAGCCTTCTGAGGTCTTTCCTAGATTAGTGTGTTTCCTTTATTATTGTCACTTATAACATTATGTTTCTTTCCAAGGTGATATTTAGCTAGTTAGAAATTATATGCACATTTGAGTGTGATTTTTTGGTAAATGCCACTTCACTCGTAAGAATATGAGACCAGGAATGTAAGTGCTCCTGCTCATCCTTATCTTTCAGGACCTAGCATTGTGCCTGGCACATTGTAGGCATCCTATAAACATTTGGTACAAGAATGAATGAATGCCTGGCACATAGTAAGTACTCAGTATGTCTTGATTATTATGTGCTGCTAAGCTTGGTGAGAGAAAACAGCACACCTTCATTTTTATAATCCCTAGGCTTTAGAATACAGTGTGCACTCAGTAAGAGATGGTTTTGTGTTTTATCAAAGCTAAGGACTATTCTGTTGACTTAATCTAATAATCAGCATTTAAAGTATATCAAAAGTATTTTTCTCCATCATAAAACCATGGACAATAAAGACTTTTATTCACACAGTCATTGCCACAGCTAGAAATTGCCTAAAGCCCATGGGAAATTAATAAGGAAATAATGGTTTTCAGAGGGGTGAAGGACCTCTAATAAAACAAAACCTCAGTGAACATATGTAGTTAAAAGTTGAATCAACTATATGTAAATATAGTTATAGAAAACATCGTTATAACTTTTATTTAAATGAGAAGTTTCTTTACCAATTTTAGTTAAACTTAATAAAGTTAGCCTACCAAACATTTTTTAAGAAGAAAGAAATAATGTAAGAACATTACTTAGACTCAAATTTGGCAAAAGGCAGATTCTAGAGTTTTCTGGACAACTCTATGTACAGAAAACCTAAGCTAATCTTTATTGAATAGAGTTTTAAAAAGTAACTCTATGTACGAATATTATCATATTAAGACATTATCCAGAGAGTCATATTAAAACTGTGCAAACATTCCCTCCCATTAAGAATTTGCAGGATTTTATAAGCAGACAAACCTCTCTCAGGATTCCAGCCATTGACTTGTATATGTACCTCTGAACAATAAAACCTTTTTGTATTAAAAACTTACATGTCATGTTTCAAGAGGCTCTTTGGGTATATGTTCCAAATTACAAAATACAGTGTTATTAAAAACATTTAAAAACAGCCTCTCAGAGATTCTAAATAGCATCACAGAAAGACCAGAAGGTAGTCATATCTCTTTAGATCTGACCTGGGACAGCAAATGTGAGAGTCCCTGAAGTCCCCAAGTCAGAGCTGTTGTTCTGGAGAATCTCCAGATTGTTCCTCTTAGAATCCACAGAAACTCTGACAAGGCATCCCAATGGGTAGCAAAATAGACCAAACACTGAAATGATGGGATTGTCCAAGAATGAACACTCCTGCAGTCTTATGGCTGGGCCTCAGCTCTCTTCTCCTCTGTGTTTCTCCTTTCTTCCTGGCTTTCATCCTTAATAATGATCCTCAAGGTTTTAATTACCAGATATTCATAAAAGGGAATCGTTGTACACTACTGGTGGAAATGTAAATTGTTACAGCCACAATGGAAAACAGTATGGAGGTTCCTCAAAAAATTACAAATATAATTACCACATGATCCAGCAATCCCACTTCTGGGAATATGTGCGAAGGAAACACAAACACTATATGAAAGAAATTTCTGCACCCCTATGTTCTTGCCAACATTATTTACAATAGCCAAGACATGGAAACAACCTAGGCACCCACAGATGGATAAATGGGCACAATAAAGAAATATTCATAAATACATATGAATATTATCAGCCATAAAAAAGAAAATTCTGCCATTTGCAACAAAACGGATGGACCTTGAGGACATTGTGCTAAGTGAAATAAGTCAGACAGAGAAAGGCAAATACTCTGTGATCTCACTTATCCGTGGAATCTAAGGAAAACACAACACACCAAACTCATAGAAAAAGAGACTAGATTTACTGTCACCAGAGGTAGGGGGTGGGGAGTGGGGGGAATTAAATGAAGGTGATCAAAAGCTACAAACTTCCAGTCGTAAGATAAGTAAGTAGTAGGGATGTAATGTGCAACATGACGGCTATAACTGACACTGCCAGATGACATACGACATGAAAGTTGTTAGGAGAGTAAATTCCAAGAGTTCTCATTACAGGAAAAAAATATATTTTTCTTTATTTTGTATCTGTATGAGATGATGGATGTTAGCTTACTGAGGTAATCATTCGTTATATACGTAAGTCAAATCATTACGCTGTACCCCTTAAACTCATACAGTGCTGCATGTCAACTATAGTTCCATAAAACTTAAAAGAATTTTTTTTTTGAAAACAGGGCCATTTAAATATACCAGTTACCTAGAATAAATAAAGAGAATTTATCAGGAAGCTACCTTCGACACACACACAAAAACCCCAGGCCCACATGGTTTCAAGGGGTCTTAATAAAGGTAGTTTCATAAGGAAATTCTAAAAAAAAACTACCCACAACAATAGAAAAATTCAGTGACATTCAAATTATTCTAACAAAAGAAAGAAGAAAAAAAAAAAGAGAGAGAAATGTTTCCAAAATGTTCATGAGGAGCCAATAAGACTCAGGAGACCAATAAGACTCACACTGACAAAGCTATCATAAAAAATAATTTTAGTTGAATTTTTCTTTTGAATACTGATGTGAAAATTATAAATAAATATGAGCAAATGGAATCTGTGACCCAATAAAAGGAGGATGCCCCCTGAACAAGTGGGGCCTGTCTGGGAATGAAGTGTTGGTTGGTTATCAAGAAATCTATCCAGATGAAACTGCCTGGTGTTTGTATTCAAGGAATGTGTCCAATCCCAGCTCTGCCACTTACTAGTTGTCTGATCTTGTTCAAATTACTTAATCTCTGTGAATACAAGTTTCCTTAAGATTGGAGTGAAAATACTAATACCACCAAGTTCTAGATTAGGCAAGAACTAAATGAGTTGATACGTGTAAAGAATTTAGACTACTGCTTTAAATATCAATTGCACCAAACAAGCATCAATTATTCTCAATATGCTTAATCACAGTAATAAAAAATGAAAAATAATACCATCTCTTGGACACCAAAAATACATTGGATAAAATTCATTATCGATTTTTTTTTTTTTTTTTACTTTAAATAGCTCTTAATAAAATAAGAATAGATTGATGTTACCTTAACATGAGAATAACCATAAGGAATCATCCTGCTTAATGAAAAATCTAGAAGCATTCCCATTAAAGTCAGACACAAGATAAGGACATTAATTATCCTCACTATTATTTAACACTTCTCTGATGGTACTAGTCAATATAATTAGACAAAAGAATAAAATATAAAATTGGAAAAGACTTAGTAAAATCATCATTATTTGCAAATGATAAAACTTAGCTGGAACACCCAAGAGATTAAACTAAAAAAAAAAAGTCACTTGTCCACGGTTTTATAGCTACTGAGTAATAAGTCAGGTTTCAAACCTAGTTTGTCCGAATCTGAGCCCATGATCCTAACCACTATGCTGCGTTCCCCCTTCCTTGAATCCAGAAGGTCTCCTTCACTAAACCGTGGCATCTGTGTTAGCAAAGAATTACCACTTTCTTAAAGCAAGAAGACCACGATCCTCTGCCCTGTCCCTTCTTATGAGACAGTGGGAAGGACAAATGCATATTACAATAAAAATAAGTTACCATTTTTTACCTATAATACTGGAAAATAGAAAAATTTGAGAACCTTCAGTCATTAAAAAGTGTGGAAAATAATAATTTTATATGTTGTTGGGGAAACTGAAACCTGGTACAACCTCTATGTTGACCAGCTTGAGACTATTTACCAAAATTACAATGTACATGTCTTTTTACCTGGCAATTTTATTTGCAGGATTTTCTCCTACAAATTTAGGATTTTAATTGTTTCTGTGCAAAATCAAATGGGAAAAGATACTTGTGCATCATCATTAATAGTAGAAAAAGATTGGAAACAACCTAAACGTCCATCAATTAATCACTGGCAGAATGTTATGGTCTCTCTCTAGAGGAAAGTTTCCATGACGATCTGCGGCACTATGAACTGGAAGGGGGTCACTCCACCCCCACTTTATTTCACAAAGTTTGGGAAATAGGCAGGAAGAAAAGAGGGAGAAAGTAGCTGTCTCCTTGGGGCGATTTCCAGTCTTATGCTATGATTAGCATAGAAAAAATTTTAAGATCAGAGGCAATGTGTGAGATGCTCACGAGCCCAGAAATATTTAGTATCAATCAGGGAATCTCCTAGTTAGAGACCAGAGTAGATCCAGGGATACAGTAGATGCTCAGTAATTGCTTGTGGATCGAATGGACGTGAATAAGTCCTATAAATGCCATACCAAGGCAAAAAGAGAAATGGAACTCACTGCTACACTACTAACAGGTAGGTAGGCTTGGGCCAGCCTCCATCCAGCTGCAGAGCCTCTTGGTCTCAGTTTCCTCATTTCTGGCCTGGGGTTTATTAGCATTTTATTTGTGGTATTTGTTAATATTTTTATTTTGCATTCCTTCTTTTTAGAATGCTTAAATAGACGTCTTTAGAAGTCATTCTTCACTTTGTTTTACCGATGAGGAACATTGGTCAAATAAAGTTAATGACATCCCTCCCCTGCCACCACAGACAAGGTTTTTATGAACTGCAGAGAACACCAAATCCTTAGAGGAAAGTGCCACAGGTGTTCATCTGTGATGTCAAGGATGGTTAACAGCCTTTATAGAAGTGTACTCAAGTGTTCCAAGGCAACACTTGAATTTTGGGTTCTATAAATGGTTTGCTCTTTAAAACTTCCAACTTTTCAAGGAGCGCGTCTCAGGTGGAGTAGACTTTCAATGGCTGACTCTCTGTTCACGGCATATAGGGAGAAGAGGCAAGATTCCTGCTCTCAACACATTTGCACTCCGGTGACAGGCACAAGAGGCAGGGAAAAGGAAGGGTAAAGTATGATTACGCAGGAGAATTCAGCTGATGAAAATGCCACAAGGAAATAAGACAGGTAATGAGGTGTGACAGAAACGCCTGGGATGGTGAGGTCACTTTATACAGGCTGACCTCTCGGGGAGAATTTACACAGGAAAGACCTCTTGCAGGAGGCGATGTGTTTTGAGACCTGAATAATAATAACCAGCCACACAAAACCCTGGCCAGAGAACTTCAGGTAATGGAGATGATGATGATGATGATGATGATGATGATGATGATGAAGATAATGATGCTGAAATAGCAAATATGTATTTACTCTGGGTCAGGCTTTATTCTAAGCACATTACATTCTAAGTATCATTTCATTTAACCCTCTCAACAATTCCTTGAGGTGAGGGGCTTTTATCCCCATTTTATGGATGAGAAAATTGAGGCCTTGAGAGTGTAGACAATCGCCCAAAGTTCTATAGCTAGATTAGTGGTTCTGCTACAGCAAGGACAGAGGCGCTGCCATGGGGAGGAACTTGGCACATTGGAAAAGCAACAATGAGACCCGGGGGCTAGAGGCTATAGTGAGATGAAGCTAGGAGGTCAGACCCCATAAGGTCTTGCAGGATTTCCACAGGATAGTTTTAAGCAGGGGGTTTTAAGGTCTGCCTCAGAGGAATGACATGATGTGATCCATGTTTTGAAAATACAGGTTTAGGCACTAGGAATAGTGGTCTAGAAATAAAAATCTGGGAGATGAGTAGAGGCCTTGAGGCCCAGAATTTTGGAAAAGTCAGGGATAAGTAGGGATATGAGAAACTGTGGGACAAGCCTAGTCAGGAATTTGACCCCCTTGTACTTGTGTTCACTGTTCTCCATCCACTGCATCGGCTGACAATTGCCTGTTGACAATCTGGCAAAACAGCCTGGTCATCTCAGTGGAAAAGACGGACCTGGTCCAGGTCTTCAACCCAGCTCTTGTTAGGAGGTGACATTTCTGCAGCATGACCCAGCGGTGATGGGATCCAGTCCCAGCCTAGCAGTTTGCCCCTGGATGGCGTTAGATGAGTCCCAGAACCTTACGAGCGTCAGTTTCTTCTTTTGTAAAAGGAGGTCATGAACACCTTCCTCCCCAAATCGTGAGGATTAACCAAAACCAAGTTGGTGCCTGACTATTGCAGGCGCACGACAATACCTGGCGAAGGGTTTACGTCTTGCTGGTTTCCCCGTCACCACGGGTCACAGTGAGAGCCACTCCGAGCTCATTGTGGAGATCGAGACCCGAGGCTTTCACCTCATTTGCCTTCCCTCCTTTCACGGATTCGCTTGCTATTTACTATGTTCCCTTGGGCTCTGCTAGGGGTAGGTGATGAGGCCACACAGTCTAACAACAGTCGCTGTCTTTAGAGACTTTGAGTTTTCCTTGGGTAGCAGGACAGTGCCTGTGCGAAGTCAGAAAGCAGCCAGGTGTCGGACACAGAGGGAGGCCTGGGGCCTCATCACCAAGCAGGGACACCCGCTAGCCCCGTTTCTATTTCCAGATACATCCCTGCCTACGATCTAGACTAGATTAAATTAAATCCAAACTCTCTCTCCCTGTCCCCTTTCATGCATTTTCCTGATACACTTTTTTTTTTTTCTTTAACCATTAGAAAGGCTATTTCTCAGAAGGATGAACTCTGGGCTCCATCTTGTACTTAACTTTGCAATCCCTCAGCTTTTTGTCCCCTGGGACTGCCAATTTCCCACCCGACCATCTACCTTGAATTTCAGTGTCATGTTAAATAACAATTTCTTTCTCTTTCTCTACTGTCCGAGACTGGGAAATTACTTTCTTTAATCCAGGCCTCATTTTTAGTTTTAAGGGTAAGAATTGTAGAAGCATCTGGGGCTGTGAAATTGTTTTCAGTTAGAGTTTCTCTGTTAAAATACTGTTTTTTGCTTGTTTGTGTGTGTGTGTGTTTCTTTTAATGTTCTGATAGACATTAGAACATTAATGTCTATCAGAACATTAATGGCTGATACTAAAAGTCAAGCCAGAATGGCTAATTCCCTTCAGCTTGACTTTTAGAAACCATTGTTTTCTAGACACTGGTCTGTCTGTATGGATGGTCTGTATGTATGTAACTCGCTTCTTTGAGTTAACTGCTTTAATCCCCTTATCACGTCGCCGTATGTACTTTTCCATCTCCAAATGCAATTAAAAGTACCCTTTGGGTGTTCCGAGTCTTAATCATTCCGTGCGTGGAGCCGGGCATTCCCATGGCTCGGCAGGCCTGTCTCTGCCTCCTCGGGGATGAAGGCTTTCTTTGAGGAGGAGGAGGTGTGGGGAGTCAGAACGAGGTGTGACAGCTTTGTTTCGGAGGGCACAGCCCTCATTTTTGAGTCACCGCCTGTCCTGCATGGGCCCACACCAAGGAGCCAGTTCTCTCCACCTGGAGTGCGGGGCAGGCTTGGGGGACAAGCTGCCCCGAGCCCGAGAAGCACTGCTGGCCTGGACCAGCCGTGTGACCTCAGGCACTGACGAATCTGTATCTGTCAAAGGGGGTAATAATGCCTATCTCATCTTATTGAGGGCATAGAGAATTTCTTCAACACCTAATGGTATTATGATGATAATTGTGATCCTCATGGTCCTTGGACAGGCTGGAGCTCATCTCTGAGTCAGATGCATGTCCCATGCCCTCTGCCAGTGCTCATCTCTCCCTAAACTGGCCACAATTTCATCAGTGGGCGAGCCCACTGGGTGACATGGATGAACCTGGACGTCCTGGCAATGCCCAATTGTCCCATAGTTTTAAAGTTCTTATTTTCATTTTCTGGATTCCTAACAGACTAGCAACCAACAGTTGGTGAACCTGCAGTGACCCCTGCATGACACTTCTGAAGGTCTATAATGTGCGGGCACTGAGATGCAGAGGGGATTTACTGGTATGGTTCCTGCCGCCCTCCCCACCCCGACTTCAGTGCTTAGTACGGGTTTGTCGCTGATCCGTCTGGATGCGTGGACGGTGAATGGTCTGCTCAGACCCCAGCCCGTTCTGATGGCCAGTAACTACAGTGGTCTCAGCCTCTGGCAGGGATTCCTGTTTCCTTCTCAGGCTTTGTATTTAGGTGGGAAAGGGGGTTGCATTGTAATCCCTTCTCATGCTTAAGACCAAGGAAAATATCTTGGCTGGTAGTCAAAACCTTACAAAAATAAAAAATGGAAACACCTCGCAGGATTCCAAATGCCGACCCCAGCCACACTCATCCTCCCAGAGGCCACTTCACTTCATACGGGGGGTGGGGTGCATTTTTCACAGCTAATTGCCCAGGTCTTCCAGGCACTGGGCTATCCGACTTTGCTCAGTGGGAGCTACGTGCAGGGACCAATGATCTTTAAAGTATAGCAATAACAACAACAACAAAAGTGTAGGAATAACAACAACAACAAAAAAATCTTCCTTCACTTGGAAAATTAAAGGTACAGGATCAAAAAACATTACTGTGAAACCTAAATGTTTTCAAGCCCAATAGATGATGCTGCTTACTTGAAGACCTGAACTTATTTAACAATAACAACAACAAAAAGCTTATGGATAATATTGAAAACACTCAGTGGTAATGATTCTACATTTATAATAGCATTTATGTTGGGAAAAGGTGTCAAATATACGCACGTGTCCCAGACTTCCTCCTGTTACCCTATTTGGCAGATCCCATTAATCACTGGCTTCTCTCTTTTCTGATCTATCACATGGCTTCAGCATCTCAGTGAAGAATCCAAGGCCATGACCAATGTATGACAAGTGAGATGAGACTGACTTGGCTTCCTGTTGTCGCAATTTAGGCTTAAATGTGTTCTTCACATGCATTATCATTCTAACTTTCACATGTGATGCACTTACCACGATTCCCAATGCGCATAATCACTCGTATATGAAAAAACAGGGGCTCCAAGAAATTAAGGCAATTGATCAATATTATATAAGAAGTTGCGAAAGGGAGAGTTGAACTCTGGTCTGCTCTCACACAGCACAGGAGTGGACTAGTAGTTAGCATGCTCCTTCTGTGTGCCAGGGTCTTATAAATTCTAACTCATCTCATCTTATAAATTGCGCCAACCTGTGGAACACCATTCCTCCCAATATTCAGATAAAGAGAGGGGGATTCAGAGAAGAAATGACTTGCTCAAGGCCCCTATGAATAGCAAGGAGGATTGGATTTGAATCCTCAATCCTCTGAGTCCACAGCACGCTAGTTATTTTCCTTAACACGTGCCCCAGAGCTCAGTGTCTGCTTGCAGAGGATACCGCCTGGGGCAGGACACGGCAAAGTGCTTAGAGGAAAGGGATTCATGACTGCGGCCAACTGAACATCACTTCAGCGCTCGACACTTAGAGAAAAGATTAAATAAACAGTCACAGCACCGTACTGGAATATTTTGCAGCTATTATAGATGGCTAATAGCATGGCTATGTAGAAACATGCAAAAGTGTTTACCAAATAACATTAAGAAAATGCATGTATACTGATTATATTAATGCGGATACTATGCATATGCAGGGTAAAGGGTAAGAGGGAGCACAGACAATGTCTTCTGGTTGGGATACAGGATAAGATGCTTTAAAGTCACGTTAAACATAATGCATAAAAACGTTTACATAGCCTGGCCAGCATGGCTCAGCTGTTGAGCATCGACCTAGGATCCAGGAGATTGCAGTTTGATTCCAGGTGAGGGCACATGCCCGGGTTGCGGGCTTGATCCCCAGCCGGGGGCATGCAGGAGGCAGCCGATCAATGACTCCCATCATTGATGTTTCTCTCTCTCTCCCTCTCCCTTCCTCTCTCTGAAATCAATAAAGACATATTTTTTTTTAAAAAAAGGTTATGTATCCCAGCATCAAGAAAATCTGGTTAAATAAAATAGACAAAAATAATCACCCACTAAGAAAGTTGTAGTTCTATTGCATTTTGTTTTGTTTTGCTTTGGTTTTTGGTCTCATTTAAAATCTAGTCTTCCATTTACAAACTCCACCCACCAGCCATCCGTTCAAGTGAGGTTTACTGGTGCTTATTGTGATCTGGACCTTGTGAGGCTCGAGAAATGTGAAGTTATCGATCTGTCCTCAGGTTGCTCCGAGTCAAGTGCAGGAGACAGACGAGTGGAGTGACAATTCTTATAGAGGATCTACCAAGAGCTAAGCGTAGGCCCAGGAGCGCTGGGCGGGCAAGTGCCCCAGCGGAGTGTCAGAGATTCTCAGAAGAGGTGATGGGCCAGGGGCCTGAAGGTTGGGAAGGAGGTAGCCTGGAAAAACCAGATGGCAAAGAAGGGGAGGAACCGTGTTCCAGGCAGAGTCTTACTGCAAGAAGGCATGAAGCCAACAAAGCATGACAAGTCTGGGGAACTGCAAGGGGTCGTGTGGCCCTAGGATGACAGGTGAGATGGAGAAGGGATGTGGGGCGAGGCTGGGACGCAGCAGAGGCTGGATCGGAGAGGACCTAGTGCCCTGGAAACCAGAAACAGTCCAATTTAAGTCACCCGCTGAGACCATGGGGTATCCTCTTGGATGATAGGAAAGGAGAAATTTCTGGGCGTAAGTCCCCAGCTGAGGCCGGACAGTGTGAACTGGAAGCAGACCTACTTGTAAGAACATCTTCGGCTCCTTGGGAAAGGGAAAACGCCTTATCCATTTTCGTAAACACCCTGCTTTTGTGTGTGGCACAAAGTAGATGTGGCCAAAGTGTCTCTGGGTTAGAAGATTGACTTAAAATTTAAAATAAATCCAGACTACCCCAAATCCTCAAAGAGGCAGGCTGCTGTATGGGTCAGGGGTGCCCACAAAGAGTGTCGAGCACGCGAGGATTGGTTACCACTATTGCTGATGGGAGAGGGTGGAGCTGGCACACTGTTCTCATGGCCATCCCGGAGGTTCGTGCAGGCTTCCTTTAAATGCTTAAGGACCTGATTTCCGCAGGGCCCACCCTCTCATCTTTATGGGATGTGAAATGAAATAGACAGCCATTATTTCTTTTCGATTTAAACATCTTATTATTTAAAGTCATTGAATGAAAAGTTACTGCAAACAATCAACATTCACAGATGAAAACTGCAGACAAGAAATTGGAAGTGATGGCCATTTCAAACCCCAACTTGGAAAGGCTTTCACGTTGGTGAAGTGAAGGTGAAAATTAAGAAGGGTCCTGTTCCTGGGTGTGCCGACCCATAGGCGCCCTTCTCATAAGCTCTGAACACTGAGAAACCCAATGAGCCACTCAGTTCTACCCAGTGGCCCTTAGCAACAGAGAGCTGGGACCTTCCCATGTATTTATCTCACTAGAATCCAGTGAGAGGGTGTGTAATACCCCATTTCCCAGATAAGGAAGTTGAGGCTCAGAGAGGTCAAGTAACTTGTCCAGGGTCACACAGCTAGCAAGCGGCTGTCCTCAGATACATACTCTCATTGGTCTGGCCCTGAAGTCAGGTCTGAATGCAGAGCCTACAGCTTTGGGAGAACATAGCCCCAGCTATCCAGGCTGGGAGCACTCACCCGCTGCCCCTCTCCCCTGGGCAGACTTTGGCTTCCCTCTGAGAGCAACCTGGTTTGGGTCTGTCAAAACCGCGAGGGTACTGAAGTGAGGTGGGGGGTGAAGCTGACTGGCCCCTGCCATGCTTGGGTTTGGCTCTGGGGCACCTGGGCTGGATAGCAAAGGTGTCCTCTCCCTCTACCCAGGAAGAGGACCCTGCCATCCTCATATTTAATCCTTTCAGAGGCTCCTAGTCCAGTAGCCTGGCCAGCCAGTTGCTCCAAGACCTGACTCCCAGCTAGCTCTCCTGCCTGTCCTGGCCTCTCACTTCATGTCCCAGCATCATGAAACTGCTTGGAACTCCAGCCCCAAATCCATGCTCCTTCGCTTCCCTCTGGTGGGAATGGCCTCCTGCCCTTTCCTCTGGTTTGCCTTTATTTATTCCTCCACACTCAGAACAGGCACCATCTCCTCTAGGAGGCCTTCTCTGGCTCTTCTGAGATGTCTCTGTTTTGTATTTCCACGATTCCATCTGGACACCTCTATCATGGCATTTACCATATTGTACAAATGTTCTCTGCTTATGAGTCTGACCTTCATGGGAGTGAGCTTCCTGACGGCCGAGGCCATGACCTTTGAGTCTTCAGCATCTAGCCCAGCACCTGGCACATGGCAACGAGCGCATGAGTTGAAACCATTTGTCAAAATCACTCTTAACTGGAAGAAAAGTCTGGCCAAACCATGCCAGCATTTCAACATAGGCAAAAATGATCGTGAATACAAAACACATCTCCTAACCTGTGGAGTGCTTAAGGGCGAAGAAGTGATAGCACAGGCTTCAGGGTGGGGTGGGTGCCCTGGGGAAATGAATGTTACACATGGTAATAAAGGAACTCGGCGCCTCAGACGCAGAGGAGTGTGGGCCACGGCCACTGCCTTCTGGTTCCTTCTAGGGGCCAATGCTTGCTTTATGAAGGAAACCAAATCCCCTTCCTACAAGGGGACAAGTGCAATCCACTAAACACCGCTGGGACGTACGTTACCCTGTTAGGTAGACCATATAAGGAGGCATAAGTATTATATACTTAGAGAAAGTTTGCCTAACAATTAATTTTTTAAAATAAAAACTGACTTTATATTCAAACCAGAAAATCTGTTACATGTCACACAGATGGTCCCTAAGAAGCCTTAGAAATGTGTGTCTGTGGTACAGCACTGGTTGGAATTTCTTCAGGGACCCTCCGGAGGGCACACCGAGTCTCCCCGGGGGTGATGGATTCCTGGGCAAAGACACAGAAGCCGTGAACTCCACGTTAGAAACTTGCGGCAACCAAAAGGGACACAGTACCAAAGCGTTTGATGACAAACACTGCCAGCCCCTGAATAATTCATTCCAGGAATGATAGAAATGCACAGAGGAAGCTCAGCCCCGACGCAGTCTAGGTTTGGTGCTTGTTAATTAAGTTCCTTCCTCCGTTGATCACACACAAACACACACACACACACACACACACACACACAGTGCTATATTACCTCCGTCTACCTCCTTGGTTCAAGAGACATATCAACCTCTCGAGGACTTTTCAGACTCACCAGGAAATATAAGCATTGCATTGGTCTTACCCTGAGGTAGTTGAGGGTGAAATTTGTTAGCCCCATCCTGGTGATGTTTTTGGACAGCTGATCCAGGACCTGAGGATCTTGTGCCTAAACAGGGGGAAAAAAATCGTATATTTTATGCCTGCAAGAGCATCTCAAGAGAGTCTCAGACTGTCCTACAGCTGCTGAGAAATGCAATCTTGACACTGTCGATTTTCCTCAGAGGGCCAGGTTGCTGGAGATAATTTAATTTACATTTTAAGACACGTGCATGTAAGGCTCAAGGACACTTGTGGATCAATGGTGTGGGACCTGCGGCCAGGGAGAGTCAAACAGAGTCAGATGTGCTTTCAGTCCTTGGGAGAAACAACTTTGCTTGCTCCTCGAGAGGCCCCGAGTCTTCAGGAGGAGGGTGGTAAAGAGCTGCCAGGGCACCTCTAGGTCTCCGGCACCCATCAGAGAGGGTGCAGCCTCCGCCCTGGGGAGAGCCCTGCTTTAGGAGGAGCCTCTGTTTCCTGTTGTGATCGTGTTTTAACAGCGTGGAGTTGAGGACTACATTTGAAAACTTTGTAACTGCCATGGCATACGTATAAAATAAATTTGTGCATAAAATAAATATACATATTTATATTTAAGAACTCGAACTCGAACTCTCCTCCCCATTCAGCTGAGGCTAGATTAGACGTCCTCAACAATGTCATCCCGCAGGACCGCAGGGTAAGCACGACCTCTTCCCAAACTTCAGCCCCATTTAAAGAGGGATGTAACTAACCTTCACGGGCCACCTCAAATGTTCTGTTTGGTTAGAAAAAAAGGAAAATTCTTCCTGGATATCATTTTAAGATGAATCTCTTGGTTGATGCTTTTCTTTCTGTTTATCTTCCTTCTTTCTTAACTGGTCTGAGCGGAATGGTGCTAAACAGAGGGAGACTTAAGTAACTACCCCTTTATCTCCGTGTCTGATTCATGAGACTGTCTAGGTTATCCTAACACTTTAATTTAGTCTTTTCTGAAGACTTTCCTCACAGTGACAAAACCAATTGGCTCTCTGTATATAAATAAAAAGACAAAATGTAGGAGACAACAGAATGTGTCACTTTTCATATCGGTTTCTGGAAAGGAGGTCCTCTCAGGACATGCGGCCAGTATTTATTGAACCTCCCGCGTGCCAGGAAGAGCTGGTTCTATATAGAGATGCATCAGGTAGTTGTGCTCGACCTCAAGGAGCTTACACTGTAGCTGGACAACAGGACAACAGTAAACAAGGGGAAGGATGTGGTAGCTGCTGCTACAAGCCAATCGCCATACTTACAGAGGACCTACTATGTGCCAGGCACTGTTCTATGTTCTTTAGATGCGTGAACTCTTAGTTCTCAGACCAATCCTCTGAGGTAGGCTCTGTGACTGTACTGATTTTATAGACGAGGGACTGGAAGCACAGAGATGTCATGTCCCTTGGCCAAGGTCGCACAGGAGCAGGGATACAAACCTATGTGGTCTCATTCCAGGGCCAGGTTCCCGACCACTACCCTCAGTCTCTTTTGAGAATAATAACAGTGGCTACTCTAGGCTGCTTCAAGGAGAGTAGAGGATGTGAACTGGGCTTTGAAAACTGAGAAACACTCGGGCCACGGAGAGGCAGAAGCAATGGAGCAGGAGAGTAGGGGGCTTAGAGTGGCCACAGAAGAAAGGCCAAGGGCAGAGACTGGGTTACGCAGTCCGGAGGAGAGGGTTGGAGACAAAAGCCAGGAGAGATGATGGCCTGGAGTGGGGTAGTTAGGAGACAGTTGGCTTATCAGTCTAGGTTTGGGAGTTGGAACCAGCTGAGCTGAAACCTTGATTTTGCCACTTTTAGACTGAAAATCATGGGGCAACTGATTGAACTCGGAGCCTCAGTCTCCTCACTTCTACAACAGGAATAATAAATGATAACTCACCTCTCTAAGTTACTCTGGGGATTAATTATAATGGTCATACACTGTTTAGCACAGGCCTGGCATAGGAAACACCCAACAAATGCCAGCTACTGTTATCTTATTCGCTTTTGATTATATTGGGTCTTAAAAATCAGGCTCATTAAGGCTCAGTTTGCTCCAAACATTTTTCAGGGACTGTACCTGCGTAGTTCCCATCGAGTCTTCCCTTTAAAACATATCTCTAGATTGGCACTGAATCCACCCTTGCATCTAGGTGGTGTTCAGTTAATCTGATGTGATTTATGTCCAGTGGAAACCAAGGGAACCCCAAACATTCCAGCTCATTCCAACACTGGTCAGAAAGGGCCAACTCCTGTTGACAGATCTGAGGCCCATGTGCCCCTGTCTCCTCGGATGGTTCTAATCAAAACTGGAAACTGTTTTTATTTCTTTTTGTTTGATTTCTTCCCCCAGTTACAAATAGGTTTATTGGCCCAGGCAGAGCAGTACTGGATAATGATTGAACGGAATTAAAGAAAAGTACAAACTGTTTCCTGGGGTAACCTCGATTTAGAGTTTCAAATAATAAAGTATCAAAATAAAAAAAGGCCCAGAATTCACCACACTCGAAACAGAGGAGGAGGAAATGGGCCTGTGGATTAAAATGGTGAGGGAGAGACTGGGCATTGGAGTTGATCATGCGGAGTGTGAAGACTGCAGGAGCTCTTCGCAGGGAAGTTGTGCTTTGGCCCTGGATAGAGAGGGGAACAGGAGGGAGCGAAGGAGAAAGGTCGGCACTTACGTGCATGGCGAGGATGCTGCGTGGGACCAGCTCTCGGTACTGTCTAATGGTAAAGTGCCAGGTTTTTATTCTCATGAGATCGTCGAAGGTGAACTCCAGGATCAGTCTGCCTTCTGTACACACCTAGAAGCGACAAACGACACACTCATTGGTTGTGCACTTTGTGACTCACACGTCAGCGACTCAACACGGTCTCCCTTACCATCTGGGTGGCTCTGGATCTTGACAAAATGGGACGCAAGTGGCTTATCCACAGCATATGAGGCAGGTACAAGCTCAAGAGTCAGTGGGCTCCAAAGGCAGTGCAGCTGCTTACTGGCCAGGGTTTGTCAGTGACCCTGCTAGTTACTAATGAAACTCTGTGAGCCTCTATTTCTTCACTTGAAAATATGGGCACAAAACCCACCCTACAGCAAGATTAGGTCCTAAACTTGTGGCATAGAGTATGGACCCCACAAAACAGCATCCTCCTACCAACTTTTTTTCCATTTTCATGACCCTTTGATGATAGAAGCTTGAGTTATTGTTTTAATTTTAGTTAATCCTATTTTGGGAGAAAGTATCTAACAAAATTAATTCATGTTGAAGTGTGAGATACTATAAGATTACTCAACCAGAGGTTCTCACTTCCAAAGAGAAGTTCCAGAGGGCGATGCTTAACCCAAGGATGTGGGTACCAGTTACTGACGTGTGGAAGTTAGAGGCATATTTAGAGAATATTCCTTAAATCGCATCATATCAGCAATGACAAATTCTGCTTGCATAAGGGGCCAGCCTTTTGGGGGGATGGGTGGCAAATTTATCTTTCTAAGAAAAATATATATGTATTATTAATAAAAAAGAATTTCTGAGGCTCTCTTCCTTGATAGACTGATTAGTTATAGGGGAGCTTTTTAGTCTTTTGAGATTCAGATCATTTTTCGCATGGAGTTCCTATTTTATTTACCTTTTTTTTTCATTGTTAATGACTTAAATGAAAACACTAGGCACTCACACTACTCAGCCTATTTTGACTATAAGACAGGCAGTGGTGGTCGCACGTTGGTCCAGTTTAAATCATTACAACTCATCATCCAGTCCATGCCGGCCTCGGAGAAGGAGTACCGAATAGTGGATGGAGGCTTTGGCATCACAAAGTACTGGATTCGAGTCCTGACTCTATTTTTCACTCATTTTGAAACTTTGGGAACGTCAAATTCTCTAAGTTCCAGTTTCCTCATCTGTAAAATGAGAATAAAAGTATCTTCAGGCAGGGTTGCTGGAAAGATATATTAAAGGAAATTTTGTATGTAGGTTGCCTAGCATTGCACTGAGCACATAATAGGCTGACAGTACATTAACAGCTCCACAGATAAAAGAAACACAAGTGAACAACACAGAATTGTAGAGCAGTTGTGTTACTTGAGACCTAAGGATTCAGTAGAGGTGTCTCGGGGGCTCTGCTGGGAAGAGCTTGGCCTCCACCTGGATTCTGAGGTCCCTTCCCACCTTCTAGATTCTGCCAGATCAACCTCAGTTCTATTTGTTTTAATACACTGGGCTTCTGACCAAGCTTTTTTGGAGAAAGGTTTCCTATGCTAAAAACAAACACAAAACTTTGGAAATCACTGTACTACACAATTTAAAAAAAACATAAATAACAATAAACTCAATAGGGGATATGATCATTTCTAAAACTATAGCCCATGAAGATAATTAGCAATTTTTATCAACCTTTTATGAAATATTACTACTCATTTTCCCTCTGGGAATTTAATACAAAAGGCCACCATATTGAGTTCCAATGATATCCTAGGCACTGGGTTAGGCGCTTTCTGTTGACTCTAATTTAATGCAGTGTTTTCTTTAAGCCAGCTACAGGGAGAATTAGTAACATGAGTGGATAGGGTGCTACTTAAGAAAGAAGCTATTAATGCCTGCCATTTTCATTTTATCAGAGGTCTCAGAAGCACTGTAAGATAATTATCGATAATCTGGGTGAAGACCTCTAACTCAAATCCAATTAGCAGAATCTGTGGGTAATTTCAGGCATGTGGGCACCTTGCCCCCACACTCCTCAGTTGAGTGATCTTCAGAGCCTTGCTCCTGATTTTGGCCATGACAGTGGAGCACCCGAAAATGGGGAAGACTTTAGTGTCCCCGAACCACTCCTCTAGAGCATCTTAGCATTGGAATTAATTTACCAAGGGTTTCTGAAGAGCTGCATGGAGATTAAGCCACACAATTCCCTCTGGGTGTTAGCATAACAGCAGCCACCTACAGTGAAGGTTTCCACAAAAGGGGGGTAACTACAGCCAACCAGTGACAGGGAAATACCTTGACAATACAGGACAGAAATATCTGGATGCTATAATCCTGTTTTGATTTCTTTTAAGAGAGAGGATTATTGGATGTTTAAATAAATATTAGCCCAGTTCAATGACATGCTTCTAATTTATCTAATCTATTTGTTTTATAAACCAGAGACCCAGAGCAGAAGGAGGTTCTGGTTCACCTCGGCTGGAATAGAATGGCATAATGGGGAGGCCTGGATGGGGTCCTTCAGATGACTGACTGGATTAGAGCATCTGTAAGGTCCAGTTAAACTGTGTCCTTTGTTTTCTGTGAGATGGCACACCGGTTGAGGACACTTCTTGCGGTCAAACTGTCTTGGGGGCTACAAAAGGGACAGTTGCATCGAGCCTTGGGCTCCTCCTTTCTCAGCCCAAACCAAGGAGCCAGCTTTACCCAGGGCAGCTCAGGAGCAGGAGCACAGTCCCTGGAACAGAATCTGAGTTGCCTGTGTTCGGCGTTTTTCTAAAGGAAAGGCTGGAGGCGAATTTGGTCACTGCTGGTCCTCCCCAGGAAAGTGTGCCCATGAAGCCACTCCGCCCCCGCCCCCATCTTGGAAGTTAAAAGAAACTGAAGTCTTCGTGGTTTATTTTATATGCAACCATCAGCAAATGGAACAGAGGCACTTAATACATAGGGTGTCTCAAAAAATGTATACACACTTTGGTTATTAATTCCAGTGGGTTAAACCTGAAAATAAAGAAACATCAATTGGGCTATCAGAAAAAAGTGTATATACATTTTTTGGGGACTATATATATATTCCTTGTTTGGAAATGGTAAAAAACAGGCATAGCTTATACAGGGAAATAAACGTTTTCTCTCTTCAGAAAAATTCTCTGCATTCCTCTTAATCAATACAATTAATTTAGCTTTTATCTAAAGTTCCTTTTTTTTTTTTGAAAACAGCCTTTCACTTGGAATCCAAAATCAAAAGGGTCCCCAATTAAGAAAACATTTTCTGTTGTGCTGAATTCATGTTACCGTACCATGAGCTCTGACATTTTGTTTCTGTGGTAACCAAAATCAGCTGATTAGTTGGCATGGCAACAGAAAAGATGTAATCCCAGCAGACACACTCTAATCAATGCCCCCAGCACAGATGGTCTCCAGAGGATCAACAAGAAAGGGGCTGGCAGGCATTCAGCGTGTCACGTGCCAGCGGGACTAGGCCAGGGACCAGGGACCGGCAGAGAGCATTTCTCAAACTAACCGGCAGCTTTTTAACCCTTCCCTCTCTGACTAATTGGGAGGCACTATGGGCCATGTAGTTACACGTATAATAGAGTTCTCACCAAGCTTTTATGAAATAAAATGTGCTTTTTAGGTGTGTTTGTTTAATTGTCTTGGTCTTTATGCCTGGAACAGAATGCATGAAATAGTGTTGCTATTATTATTATTATTATTATTATTATTTTAGTTACTAGATTACTAGCTTATTATAAAATGACACAACTCAGAAACAGCCAGATGGAAGGGATGCAGAGGGGGGACTATGTGGGAGGGGCGAGGAGTTTCCATACCCTGAGAGCTCCACTCTCCACAAATTTCTACGGGTTCACCTGGTGCTTTTAGATGAACAGTTGCATAGTGCTCATTGTATTTTCCTTAGAGATACTGTACATGTAAGTGCATGTCTATACATATATTAGAGCAATATGGTTGTTGGTCGTGTCATAATTTGGTTAGTTAGGACAAGAGTAGGAATAGCACGTGGTGTCACATGCTCAGGTGAGAGCGATGAGCTAACTGTCAAAGACAAGAGTGAGTGCTCACATAGGAAACTGGCAGGTGCACTGCCACGATACCCGGCTATTGTAGTAAATCATTTCATCATAAATAATTGAGGCCAGAAAAAAAATAAACCTGTGTTTATAGAAGGGACAAAGGTGTCCGTTAGTGGCTGGGATTATTTTTCTAGTTTGTGATACCTAAAAGTCAGCCAACATGTACCCCAGGGAGGACTCATCTCGGCATCCGCCAGTATTCCCACCCTCAAATACAATTTGAGAGTCTATGATGCCAAAAACCTTGGTGATTGCTCCTCTGATTATGAAGCCTTGTTTTCTATTTGATTTGAAATTGAATATAGAAAAGAAAGGCTTCCTAATGTGTGTTTTAAAACTCTAATTACATATTTATCCATAATCTATAATGTTGCTAGGATCAGGAAATTGCAAAACATGTACTGCGCTCCTGAGGAATATTAAGTATTACGGTTGATTAGGACTGCGGCTGAGTTTTGATTCACCAGTTGACCAAATTTTCATAAAAGCGACTCAGAACCACTGGCTCAAATGCCAATTGGGGAATTCGAGTTTATTGATTGTCTAAATTAGAGCGATGTGCTAAGAAATGCCGTGTACTAATAGCTGCCCACCCCCCTGGGAAACAAAGCATAGGTCTCAAACTATTTCTCTCTGTGACACTGAAAGTTCATTAACCCACTGTTTTATACTAAATAGCCTGATTACTTTCTTACACGGAGATGAGCTATTTTTAATTAATATAAGAACAAAAGAAAAATGGGAACGATTCTTTGGGTTGTATAATAATCACTAAGGAGCAAAAAAAGAGAACACTTTCAAATTTTCTAAAAATAAATGTGCATAATTAGCATCTGGACTAAGTCCACATAGCTAAGCTATATTTCCCAGAAAGTAATATTTTTCATCACAGTGTAGAAATATTCATTATGAGAGTTGGCAGACTGTATTGCCATGGAGGAGTCAGATGGGTGATCTAAAGAATTGGAGGTGGCCCTGCTGGTGCGGCTCAGTTGGCTGAGCATCGTTCTGTGCACCGGGAGGTCACTGGTTCAATTCCTGGTGGGTTGTGGGCTCAGTCCTCAGTAGGGGATGTGCAGAAGGCAGCCAATTGGTATTTCTCTCACATCGATGTTTCTATCTCTCTCTCCCTCTCCCTTCCTCTCTCTGAATTCAATAAAACCATATTTTAAAAATAGAAAGAAAGAAAGGAAGAAAGAAAGAATTGAAGCTTGAGGCCAGAATGTGCAGCCTTCCTGGGGGGTGCCCTGGATGCCTGGACACTGACCCTGCCATCTGCGGCAGGGCATTCCCCAACGAGGAAGGATGCAATAGAGAAAACCCCAATTTCTTCACTGGAATAAAAAAAGCCCTTTATCAGTTCACCAGGAGAATGGGATTCTTTCCTATTTCAAACCAGCCCTGAGTAGACGGCACTACATCTTCAGAGCAACTGACTATTGTCATTTATACAATAGATGGTGTGAGAAAGAGATTGAGGAAACATATAAAGGGACAACCACAAGATACAGTTTCCTATCAATGGCCACAGGATTTGTAAGTAGCTCCTTCATTATGGCAAAAGTTTTATTTAATCACCATGGATTTTTTCCCCCTTAAAGCATAAGGGATTTGTGTGCTTTTCTTGAATTACCTAAAAGTAACACTAAGCCTTGACAATAATAATAATAATAATAATAATAATAATAAATAATGATGATGATAATGAAGCAGCAGAGACGGGCTTTCTCTGCAGAGCCCAGGCTTTGTAGCCCTAGAAATGGACTGTGTATCCATCTGATCTACAAGAGGATGGAAATGTGTTATGACTCCAAAATGAAATGAGACGCAGACAAATTAAATCATCATCCCAGCAATCATTCCTTTCCACAGAGCACAACTCTCTTCCCAGCACCAGCTTCTGCACACGGGGGGGATTCTTTGTGTCTGAATGACAGCCTTCCTCTCTGCTCCATTGTCAGAGGAAGAAAGAGAAAACCAGCTCCTGCCCTACATTTAAAATGTCTCTTGACCGAGTCAAGAGACCATATAATTTGTGGCATTTCACGACGTGCCTTTGCATTTTATGACCTTTTCCTTTGCCTTTGTTTTTTTTCACACATTCGTGGGCAGCAGAGAGATTAAACTGCATCAACAAGATCAGAGACTTCTTTAAACAATAAACATCTTATTTGTATTTTTTCGGCATATTGTGCGCAAATAACAGACACGTCTTCCGTTTTATCATTTGGGCTTCTGCAGTTAACCCTGATAATTCAACTTCTCTTAACTATAAAGAGAGGGTTATCGCTTGTGTTTTCAACGAGAAGAGACAGCTACTATCATTAATACTACAAGTTAGTTTCACATTGAGTCTTAGTTAAAATGCAATGAAGAAGTGTTCATTGAAAAGAAGCTTCTGCTTGCCAGATTCTGTGACTATTTGCTCTTACTGGTTTTACTACTTTGGAGAAGACATAGAGGGACTGTCTGTAATGTTCCAGAAAGGTCTTTGCCCAGAGGGAGTACTCCATACGGCAGCTATCTGTGCACGGGACAGGCCATAGGTGAGGAATGTAGAGAAGATGGGCTTTCTCTTTTTCATTTTGAACCCTTCACAGGCCTTGAATCCCTCCTCAAAGGTTGATCTGTCCCCCCGCCCCCCGTGTTTCTCATGTTCTCTCTCATAGCCAACTTGCTGACTGACCAGTCGTAGAACTTCTTAGAATTTGGGGAAACCACCTTTAAGCTCCAAATTCCCTAACTTCTTTTATATTTTTATGTTCCTTAAAGGTCATGGTTAGTCGAGTTGTGGTTAGTTGGATTCTTCCCTTGTCCTGTTGGTTCACATTGAATTTAGCTTTTAAAAAGTGTTTAATTTTGGTAACATATAGAATTTCTTCAGCAGGTAATAGTATTCTGATGATAACTGTGATTCTAGGTGGTCTTTGGATAAACCTGAGCGTATCTCTGAATCAGACGACCAACACTGGGAGAACATTCTTTTAGCTGTAGAAGATCCTTTATATAAAAAGCAACATGCTGATTCAGAGGCCTGAGTTTAATAGGCAGCCAAACCTCTTACCCTTAATTTGGAGGCTCTATCATGCTTGACTGTGCTCCATGTCATATGCACACAACTGAGAACAGTGTTCACCAGGAGTCTAGCCATGTCCCAAACCAAAAGATCACCTGACCGTGCCGAAAGAGTCTGAGGAGTGAGCTCTCAGCTCCGAGTTCCAGGAGAAAGCTTCCCTTATTTCCCTTAAATACACCGAGAGAAAAAGCCATGGCGCAGATGCCCCTCACCTTGGTAAACATGGGCTTCCCGTGCTGGGTGACCATCGCACACTGGTCGCAGTCCACCGTGATGGATGAGTTGTGGTAGGACTCCTTCGAGTGCTTGAGGATGTAGTACAGGTCAGTCACCCCTCCCTCAAACACCGTGCTGAAGTAGCGGGGAATGAGGGTCCTGCCGATCGCTGGAGGGAAACAGAGCAGCAAAAAATCAATGAAAATATCCGCTGGTCCCACCCTCCACACCATCGCCAGATGTGCAACCGGATAAAATCATCTCCAGAGACCATGCCAGGAGGCCAGTTTCTCCTTATAAACAGCCACAACCCTTCTGGGTTATAGTTTATAAAATAAAATCCTCAGCTATTCAGAAAAAAAAGTGTATGGTCATCTCTCCAGATTTTGTGGCCCTTGAAAGTCAACAGTGAAAGGGGTAGTAGTCTTAAGAGAATGAAGACAAACACATTGACTACTTTGGACCTCATGTATGTTCTCTAAGGGGACATATTTTCCAAAAATAAAACACATCCAGCCCACTCGGATTTCATAATGGATTGTGTACAGGCTAGTTTTCAGTCATGCTTTAGTAGTAGTCGTCACAATAATATAAATTCTAATAATGTAGCGCTTTGTAGTGTGTGAAGGATTCTGGCATTCTCTCATTGGATCTTTAGAACAACCCCAACAGTGCGGGGGACTGAGACCCAAAAAGGTTATTAAGAAAAGAAAGAAAAGAAAAAAGAAAAGAAAAGAAAAGAAAAGAAAAGAGAAAAAAGAAAAGAAAAGGGTTGTTAGGAATGCTTTAAAGTCACATAACTTGTGAATAGAAAATTAGGGTCTCTCACTCCAAATCTGCAAACACCCAGACACTCTTTCCAAATCTGTGTCTCAAACCGCCTTAATGAACGGAAATCTTTAAAAAGTGAACCATATCTGCACATACGGAGATCCATACCTAGTCAGCGCTTACTACTCATCTGTCCGTTTCTGGGGTTGGATAGGGTATCTTTCTAGCATAAAAGGCCCATTTTAAGAGAACTTGGTACCATTCCCTTGCTCTAAATTGGTCTCTTTTATTCCATGTGCCTGCCCTGCCCCCTTTCAATTGGAGCAATTGCTAAGTAGCTGGGTCTCTCTGATATATGACGCTTAGAAACAGCTAACAAGCCCTTGCTTCAGCAGAGATTTTAAATCCTCTTACACTGAAAAATCCAACTCATAATATCAGGAATTTTGCCTATGTGCAGATTTTGAGGCAAAATACTAAAGCACCCTCAAGGGATCCAAGGTTTTTAATAAATCTCTTACATTCACTATATAAGGCCTCCTGAAAGACAAAAATAATATTTAAAATAAATACATCACCAAAGAGAGCTTCAGTGGGAAAGATCATGCAATCTTCACTTGAATGTTTAAAAATATTTAATTTCAGTTTAATAGAATCAGTGTTAATCTATTCCATATGGATCTATATCTCTTTTGCACATGGATTGGGGGAAAAATAACTATGAAAAGAATATTCTGCCAAAGAGTTTTCTGAAACAATCTCCAAAGAATCCTGACATGGACGACTGGTCTCTGAATAATTTATAGAGTTGTTATTGCTTCATATTTACTGCAGTTAAAATCGATCAACAAGTGTGCTCTCCATATCCCAGGATCTTCGGCAATTCCATCTTAAATAATCCTTATACACACACTTCCTAAATCCTGCCTGATCCCCAATAGTGCATGTTCATTCACTAAATATAAAATTCAAAGGAGAGTAATTTGAGTCCACCATAAACATACGCATGGCTTATATTGTAAAGAAAACTTTGTCAATGTGCAAAATCTTATTGTACTTTGCTAAAGAGATAAAATTAATTTTATGCATTTCAAATATCCTAACTTAGAGCTAACTACCACAAAACAATGCTAGTAATTTGACATTTTGGGAGTCTGTACTTTGGAGAATAAATATAAACCACAAAAACGTAGATGTAGAGTGAAATATTTCACTGCTATATCCAAGGAATTGTCAGAGTAAAAGGTTCCTGCAAATAAACATTACTAGATTAGACACACTGCTATTTCTCCATCATGAATTCTGCACAATTTAATTCCTTTGCAGAAGTGTTTGCTATGTATTATCATCATTTTCATTCATAATGTAAGAGAAATTGAATGAGAAAAAGTTTGAGATTCCTTAACTTTAAACCTAAATTTTTAACTAGCTCTTTAAGTCTAGAAAATGTACAAACTATATGGTAAATATACTTAGAGGGAAAGGCAGTTTCGCTTCATGGACTACTTTCAAGCACTCTAGGAAATGGCTGCTATGGAGACCTGAGGTTGGTTCCAGCCCTTTTCCTTTGCGGGACTGTCCCTACCCTTTTCCCCATGGTCCCATTTGGGCCATCACTCAACACAGCTCCAGTATCCACTGTGGTAGAATCCTACCCTGGTCCCAGTGAACCATGACGCAGTCTCCTCTGCTCAGATACGGGCTGGACCCTGCAATCTTTAATCAGTAGAATGTGGCACAAAAGACCGTGTCTAGACTAGAAGCTTCCACATTGTGCTTGGGGGCAAGTCAGTTCAAGTCAGTTGTGATGTACAAAGTTTAACCGCTGTGAGGCCATAGCCCGAGAAGCCCAATCTAGCCGCGCGGAGCAGTCACATAAAGAGAACTGTGTCTTCCAGCCGACAGCCAGCACCAACTTATTTGTGGGAGTGGGGCCCCCTCGGAAGTGAATCCTTGAGCTCCCTCTGCGCTGCCTCAAGCTGACGTCACCTGGAGCAGAGATGGGCTGTCTCCCGTATGCTTTGCCCAAATTGCAGAATCATGGGAAAATAAAGGCAATGTTTGTATTTTAAGCCAACAAGTTTTGGAGCATTCATTTTTAAATGTATCAATGAATAATCATAGTGCCCTTTCACAGTGCTAGGCTACAAAGATGGGTAAATCAGTGTTTTTCCCTGAAAGAAAGAGGCAGTTTTTGCCACTAAAACACATGAATATAGAATACAGAAGCTCACATCCAGAGGAAAGCAGAGCAGAGAGACAGAGGGACTTTGTGGGCTGATTTGGGCCTCCTCTTAGCTGGGACCGAAGCCAACTTTAGTCCTCAGAAGTCCCATTTTGTGAGATGTGCCTGCCCCTCTCTTTTTAAAATTATTATTTTTTAAATTTTTGTTTGAGGCCCTGTCCTGGTAGCTCAGCTCGTTAGAGTCGCCCCAATACACCAAGGTTGTGGGTTCAAGAATGGCAGGGGGGGCCAGGCAAGCACGTACAAGAACCAACCAATGAATGCATAAATGGGTGGGGCAAGAAATCACTGTTTGTTTCTCTCTCTCAAATCAATAAAGAAAAACTTAAAAAAGGTTTTGTTTGAATGAGTTGGTATGAGCTTCCTGTTCTTTGCAAACAGAGGCACCCTGATCCACGCCCTGTTCCAGGGTGGACATAAAGTGAGGAGCATGGGAATCTGCAAAAGACAGGACTGTGTCAGAAGCTGAAAGGGAGACAAGGGGGGTCAGTGGCGGGAATAGTTTCCTAAGGCCACTGTAACTAAGGGTCACTAACTCGGCGGCTTGAACTCTATTTATTTGTTTATTTGACACAGTGTTCTGACAATCTGATGCGGGCCTTGCTGGGCTACGAGGTGTCGGCGGGGCTGCCTTCCTCTCTAGAACCTCCGGGGAGAACCCGCTTGCTGCTTCTTTCAGCACCTAGGGGCTGCTGGCACCTCTCAGCTGTGGCCCTGCCTCCAGGGGCTGCTGGCACCTCTCAGCTGTGGCCCTGCCTCCAGGGGCTGCTGGCACCTCTCAGCTGTGGCCCTGCCTCCAGGGGCTGCTGGCACCTCTCAGCTGTGGCCCTGCCTCCAGGGGCTGCTGGCACCTCTCAGCTGTGGCCCTGCCTCCGGCCTCACAGCAGCGCGGTGATGGGATCCACGCAGGGCATCGCTCTCGCTTCCTCTGCTGCCTCCCTCTCCCGTGTTTAAGGACCCTTGGGACCGCCTTGGACCCACCCAAATAACCCAGGATCACCTCCTATCTCAAGGTCCTTAACTTAATCAGGTCTGCAGAGGTCCTTTGCTCTGCGGGGAAACATCGGCACAGGCGGCCGGGATTAGCACTGCCCACCCCGGGGCCACTGTTCTGCCTTCACAGAACAGCTTTGCCAGAGAGCTCCTGTTCTGCAAGGAGAAGAGTAAAAAATATAACGTGCACACGCGCGCGCACACAATGAGCAATAGTGTGCAGTGAGTGGGACAGACACCCAGAAAGAACATCGCATGTGCTTGAGGGAGCCACTCTGCAGCTCATTCACTGATTTCCTCTGTAAACATTCACTGAGCCCAGAGTGGGTGCAAGGCTCCTGGGTGGGCCCTGGAAACACAGACAGATTTTTGCCCCATCTTTCAAACATGTCCAACAAGAGAGTTAATGAGTACCTAAGTATCTACAAAGCAATGTGATAATAAATTAGAAAAGGAATTTGTGATTTTGAACTCTTAGTTTCTTCTGACTCTTCAATTCAAGGTAAAATTGTATTATTTTTGAAGCACTGAGAAGGTTAAAGTGTCCTTTGAATTTCATAAATTGTGCAACCACACTGCGCAGCCTAATATAAATGACTTTAAATCAGTGGACATTTCAGATTTAGCTCTGGCGATCCCCTAAAACTCATCAGCCACACTAAATCTAAATCTATTTAAATGTTACATTGTCACATTCATATGCTAGATATACACTTTGCATTTATACTTTAATTCTTGGAATTAAAAATAATTTAAATATTGGTATAACTAAATCTACATTGTGTTTCCATGTAAAGAATTATATCTTACGAATATTCCTGAAGAGAGATTGAAGACTACAGTAGGTTGTAACAGAGATTCTACTTTTCTAATACATTTCATTCAACGCTCCAAAAGTTGGTAGGCTGATGGTGCTTTGGAGGCAAGACCTAACTTCTGTCTTTTCTCGTAGGCGTTACTTGTGGATGTTACGAAATGTACAGGATACGTAGACATAGTAGCTGATTTCCTCCCATTTAGAAACGAAATGGTGTACATTGGGAACTCTTAATCATTGAGAAGATGTAAACTACCGTGCACCTGCCTTTTAGGACATTTCATTCTATTGTATCTTATCCGTTTTAGAACATTTCATCTCTATTTATTTCTATGTCACTAAGAAATGCTTTTCTTTAACTCTTAAGAATGTTTATAGGCAAGTCACATGAAAGGCATCACAAGTAGAAAATAATCTAATGGGGAAATGTTCAAATGAGTAATCAAACTATAAATTAAAATAATAAAAAGATTAAAACATAAACCTGGTGATGCTGTGGTGAAACAGGCATACTCAAACACTTCCAGGGAAATCAATTATTATGCCTTATCTGGAGAATCTGTAGCTCTAGTAGTTTATTAGGTGGGACTCCAATCTCTTTGTAAATACTTTTGCCAAATTGTAATTCTAATGTTCAGATCACAAGTGCCCTGAAGTTCTTCATGTCTTAATGCTAAGACCTTTTCACATGAGATTATCATTTACTATTCTAAATGCCTGTACTTTCTATCTGTCAAAGGCAATTCACTTCAAAAAGTAAAATAAAATAATAAAATAAAATAGTTTGAGAATTCTGACAAATGCAGAACAAGAGGAAGGCTTACAACTAACGATGTATTAGTACCACCACTTTACACTTGGCAACTATTTAACTAATGATTCTCCTCACTGACCAGAGAACACTCATAACCACATATTTTGTGTTTTTAATTTGGTGAAGTTAATTATAATAAAATAATTGATTAATATGGTTTTAAAATTTTTTTGTAAACATGATAACGGATAAATTGGTTATCTGAATCCAAGTAGTTTTATACAGTCGTTCTAAACTTGCAGGACTTCAGCAATCCAAATGGAAAGTCTACCACGGAGGTACTTAATAAACATAAAGATTCACTATGCTTTAGACTTATCAGTATTCAGAAATCAATGAATGCATTATGCTAACATGTAAATGGTGATAATGCTCCTAGGAGTGAAATAAACACTACTGATGATTTCATTTATGGTAAATAACCATCATAATTAGCCAAACAGTGGAAATAAATCTTGCTCAAACTCTGATGGGGGTGATATGGGCTCAAGGCACATTCCTTTGACTTGGTGAAGGCAGAGGAAGTCAAATAAACTTTATTTTCATGAATTGACATCATTTTCAATCTAACCTACCTTTTCCTCTTTTCTCAATCAAAGCAATTTGACTTCAATAATCACCTCTCTTGCTATTTCAAAGACTTGTTCATTGACTATATGCATCCTGGAGGTAAACAGCAGGCAAGTGGGGAGACTGGCCACCGTGGAAGGCTGTAGTGAGGAGGTGATGATGGAGATGATTTCTGATCGAACGTGGTCATGTGAATATCCAGGAGTGAAGAGGTCCAGGCCCAGGGAAAAGCAAGGGCAAAGTCCCCAAGACAGGAATGAGTTCGATCTGAATGACCTTGGTATGTCCCAGAGGGAAGGCAGTGTGGCAAGAGCAGTCAAGAGATGATAGATGAGCTCAGAGAAAGACAAGGACCGGATAATGTGGCTCTTCCTAGACCATGGCAGAGGCTTGCATTTCACTCCTGGTGCAATGAGATAGCAGTGGAAGGTTGAGCCAGTGATATGACCTGATGGACCTATTCTAGTCTTCTTAAATGTAGTATGCATCTGCCAACAGGGTCCCAAAACCCCACATTTTCTGATCCTCCTAGAAATCTACTAGACATGTTTTCTTCCATTTTCTACTTACCAAATTTTTAATAACTTGACTAAGACTTCAGCCACACCACCTTGCACTAGGTGACAGCTAGAGACAATGATGACTGAGGCAGGCCCCATCCTGTGCTTAGGGAGCTTTCCATCAAACAATTCTTAGAGATATTAATTCATTAATTAAGGACAAGTGACATGTGTGCCATGGCTCCATCTGTTTATCCATTGCCTGACACAATAAGGATCCAATACATATTTGCTGAATGAGTCCATGCAAGCCATGAATGGATTTACAGTTCCAAATTGTAGCAACTTGCATGTGAGCCTGTCTCGTTTCATCTCATTTAACCAGTGCTTTGGCATATTCAGATAATTCTGGATCCTGATTCTGTCAGCCATCCCACAGGCGATTTTCATGATGGACAACATTCCTTTTTCCCTTTGTCCAAGATACTGACAATAGCATTGTGCAGGAGGGGTCCACAGCCAGGGCTGGACTCTACCCATGATTCAACAGCCTTTGGGTATGAAATTGAAATCCTTGACTAACTTCTGGAATAAGTCCAGGCTCTAATCCTTGATGCCTCATAGAAATAATGCAGGATCAATGGGGAGAGAGTGAGATGTTGGAAAAAGACCTAAGTGGAAAGATGAACAGACATCAATCAGACACAGGTGACCAGGGGCAGAGAGTCGTCAGGCTGAGGGAAGAGCGCGTTAGGGAGCACCGTGCGTTTCTCATGACTTGGGCTGCTGTCTTGACCGGCTCTTATATATTTATGCCCTAGAGGAACTCGCCTGGATGAACTACTCTGCTCCATAGAGCTTTCTCACTCTCTCTTTATGACAGTACAGTATGTTTCTTTTGTTATCCAAATCTTATAATGTAGTTCACACCTGGTAGAATTATTTCTGTCGCCTGTATTTTAACATTTTCTCAACTACTATATTTATTCTTCAAGATGAACCTTAATATAATATTTTCAAGTCCCTCCCTCCAAAAAAGTGGGAGGAGGTTGATTTAAATTTAATTTAATTTATTAAGAAAGAGTTGACAATGCTAAGATGCATAATCTTTCCATTCAAGAACATGAAATGCTTGTTCATTTGTTTGTCTTTATTTCTACATCAAAAAAATTCTGCCGTTTTTTACATAGAGATACCTAACATTTCTGGTTAAGACAATCCTTTCATACTTCAGTAATGCCGAATGGTTAATACATTTTTAATTGTATTTCTAGTTGGAACGCAGACAATTAAAGTTTTTATTAATTTTAATAGCTTTTTTAGAATTTTTAAAAAGTTTTATAGATAAAGGAACCTATCATTCCCAAATATTGATAATTTTTTCTTTCTTTCCAATATATTTGTATCATCAGTTTCGCATCTTATTGCAATGGTTAGAAGAGAACTTCCAGAAAAATAAGATTAAATAATGAGAGAAGTTACAGAACTTCTTTCCTTAGTATTTGTTTAGAAAATGCCTCCAAGATTAAGGAAATACTGTATGTTGATTTGACAGCATATTATTTATCATGGAAAGGAAAGCAAATAATTTTTCTAATCTTTGTTTTTGTGATTTTTTCTTTTTTATCCTGATGGATGTTTAATTTGATCAAATGCCTTTTTAGTAACTACTAATGATATAATTTTCTTTAGAAAGCTATCTATATATTAACATATTTTCAATTATTGAACAATTTTTCTACTCAATATAAACCTCTCTCTTGTGCACACGTATACATTTTTGCATAAATTCAACTTATGCATTCATTCCTTTAACACTACCCATGAAAACTGTGTTCTGTATGAAGCGCTACCTTAGGTACTAAATTCGAATGACAGTCAGAGAAGACCCCAAGTTTAGTCCAGTGATTACCAAAGCATTCTGTAACCCCAGTGGGTTTCTGAAGATCTCAAAACACAGCCCTAGCTAGTTCTTATTTTTATTTTTTGTTGAATTTATTAGGGTGACATTGGTTAATAAAATCATATAGGTTTCTGGCATACAATTCTATAATACATCATCTGTATATTGCATTATGTGTTCACCACCCCAAGTTAAGTCTCCTTCCATCACCCCTTATCCCTTTTTTACCTTCTTCTACCTCCCTCTACCCCCCTTCTCCTCTGGGAATCACCATTCTATTGTCTGTGTCTATGAGATTTTTTTTCTTAATTCCTTCACCGTTTCACCCAGCCCCCAAACTCCCTCCCCTCTGATAGCTGTCAGCCTATTCTCTATATGTGAGTCTGTTTTTATTTTGTTTGTTAATTTTGTTCATTAGATTCCACATATAAGTGAAATCATATGGTTCCTGACCCCTAACTGGTTCTATACTTTTTAAAAGAATTGTTTAAAAAGGGACATGTTTAGCATGTTTCTCTGATTCGAGTAGGAATGATCTCAACTCATGGTACTACTGATTAGCTCCTGATTAGTGATTATGAATAGCACTTAACATATATAGAAAAATATAGTATAAAATACTAACAATTATTAATAAGTGCAATTAGGTTATCCATGATTATATTCAACACCCTCATTTTACAGGAGAAGAACCTGATGGCCAGAGAAGTAAAACTGCATAGCTACTTGGAGGCGTGGTGGTGTAACGCAGGACGCCTGTTGTTTTAATCAACCATCATTGGTTTATTTCTATGCCCAAATTTAATTTTTATTAATTTTTAAATTAATAATACAAGTGCAAAACACGAATACATTACTGCCACAGAGACCCACTCCCGGTTCCCTAGATCTGGCTCCTCATTCTAGGCATGGGCTGGACCTCACGTCCTCAACTGCCTTTCAGCGGAGGCTGCCACATAATGGAGTTGTGACCACTGTCCAATGGACATGTGCATTGTTTTTATTTTTTCAACTAAGCAGACATCAAGAAGAAAAATTGACTTTCAGACGTGATATTTTTTTTTTACCCCAAACCCACACATTTGGCTAAAGGAAGAAAAAACTGCTCCCAACTAGAGGAGCGAGAAAGGTCCACTCCTTGGTTTTTCAGAGGTGCCAACCTTCAAGAACGCTTATGAAATTATTTCAGGGTGATTTATTGGAGCTTCTCAAACTTAAAGCCATGGGAACACCACAATTCATTCCATTTTGTGTTTTAATATGAGTACAACTCAACTGGGTTAGCAAAACGTCACCAGAGAAACAGAAATATGCGTGTGATTTCAGACTTAATGGAAACCAGGGCTCGGCACCCGCAGTCATGCCAAGCATGGTGAATGAGCCATTTCCCCTCTGGAGCGGAGGCAGACGTGGGTAAGGCTGGGCCCTCCCCCAGGCCTGGGTGTTAAGTGGTCACTAAAACAGAAGCTAATAAAATATAACCCTTGGCAGTGGATTTTGAAGTCAAAGGAAAGGTTTATAGAATTAAAATAATCAGCTGGCTGCCCCACCACCCTTCTCACATCTCCATTTCTTTTTTTCTTTTTTTAAAAATATGTTTTTATTGATTTTTGAGGGAGAAAGAGGGAGAGGGAGAGAAAGAAACACTGATGTGAGAGAGAAACATCAATTGGTGGCCTCCTGAACAGGAGTCGAGCGGGTGATCTTTTGGTGCACAGGATGACGCTCGCCTACTGTGAGCAGGGCTCTCACCCCCATTTCAGTCTCACCCGCATCCTCAGTATTTCCATGCACTGCGCTCCTCAGAACTTCTGCTCACGCAGCGCCCTCTGCCTGGGGGGTTCCAGTCCCACCTCTCGGACTTCATCCCAAGCCTCAGCATCCTCAGATCTCAGCTACAGCACTATCCATCCCCTTGGCCGAGCATCACGCTTTTCCACTTCTTTCCTCTATAGGCAAAGTGATTATAATCTTGGGTGTTGCAGAGAAAGCCACAGATGCATGCACTGGCTGTGCATTTACTTACTCTGTGACCTGGACTGATGTTCTTTAAACCTGTTTCTTCAGCTGTCAAACGGGCATGGGATAGTCACTAATAATGAGCCGTTCCAAGTATTAATAAAATCCTGCGTGCGAAGTGCTTACACAGAGCCTGACTCCGCTGAGCTCTTAACGCACATCATTGCTCCCGTAACACCCTGCATATGTACAGGCCACGAGCCTTACCCCGCTGTATTGTAATAATCAGCTTTATTGTCTTTCCTTCAGTGACTGTCGTTCCCTGATGGCGGAGAACATCTCTCGATCATTTCAGTATCACAGCGCATCTGTGATGTAAATAGCTGCTTAAGAGATGTTTGGCAAATGGATGAAGGCGGACTTGGCACGTCTGTTTGGACAGCCTGCCAACTTCACACTGGTTATGCGTGCACGTGGGTTTATAACACAGAGCTCAAGCCACTCTCACAGTTCAGGGCCAGGGAACCAAGACCACAAGAACAGAAGGTTTCAGGGGCCCCATAACTTGGATTTCCAGAGCTGAAATTTCGAGTTCAGATCATTAAAAATTAAAGACTAATCATTTTGAAAGTTTCATCTTGGGATTCAAGTTAATTTTGATTTTTCCAAGTAAAAAAAGCATTCTATACAAGACTCCTTAGTTTGAAGGGCTTCTCTCTTACTGTATCTGTGTGCATAATTCACACACACCCAAACTTCATAAAGAAAAGCATTCTTCTTTCAAAAGAAGAATGAAGGAAAGAGAGAAAGACTCTACATGCAGGCCAGGTCAGCATTCCGGAGGCACCTTGCTGGGGAAGTAAAATCCCTGGAAATGAACAGCACTAAGAGGGTGAGGTTCTCATTCCCCAGGCGTCTGTTGGGGACTGTGAATCAGACCCTAGGCTCTGTCTACAGGAAAAGGAACCAGGGCTTCCTTTTCAATGTGAGTTCAATGTTTCCTAGGATTTCTGACAGCAGGTCCTCAGAGCCCAACTGAACCCACACAAGTGTGCTAAAAAATGTGTGGGCGCCAGTTGTTGGGGTGCCAGTTGTTAAAAATTAAAGACTAATCATTTTGAAAGTTTCATCTTGGGATTCATCTTGACATTCTGTGTGCAGATTTTCAGGAAAAAACCTGAGGATTTTGGCTGAAGAAGGCAGCCCCTGGGCCGTCTGGGGGTTTGGGGGTGAGTCTGACTTGCGTGAGCCTTGCTCCCTGGTTACCAGTGCTTGCACATACCTGCTGACATGTCTTATAGGTTGAACGATATAAATGCCCCTTCACTTTTCACCACTATCTGATAGTCCTTTCTGTGAAGCTGCCTCATGTCCTTTAAATGAGAGGACCGTAGCTGCATTCTTCGAGATGAAAGGACATCCTGGCCTCTGTCTGCACTTCTCCAGGAGGACAAATGACCCTCTTACTGGGAACACCAGACACCCACTGGACCACATGAACCAGGAGCAAGGTCACTGCCTCTGGATAAGTACTGCTTGGGACTCTCTGGCACCCCTCTTTCTCCTCTATCACTATTAAGAACTGATAAGAAGGTCCAGGAACCCTCCTGCCTTGCTCCTCCCAGGAGAGAGCAATTGGTTCGAGAGCATTGACCTGGGAGCCACCCTGCCTGGGCTTGAATCCCAGCTCTGTCCCATAGCAGTTGTGTAACCTTGGGCAAGTTACTCAGTCATTCTGGCCTCCAGTTTTTCATCGGTTAAATGAGAGTGAGAACAGCACTAGCCTCAGAGGAATGTCACCCAGAGCACCTAAGACCATCCATGAACTGCACTGACCTTGGCTAAACTCTATCCTGTACCCTAATTAAGGTTTCCTCATAACATTTGTCACTACCCATATTACGTTACAGTTGTATATTTTATCTGCTCCCCTAGAAAAATACAAACTCCAAGAAGGGAGCAAGTGTCTGTCAGCACCTGGCTATATTCTCAGGACCAAGGGCAATGTGGAGCATGCAATAGGCACTTGGTAAATATTTACTAAATGGTTACACTTTGTATTGGTGCACATCAAGGCATTGAAAACAGTTATTTTATTATTCTATCATTATTACTATTAGCTTGCCGTAATGATTAGACAGCATAGAATATACCTGGGCATTGAGTGTATGTTCAATACACAGTGAATAAAAACTAGAAAGAGAGAGAGAGAAAGAGAAAGGTGGGAGGGAGGGGGGGAGGGAGATGGGGGACGAATGGAAGGAAGGGAAGAAGGGAAGGCATACTGGCAAATAGAGGTGCTGAGAATATAATCAACTACTGTGGGGAGCCCATGAGGGAAAAGGGCGGTGTTAGGAGAGCGAGAAGATGGGCCAGGGCCCGTAAATCCTTGGCCAAACACCCGTCATGAACGAAGCTTGTAGGTCCAGGAGACAAGGCCAGCGGGAGAAAGCTGGTTGGGTCTGAGTGACTGCTGCATGGGGGATCTAGAGGCGTCTCCTGTGCAAGAGACGGTACCTTTTGCTGGTTCCCAGGACTGCACACTCAGAGGAGGCCGAGCTGCCTGCTGGGGTGAGGGTCCCAGGCTCCCCCAGAAAGCGAGTGGTGCTGTTCACCCTCCTTTTACTCGCTAGGTCAGCAGCGTGCAACCTGTTCCATCTCCTGGCACATAAGCTAATTACTAAAATTCTGACCAAAAAGTGGGTGTAACCTTGATTTAGTCACACCAGATGGCTACTGTTGCGTTGGCTGTCATCATTTATTTTTATTTGACAATCTAGGGGAAAAGACATCAATTCTTGCAGCACACCTGTTGAAAACCACTGTGCTAGGTGGCCGGAGAGGAACCAGCCTGGGTGGTGGGAGAAACGCAGGCTGTGGAGTCAGACAAGCAGGGCCAGACCCCTCTTCTGCCGCCACAGAGAGCCACAGTGAGCCACAGAGAGCCACAGTGAGCCACAGTGAGCCACAGTGAGCCACAGAGAGCCACAGAGAGCCACAGTTTGCCACAGTGAACAGGAATGGGCTTCCTAGTCTTTTTAATCTGCAAAGCCCCCGCCCCGCATCAAGGCTAGTGATTATGAACCTAGGTGGCTGGCCATATGCTAGTTACGTGGGGATGCTACTCCCCTTTGTCTAGATGACCTTGAGGATTGACTGAAACAGAAAAAGCACACTGTGTGTCTAGCCAAGCTCTCAGGACACGCCAGAGCCCCAGCGGCTCCACTAGCCAGGGGTGCAGAGCTGGGGCCCTGCACACAGCAAGTGCTCAATAGCTGCCTCCTGAGGGCAGGAACAAAGGCAGAAACAGAACTGCGTCAAGGACCATCCAAACCATGCCTACACGCCACCATCTACCCAGAAAAACAAGGTCATTGGAGGGGTTTTCATAGAGGAACCTGCAAGGTGGCCGCCTTGGAGCGTTCAGAGAGAACAGAGCCATCCCCACCCCGCTCCCTCCCTTCCTAGCAGACCCCAAACTTGTCCAAGCTCCCCAAGAATTAAAAACAGCAGGGCAGGGTAATCTAGGCACCTTTCTCCTGCTAGTCTGTTATTATTTTCTCAAACCTTTGAAAGGCTCTATATTCTTTTCACATTGCATTTGAATGAGGGCTGCTATGTAACTTGTTACTTTAATAACATCTCTTCAAAATTCTTCCTTCCTCCCTCCCCTCCTCCCTCTCTTTCTCCCGCTCTCTCTGTTTCTGCCTTCCTCCCAAGGCTTTTGTTCCCCAATCCCAGCCCCCCCTCAGAGGGAACATAAAGCAGCCTGGGTTTATGGCTCCCGTAAAGAAGAAAGTTTGAAAGGCAAAACCAGAGACGTGATCCCAGCTTTATAACAAACTCCTGTCAAAACATAACAAACCACAGGCAGACATGAGCCGCGGTGACAGAATGCAAGACCATAAAGATGATGGAGATCGGCCGGGACAGGCACTTTACAGAAACAAACACCTTCCTTGCAACAGACAGCGCGAGAGCAACACTGAAAAACCCTTCCTGGGGAAAGAAAGGAACGCGGGCGCGAGAAATAAGGACAGAAGCATAAAATTCAAATGACAACGCGGCCCGAGGAGATAACCCAAGGCGGACAAAGAATCCAATTTTACTAAATCAAGCTGACACCTCCTCCTGACTTTAATTGACCTCAGAAAGCCGGATCCCGAACAAACATAGAATTAAGAAGGGGGCGCGCCCGGTGCAGGAACGGAGCGTGGGCGTAGCTGGCTCAGGTTGTGCTCTCTGCTCGGTCTCGGTTCTGCATGCGAAACGCGACATCATCCGCTGCACCGTCAGCGGCCACAGCACCTGGGGGGGGGGGCGGGATTCGCTGTCCCTGACTGTGCCGCTTGCACGCGAGGTTCCAGCCTGAGGGCAGGATCCTGCAATGCGTCCAAACACCAATGCAGGTTTCCCCCCAGGGTCATCATTGAAAAGCAGCGCAGGAAGCGAAGCAAACCACGCAGGCAGCGTATCTGGAAGCCAGGGACCTGTCTCCTGCCAACTGGAAGCGGCACAAAGGGCGGGAGCGCCCCGCTGGGCCCTATTTGCCAGACTCCCTTCCTTCCTAAGGGTGCTATGTTCGGAAAAACCTCCCCTAATCTCGTGCTTTCCTCTTCTGGACACTCTCTCAGGCCCTTTCTCGTTTATTTTTTCTGAAGAACTTCTCTTTAGCTCCCAACTCAGGAACCACTTCCTCCAGGGTGCCTTCTCTGATTCCCACAGGGTGAGCTGGTTGGGTGCCTCTCCTGCAAGTTCCACTGACAACCTACGTCTCTGTTACAGTATTTATCGCATCACAGTGGTTCTCAAACAGACTACAGTGGGGGAGCATGTTGAGATCAAGATTCCCAGGCCTCACCCCAAGTAGCATCTCTGTCAGTGGGACTGGGATGGGCCCGGGTCTGGCATTTTTAACAAGTATCCCAGGTGCTCTGGATGCAGGTGTCCCCTAGGCCATATTCAGAGACACGGCTCCACTTCAATTGTCTTTATGCCTTTTGAGTACACAGCTTCCAGAAAGTCACCATCTGCCTCGTTTCAGACCCAGTGCCAAGAACAGCCACCCCCATATAGAGCACATGTACATATGCATGTAGGTGGGTGAGTATATATGTTCGTATGTGTGCATATTTTGCATGTATGTATAGTTGGTGTATATATTGGTGTGTACATGCATTTGTGTGTGTGTATGTACCACTGACTGGGCGTGACGTGGACTGTGTTTGGTGTGCTACAGAGTTTGCTCTGTCCAGCAGAGACGAGAATGATCGTGGCACAGAGCACTGGGGCGTCTCACAACCTCCAGCTGTCCCAGGTCTCCTCCACGGGGAACGGCCAAGACAGTGGATGGGATTCTCAGAAAACAAAATAAAAGCAAAAACTCGTGTTTACTGTTAACTAGAGCCACACAGGTAGCTCGTTGCCGCCTCTCTCCCGCCAGGCTTACCCTGCTGATTACCCCAGGGCGCAGACTCTGATAAAGGAGCTCGATGCCACCAAGCAGGAACCTCCCCTAGTGGCTCTCTGCTGAGAGGCAATTTCAAACACCCAGGACTGCAGTGGGGCCACGTGGTGAGATAATTGAGGAACCAGATCTGAAAGGTGCAGTCTCTTTTCTAACATTCCTAACAGTTGTATTTCTAGACCACTGACACTCCACTTAACGTGTTAGAATACAATTGAGTGCTGAGCTTTACCCGAGGTTCATTATAGGGGACTTTGCACGATGAATTTGTTGAGACGAGGGATTTCTAACAATCCAAGCAGGTGATTCCCAGAGCCACCGGCCATTGTGAGCATGCACGACTTGATAACCAGGGCGATCATTCGTACACTATCAGGCCGTGGAGATAGGAACAGTATCTCGCTAGTGGATAATATCGGTTGTCAGGCATATGTTTTATGGACCCCAGAACTCCCTCTTGCTTTTACAAGCTGCTGGTGGATAGCTTTGATTTTTTTTTTTGGCTGCATAGAACTTTGGAAAGGTTTTATTCTCCCCACCTCCCTTTATTTACCAGAGAAGTTAATTATACAGAAAAGTTAACAAGAAGAAAATCAAGATAGCAGATAAAACCATTATAAATAACCATTTCGGCAGCACTTTAAAAACCACTGGGACGATTCCAGATGCATATGTTAAGTATCTACAGCCAACTCAGGGAGGATTTTGCAGATTTCAGAGGCACCGCTTTCTCTGCCTGAAGAATTATCAGGCTTGGGCCCGGCCGGTGTGGCTCAGCGGTTGAGCATCGACCTAGGATCCAGGAGATCAAGGTTCAGTTCCCGGTCAGGGCACATGCCCAGCTTGAGAGCTTGATCCCCAGTTGGGGGCGTGCAGGAGGCAACCGATGAATGACTCTCTCATCATTGATGTTTCTCTCTCTCCCTCTCTCTTCCTCTCTCTGAAATTAATAATAAAGATATATTTTTTTAAAAAAGAATTATCAGGCTCGGGATGGAATCGTCTGCTCCATCCCTCTAGCCTCTGGTTGTCCAGAAGTCCCGTAAGGGAAGGGATCATATCCATCTCTACCACCTCTATATCTTGAATGTTCAAAACAGTGTCTGGTACAGTTGCACTTAATATTAGGAAAGCCTTTTGCCTAGATGTAAGCCATGTTCTCCAATAACTGTACCAGAATTACAGATGGTGTCTTTTATATCTGCCATGTTCTTTGTCTTATTTCCCAATCAGTTTAGAACATGGGTTAAAAAAATGTATCACTTACTGGAATTTTAATTCACCAACAAATAGTTGGCAGGTAGCAAACAAATTTCAACCTAATTCAACTTCACAAATGCTTTTCACATATCTCCTATGTGCTCAGCACCATGTTGCATGTCAGAATGATTACTGCAGCAGCCAAGATTTCAGGCCGGGTTACATATGTGACCTTCTAGGCTCCAGACAGAGGAGCATGTCTCTGATGTCATAACAACTGATTCACTGACCAAAGGTATCCACACTCTAATTAACCTGGATGCAGCTCCAAATGCATCTGGTAACATGAGCTCCTTGAAGGCAAGAACTCTGCCTGAGTCTTAGTCCCAGGTCTAGAAAAAGGCATAGCACAGAGCCTCATGGGCTAGTGGGCTAGATGGTTGGCTGGCTGGCTGGCTGGCTGGCTGGCTGGGTGAGTCCTGCTGAACAGCAGATGTACATTAAGAAGACAGGAATCACCTCCACCTCAACTGATCAGAGTGACAGGTTAGAGGGGGTTTGAGCTCTCCTAAATAAATCCTGTAAATTCCTACATAAATTGTGTAAGTTTAGAAAAACGCTTTCAAAACTATGATAGTGGGAATTTTTCCTAGATTAGGAACCATCTTTCAACAGTTCGAGTGAAGGTGCTTTGAAATAAAGACAGATAATGGCTGCTGGGTGTGTGGATAACAAATCTGTACAAAGGGGCTCCTGTCTCCTCCTTCCTGAGTCTCCTTCTTCTCATGCAGCCAAGAGATGCACAGGGGAACAGTGAAACTTGCTTTCTGATAGGGAAGGCTGCTTTGATTTTCTAGATGAGTGGGCCAGTTATCAGTCGGAGAACCAACAGTGAATGCTTATTTAGGCTCAGAGAAACCACACATTGGATTATATATTTCTTGGGGAACAAATAAAGTGAAAAACAGGAACTATGAATGCCTGGTCCATCGGAGGCATTCAATAACTAATAGCTGAATGATATAAATGAATCAGACATGTGTTTAAAAAGAGAAAGCCAGACGGGTACAAGTCAAAAATCACTGAGATGAGGCAGTGGCTCAAGTTACGAGCAATAGCTTTTGTATAATTTTCCCTCCACACCCAAGATCCCTTGAGTTTCCAGGAGGCCTTGGGAATTAAAGAAAATATTTCAATAACAACAGCTATTGGCTAACTTCGTGTGACAGTTTTGAAAGGAAAGTTTAGAGTTTAGCTTTCACTCTGCACACAGACGTTATTAAAGGGGTTGAGCAAGGCAGGAGCAGGCGTGGATTTCAACATTTCTTAGCTTTAAATTTTTAAATTTTGGGGATACAGTCAGTTGTGCTTAGTTTTCTCTGTTAATATTTCTGTCGAGTCATTGAGAAACTAAAATGGAATTTTATAGATCTGGTATGGGGTGAATGCATGTGTTTAAGAAGAAAACCTACTTTAAATCTCTACGTGCAAAAAGAGTTATTTGTATAATTTTAGAGCCTCAATGAAAACCTCTACAAAAACACTGTCATACAAAAGCCATTGCCCTGAGGTCTATGACCCTGTTTAGTAGCCTACATTCTGATTACCTTATCGGTCTACTGATATCTGATTTTACCAGGTTTGTTTTTCTATACCTACCTCTAGACACTTTTAACCAGCTCTCAAAGATTGTCACTGTTCTGTTCAAAAGCCAAACCTGTGGCTAGGATGCAAGTCCCAAGGGGGAAGGCCCTTGTTTTGCTCATTTCTCTATCCCCAGCATCCAGCCTATTTTCTGGCGCAGAGCAGGCACTCGATACATATTTGTTGAATAAATAAGTAAATGATGACTGGCATGAATTTAGCAAAATAGCACTCATTGCGAGTAACTGGAGAAAAGTGAGAGGGGAACAGGACATGCAACATAAATAAAGAAGACAAAATGTTCTGCAAGGAAATGCTATTTTATGCCTTTTGAACATGCTCTTTAATATCCATGACTTTCTAGTGCTAACAATTGAAGTGATACTTGGAGATACTGGAATAAATCAATGCAGCCACCTTTATAATTGTCACATGGCATATATATGTGTGTATATATATATAGTGTGTATGTGTATGTGCATATATACATATATATATGTGTGTTTAATACCCCATATTTTCTCCCACCACTGGACTTTCCAGTATTCATCTGTGGAGCAAATTGGTTTTGGTTCCATTGAGAAAGAATTTCATACTAATTCAAATTACCATGATTTTGAATTTGAGATGTCCAAATATTAAAAACATTCTTACAATTGATAATGTCATGGCAGTAACAGCCTCTCATTGCCTTTGCCCCAACCCTTTCTGCCAGCAAACTGCTACTCTACTACTAAGAATGAGGTGACTAGCTACCTGAATTTAAGTTCTTATCACGTGCCAGTCATTGGATTAAGTTTTTAATTTTTTTTAACCCATGCTATCTCCTCCAATGCTCTCAACAACTTTACACAATAGATATTATTATTATTCCAGTTTTACAGATAAAGGGACTGAGGCTGAGACAGATAAAGGTCACACATCTAGAACATCAGACCCCAAGTTCCATCAATCAATAATGTATCGTGTGCAATCTTTTTTATTGCTAGGACAGTTATATGTCCCTTGCATTTTTATTTAGCTTCATGCCCAATCGAAACCCCCACCATATCTAGCATAGTGTCATCCACCTAATAGACAAACAATGAAAGTTTTGCTAGAATGTCGTTGTTGTATGAGTAAAAGCTTACGAAAGTACAGCTGGTTATTTAAAAAATACTAAAGAATTGATTTTTGTGGATAGCATTTCAAAGAGAATATATAAGTATCTGTTTGGGATACTTTCAATATAGAGGGACCCTGAAGATCACCTAGTCTAACCATCTGCCAAAAGTATCTGGCCACGTTCAATAGTCTTTGAAATCTTTCAATGGCTGCCCCCGTTACCTTCAAGATGAAGTTTGGATTCTTTTTTTGATAATGTTTTAAAATTGATTTTAGAGAGAGAGGAAGGGAGAGTGAGAGAGAGGGGTTAAGCCCTCAACCCCTGCATGTGCCCCGGCAGAGAGTCACACCGGCTAACTCTCAGGGCACTGGACAAGGCCCAGCCAACTGAGCCACACCGGCCAGGGCAAGCCCAGGCTCTTTAATGTGACCTGCAAGAATCTTCTCTGACCTGGTCCCTGCCTATCTCTTTAATCTCATTGCTCTGCCGGTTTCTCCTCACCCCCCTGGGTCCCTGTCACCCACCCCACATCACAGATAGAAACACACCCTTGACTCTAACGGCACAGAGCTTCTTATAGCTCCTCGGACCCTGACAGCTCCCTCTTGTTCCGCATTTTAGTTCTCGAGGTTCCATGTGCTTGGAATGCCGTTCCCTTCCTCTGGCTAACTTGCCCTTTAAGAACCACCCCAGGACATTTGGAGAAAGTGCCTCTCAGCGGCACTTCTGCCATTCCTTCTGCTCTTTGTGACGCGGCACATCTCACCCTGGGGCGACAGAGCGCTTGACTCCCCCGAGATAGTTAGCTCTGACGGTAGGGACCCCCAGCCTGTGTCCCCACTGTACCCCCAGTGCCAGGGACAGAGTCGGCTGGGTATGTGTCTGGTGAGTAAATGAGTTAAACGCAGAAACCAGGATTTCTGATGCACACTGAGTGCTTTTCTAGGAACATATCGGCTTATCAAGCGGGGAAAGCACAGAAGCAGTCAGGCAGGCCCCTGTGCAGTCAGCCTTCTGAATACCGGCCAGAGCTCCCATGTGGGGAGCAGTGCGAGCCGCCCCGAAAACCCGCAGGGCTAAGCCGCAGCCCCGCAGCCTCCTAGCTCCCCTTCAGCAGCGGGAAGCGCTCCTCGGGGCGGGCCTGCTCTTGCCCCGGGGACAGCGGGGACAGCGCTGCCTTGGGCTCCCCAGGGAGGCAAGGCGCCCCACTCCCACAGCAGCTCAGGAGCCCTCGGCCCTCTGCCCCGTGCCAGGTGCCAGGTGCCAGGTGGCTCAGTAGGAAGGGTCTGTGGAGACCAGCCTGCCCAGCACTCCCTTCCTGAGGCAGGTTGCTGTAGGAAGGGGGACGGAAACCCTAAAAGCCCACCGGGGAGCGGGCACACACTGTGTTTTGGACCCAAGGTTTTGTGCATGATCTTAATTTATTCCCAGGGCACCTTATGAGGTAGGAACTGCCATTAAGCCATTCGTGCAAATGAGGGAGGCGAGGCTTAAAGATGACAGTGGCTTGTCCAAAGTCACACACCGGCTAAAACATCTGCGTTCTAGCTCCATCCACTACTCGGAACCACCGCGCTCCCGGCAGGGTCACATCAGTCACCAGACCACCTAGAGGAGGTGAGGCGCGCCCTTCCTTACCGGCTGGAGCCTGGGTCTCCCTGTGCAGCACCTCCCCTTTCCCTCACGTCCTGCAGTCGCACGTCGCCAGATGTCATTGTACTCACTCTCCATGCACTGCCCTGGGAGACGTGTCATCAGAAAGCCGAGCGTAGGAAATGGGTCAGGAGTGACCAGCATGTGTTGGCAACAACTTTGAAAAGACCTGATTCCTAATTCCTACTAGCTCTGCACTCTCACCCCACACACCCGAAACCTAGCCAGGTCCTCAGGGAGAAATCAGGCGGGCACAACATGTACCCTTTCTAGGGCTCTGCTCTCAGGGCAAAGCTTCATTTTATTGCAAGTCATCACAAGCATCTTTTCATTTACTAGCTGTTTGACCTTGAGTGAGCTGCTTATCCCTGATGTGTCTCAGTTTCCTCATCTATAAAATGGATTGATAATGGTGTCTAGCTTAAGTGGTTGTTGTGAGTTTTAGATGAGATGACTTATGTAATGTCCTCATAAGAGTGACTCTCAGTGAAGGTCACTCTCACCTGCATTTAACACACATGAGCCTCAATAAAATACCTTTCCTGCTCTCTTCGCTGAAGAGATGCCAACACCTGGGTGAAAATGCTGTAGAAAACAGGTCCACATGGATGGTGATACACTGAGACTTGGACTATGGATGGAATTCTCCAAGAACGGTGAGGAGACAGCTGGGGAGCTGCATCTTAGCTGTATTAAAGGCCGCTGCTATTTAAGGAAATCCTCCTGGGGAAGCTATATGAGGAGCACCCACTCTCTTCCCTCCTCCTTCCCCAGTGGCTGCACAGTCATAGTCAGGGCTTCTTGGCAGTGAGACGCTCCAAGCATGAGTCACATTGGGAGGCCAACGACTAAGGAATTATTCCCTTGAGTGTCATGCCTACCCCACCATAATTCCGCTTTCCATTCTCTACTTTATGTGCTGAAAAAGCTTCTGGAAAGGAAACAATAACTGAGGGTACCAGATATATTTGTGGCAGGTATTGGCCTAGTCCATACTTAGGGCAGGGAGCTTCTATTCTTCAGCTTGATAGAAAGTGAATGCTACAGAAATTAAACTCACCCACCCAGTGCACCCTTCCATACAAATGACCACCGTGCACATTGGCACCTTCCTCTACCTTCTGAAAAAGAGGAAAGGAGAGCTAAAGGTCATCTTATCATCATCATCATGATTACTTTGGGCTGTTATTTATTACATATCAGTCCTGTACATCACCTATCTCTACTTTATGGAGGAGAAATCAAGGCTCAAAGGGATTAGATTATTCCTTCCAATTCACACAGACAGTAAGGGACAAAGAGTTGGGGTGCCCAGTGTAGTAGGCAGCCTCCAAAAATGGCCCCAAATATTCTTGCCTCCTGGTGCTCATGCCCTGTGTAATCCCCTCCCCTTCAGTGTGGGCTGGATTTAGTGACTTGCTTTTAGCAATAAAATAGAATGTGGTGGAGGTGATAGGATATCACTTTCAAGATCAATTTACAAAAAGACCGTGGCTTCCACTGTGGCTGCCCTGTGTCACCTGCTCATCCTGAGGAGAGCCAGTTGCCATGTTGTGAGCTGCACTATAGAACATGTTTCCAGTTTGCAGACTCCAAGGACCCAAGTTTGCTAACTGTTATGGGAATGAGCTTGGAAGCAGATCCCCCACTCCCATCAAGATTGAGATGAATACAGTCCCAGCTGACACCTTGATTACAGCTTTGTGAGAGACACTGATGCGGGGGCACCTAGCAAAGACATGCCTAGATTCCTAAACAGCAGAAATGGTGAGATAATAAATGTTTGCTCCTTAAACTACGACATTTTAGGGTAATTTGTTACCTAGCAATAGTTAACTAATATATCAATTCATTTTGGTTGACTCCAAAGCCTCAGTGTTGGGCTCTCTCTAGCATGCTACATTGACCTTGGAACCCTCCATCTTTATCATGATGCTGCAAGACAATGTTCTGGGGACCCAACCCAAGTTTGCTCCTCCAACCTCATCGCAAAGATGGCCCACCATGGGGCATGATGCAACAGGGCTGGGAGCTGGGAAGGAGAGAAGAAAGAGTGGAACAACATTGGTTCAGAAATCCCAAGGACTGCCCTTTCTATTCTGCACCATCGCTGGGCTCTGAAGAGGATCTCAGATGTGCACAGTCAAGAACTGAGAATGAATGTGCTTAGTAGGTACTGTAGCAGCTCTTTGAAGCTAGACTATAGCCAGGGAATCACATACAGTTGCATAGTTTTGGCACTGCACAAAGGAACCAGACTCCAATGGGCAAGAGTGAGCTGAAAGTGGCTGTGTACACCCAAAGAGGATACTTCCTAAGTCACACATGGGCTCGCAGTGGCCGTGGCTGCTGCTATGTCTTACTCATGACAGGTAGACTAGGCCAGATGTTGTCAAGCCTAGAAACAGCCCCAATTACAGTAGCACCAGGAAGCTGCACCGTATCACTCAACTGGGGTTCTCAATGTAGGTAGGCCTAAGAAATGTTGGTTGTCTGAGCACCCCTACAATTTCCACCCAAGGTTCTCACCCTACATCCTGAATCCACATCCAAGTCCCACTTTGGTTCTGAGCCTCTGAGCTTCCTTCACAGAATGGGCCCCACCAGCTACTCAGAGCTCCATTTCGGTGCCTCCGAGTGGCCCGCAGGAGGCCCTGCATGACCTGGTCCAGCAATATCACCAAGGGTTCCCTGCTTCCTTAGGTTGCAGTGCATTACATGTGCTGTACCTTCTACCAGGACTGCTCTCCTTTTTTTTTTTTTTAATGTTTTTATTTATTTCAGAGAAAGTTAGAAACATAAATGATCAAGCCTGAAACCCAGGCATGTGCCCCGACCAAGAATTGAACTGTGATCTCCTGGTTCATGAGTCGATGCTCAACCACTGAGCCATGTCTGCCAGGCTGCTCTCTCTTTCCATCTCCCCTCTTCCTTCCCACAATTATTAACTTTCTGATGAACTCCTATACGTATTTCAAGACCCAGTTGACAGACTATTTCTTTCAGGAAGTCTTTCCTGAGATCTAGTGACCTACCTGCACCCTAGTATCCCAGGCTGGGTCACAGGAGCCAGCATGGTCCTCCCATAACGCCAGGTATTCCCTCTCACATAATGTGCATCGCACTGCGTCATAATTATCTCTATCTACGACTTTTTCTCTATTAACTGAGAGAGCCTGAAGAGCAGGGCCTATAGCTCATAATTCTAATTCCCAAATGCACAGTGAAGGGGCTCAAAATATATTTGGAATGAATAAATAAATGTGAGAGAAGAGCATGGGAGAAGCAACCCCCTGTAGGAAGACAGAATGCTTTGCCCCTGGGATGTGGCTCCGCAGGAGGCATGGTGCTCTCTGGCCCTCTCCGTAAATCATTACACATTCCATGGGGCGGAGGGAGAGGCTGACTCCTGAGGACTGGCCTGAACAGCCAGCCACTGCAGGCATGGAGGGCCAGCAGCTGACATGCAATAAACATGCACCAGCAGCTTATGAGCTGGACCCTGCCCCTTCCCACTGTGTATACAACAGGAGAGGAACACAGTCGATCCCTGTGTGGATAATACAAACCCAGAGAAGATTAGAAAGGTTTAAGAATGGGCCAGAAAGGCCCCGAGCTTTGGGTTAAACACAAGGAAAGGAAAGTAGACTCTGTTTCAAATGTCTTGGATTTAGTGGAACTGGACGCTACATCTTGCCTAGCACCTCTTCATCTAACTCCTAAACCCTCATAAATTCTATGTGAATCAGAAACATATGGGTTGTACTCCTCTGACTTAATTCATCAAAGTATTGTTTTGTAAGGATTATGTGGGTTCTGGGGAACCCTTGAAAATGGCATTCCTTTATCTCATGCCCACAAAGCTCCAAGTAGGATCCCTGCAATATGGGAGGGTGGCATTTGGCTTAGAAACTTGCCAGGGGTGGCTCAGCCTGCAGTTGGCTCCTTTGGAAGCCCTGGCCCGAAGTAACTGATTCTACCCCAACTTGATAGCCAGTGAGTCTGCCTCAGATCGATTTGCCATGCTCCATCGTCCTGATGGTTTTAGGATGAGAAAAGTAACTTCAGGAAAGGATCCTTCTCAACCTCTTGCTGGAAGAAAATCCTACTCATCCTTCAACGAGTCGCACCTTTTATACCAAATCTCCCATTAGAGAAAACCTCTCTTAAATGTGGTTGCCCATGTCCCTGTCCTTTTAAACAGACACCACTTACACGGAGATAGTCAATGGATTTCAGCTCATGGATTCAGCTGAAAAGGAGTGGTAGGCAGTGCCTGAGCACTGTGCTGAGAAAGATCTGGAGCCATTATCATCAATGAAAAGAGCATCAAGATTCATTTTCGATGTCTGCTTTGGACACGGGTGGAGGGAGTGATGGGACCCCACACATTTGCCCTTCCTGGTTTGTGCCATAATGCAGCCATGCCCTTAGGGCTACTGGACGGTGTGGGGATGTTTACTCCTATGCAGAACCATCACAGAGGTCATACTTTTGCATTCTTGTGTTGGGGAGAAGAAAGGGAAAGGAATAGAGCTGTGTCTCCTCCATTGTTGTATCAGTGTTGGTGTGCCATCGGGAGCAGCCCAATCTCCTTTATCTGCTTTTTTTAGTCTCCCACCAGTTAGCAAGCCAGGTGACCAAGCATACTGGAAAGTGTGGAGAGAGTGCACGTGGCTGCATCGGGCTCACAGGCTCCGGCTGAGTGAATCCAAGAGCTCTGCTGCACAGCATTTATCACTCTTCTCTTGGAGGCTCTGGTCTTCATGTCCCACATTCTCATTTCTCAGTCATGTTCCAGACGGGAGGAGGCACTCACTAAGAAGTGGCCCCTGGGGACCGGAAGACGCATGACCATACAGGCGGCCAGCCATTGAGAAGTGCTGCAGGGTTTAGGACTGTTTCACATAACGGCATATGCAGCATAGAACATCATCACGAATTACGAAAGCCCCAGGTGACTTGCACTGAGGATCAAAGCCGAAGGTCATGATGATGTGATTCCCACTCCACAGGGGAAAACACCAGAGCTCAGGGAGCTCTCCTGGGGGCAGAGCCGAGATCCCAGCCAGTCTGGTCCATGGAGAATGTCACGCTGATGTAAAAACACCTTATCGCTCTCCTCTGTCCCCGCAGCCCTGAGCTTGGTTGGCCCTCTTCTCCCAAAGTCATTAGACCAACTGGGACTGGAGAGGCACAGAGATCACACCTAACAGACCACAGACCCGAGGTGTCATGCCTGATGCCAGTCTGTGGGTGTTGGTGTGGCAGTCTAGGGGCTGCCCTGCTTCTGGTGGCAGTGTTTGGATCATTAGGGAGATAAGCTAATCCCCAGACAAGCAGACTCTGTAATTCACCTGAAGACTCTTCTAGCCGCATGACAACTTCCCTTTATGTACCTTGTTTTCAACCCTGCATCTTTCTTCTTTGAGGTTAATAACAGGAATCATTTTATTACGGCAAATCCTCTTACATTTGGATAAAGGGAAAGCAGGGGGAGGGGACAAGGGGGCAGCTTGAATTGGCGAGGAACCCAAACACATCATGATTTTAGAGAGACGCCATGGTTTTGAAATTTATAATTTATCTGCCAGCTAAAGCAACAAGAACAAAGAGTTCCAAAGCAGCTCGGGGTATTAAAGCTCCTATATGTCAAAGCAGGTCAAACAGGATTTGCAAGGAGAGCTGAGAAGCCAGTTATAAGGAAAAGCAGTGTAAGAGCCCAGGACTTGAGGAAGCTCTGTCTGTGCTGCAGGAAAGTTGACTCTGCAGTTGGCACTCCCTGAAAGCAAAGACTTTCCGGACCGAGGGGAGTGGAGCTGGCTCTGCTCTGACTGAAAGCAGACGCCCCATCTGATCACAACAGTTTAGGTGCTGAGGTCCCTCAGGCCATTGCTCTAGGACAGCAAAAGCTCCTACTGTCTTGTGCTTGTAAATCACTGGCTTTGAAAACTCTTCAGCCTGGTCCAGCCCAGGCCAAATGTCCACAAGTCCTACATCTGTGGAGTCTGAATGAAGGAGGGTCAGTCACAAACCTGGGCTGTTTTTCTCAAGCTCACAGGGGAATCCCAATTCTCCGTGACAAAAGTCCAAACGCTCTACTGAAGCCCTTTTCTAGCTGATACCTCCCCCTTCCTTACAGGGAAGGTGGCTCTTGATTGAAAGAGCTGCTGCTCATGTAAACAATTCTGTGGGTGCTTAAATAATAAAATGTGATTGCTTTATAAAGTTAATGATGCCTTATTCATTAATTCCACAAATATTCATGGAGTGTGTACACCAAGCCCGCTGTGGGGCTAGCTACAACATCAACCAAAGGTCCCATCTGTCCTTGTGGAGTTTAAAATCTGCTCGACAATAACCAGATAGATGGTCACACAAACCCATGTGTAGAATACATTGTCATAAAAGCTATCAAGGGAAGCCCTGGGTGCACTGTGCGCTAATGGGGAGATTTAATTAAGATGGCGTGGGGGTCGGGGTGTCAGGAGAAGCCATAGAAAGAAGCCTGGAAATAAGGTAGTAGAGATAATAGCATGAAATGAATTATTCTTTAATATTTTAATTGCGGAGCTTTGGACTTCCATCCTTCTACTGAGAGCCAGCCAGGAAGCAGTCACCATGGCAGATGCTTGAGATAAAAGTTGAACAAGCTACGCCCTCTGTCAAAGAAGAGGGAGCAGAGCATCCTGGACTCTGGACCCTGGTGCAGGGTTCAAATCCTGACTCTGCTACTTACCAGCTGGACAGCTGGGGCCAGTGTGTTCAAGAATCTCTGTTTCATTTCCTCTTTTTAAACATAAAATGTTAACAGCACCCCCTCCAGGGGATGATGGGCTTATAAGGATTAAATGAATTAATTCACACTATGTGCTTAGAACAGTCCCTGGCACTTGAGAAGGGCTCCATGTTTGCAAACATATGTGGATTTTGCAGCCTGGAGGGAGGGACAGTTACATCAACCACTAGCTGAGGGAAAGGGCTACATACCTGCAGCTCACGTGAGTGGATTCTGTTAGAAAATGTATCTATAAAAGGCTCAGTTTTGCAGAGAAAAATACATTACGCCACGCAAAGAGCTCTGTTCTTTGATGCTGCACCTCCTGACTTCCTCACAACCGCCTCAGACGCTGCGGCTGCTGCAGGTTACCCAGGGAGAGCTGTCGAGCAGGAGCACAAGGTGGCCTGCAGGAACGCCCCTGAGATATTTCTTGAGCGAACACAGCAGCAGAGCTCAGGAAGTCACCTTCCCCAGCTCAGCCGACTCCAGCTCAGGCTTGCTCAGGCGGCGGGAAACCCTGAGAAAGGGAAACCTCGGGTTTCAAACAAAACGTAAAGAGCTCCCTAAATGAGGAGATGGGCTCCACTATGACGACAGCCAAGTACCAACCTGTTCTCTTATTTTCAAATTATTTTCTATTGCTTCTGTGTTTTGCCAACCCTTCCATACTGCACTTTTAAAGTGGGCATCTCCCTTCATCTATTCATTCTTTGGCAAACACGTATCCAGTGAATTCTACCTGCCAAGCACTGTGCTGGGCATCAGGGCCTCAGGGCCTCAGGGCCTCAGGGCCTCAGGGCCTCAGGGCATCAGAGCATCAGGGCATCAGGGTAGACACCTTGCATTCCCCGCACACATGGTCGTCTCCAGTACTCGACACAGACAGGGAGGTTGTTCCTGTGGGACAGAGCATGTGCACTGTGACAGAAGCCAGCACAGGATTTTGGGGAGCACAGAGACAATCCGTGATTCCCAATCTGTAAGAATTTGTAACTATTAAATGCCTATTTCCTCAGGATGTGAAAGCACAGAGTAAACGCGGGCTTGGATTCTTCAATTTTGGAAAAAGGCGGTGATTTTCAACCTTTTCCATCTCACGGCACACAAAAACTAATTACTAAAATTCTGCAGCACACCAAAAAATAGGCTTTTGCCTATCTGACAAAAAATAGATATAATTTTGATTCACACCAGATGGCTATTGTTGTGTTGGGCTGTTGTCATTTTTTTATTTGGTAGTCTAAGGGAAAAGAGGCCAGTGCCCCTAAATAGTCAGGTATTGCATGTTTTAAAAATTCTTGCGGCACAGTGGTTGAAAAACACTGGAATAAAGTTTCAGAGAAGTGTTTGGGAGCTTTGAAAGAAATTGATAAAGTTTGCAGCAGGAGGAAAGAAAACTAAGGAAGAATTATCAGCCTTACTTGGTTTCAGATTTCTCCCTTTGAATAATTACATGTAGAATTAATTCTAGGCAAGGCATTTCTGGCATTGTCTGGCCAGAAAAAAAAAACCCCACACACAAAAACCTCCCAAATCTCTGTTGCCATGTGAAATAATTTAAAGGTTAAAAAGCTAATTGTGCTCAATGGGGTCTATAGAAATTTGGCTTGGGCATGACTTGGCTTCTGAGAGACTATAAAACAAAACCGAAGATAGGTGTAACATTCTAAACACAAACCCGGAGAAAATAAATCTTTTAATGAAAAAAGGATAACAATTATGATGAAAGAAAATAAATATAGAGGAAGGTGAAGTCAAAGAAATTATTTTTTCAGACACTGAGTGTAGATCGCATTTCACATTAAATTAATCCCTTCTACAAATATGGAACCAGGGATCTAGCTGTGCTAGGAGTGGGGGGGACAGAGGTAGCTCTGCCTCCAAGGCACTGGCACTCATGCAAAACCCCTTGGCAAAGAGAGACGACAACCAGCATCCATTATCCATCCATTTCCAAACGACTCCGCAGTGTCTCACTTTGTTGGGGTTGGTCAATCCCCAAACTTCTATCTGTCTATCCTTCTATCTATCAATTATCTATCTATCTATCTATCTATCTATCTATCTATCTATCTATCTATCTATCTATCTATCTATCTATCTATCTATCTATCTATCATCTATATCTATCTATCTATCTATCTATCTATCTATCTATCTATCTATCTATCTATCTATCTATCTATCTATCTATCATCATCTATCTGTCTGTCTGTCTACCTATCTCTCTCTCTCTATCCATTCAATCATGAATTATTTGTTAAACATCTACCATGCGCCACCCTACTTCGTATATTTTTGTAGCACCCTAGATTCCTTCATGGTACTCATCTCAATGGGAACACACAGTGTATTAGTGTAATCACCCTTATTCTGTAAGGACCATGAGGGCGAGGATTCTAACTCAGGGGTCTGCAAAAAAAAAAAAAATGCAGAATGAACAAAGAGATGAACTGAGAGACGAGTGAAGAAAGTGATGGGTAAATAGAGAATGGCAATATAGCCTAGTAAGTGCAACGACAGAAACTCTTTAGATGGTTAATGGGTTATAAATGGTCAACGGAAATGCAAAGGCCCTCCTAAGTGTGCCGGGCTGTCAGAGAGATGGCCCTGGCTCTCCAAGGAGAGGGAATAAGCCACGAGGAAATATTAGAAAGATATTCTCGACCCTCCCCCCTCCTTGTTTACAGATCCACCTGATAAAGGAAATAATCGTCACCGCTATTACTTACTAGCAGCATGCACCCTTAAAAGCACCTGTTATTTGCTAGTTAATTTAATCCTCAGCAGAGTTTAGAACAGAGAAGGTAAGGACAGCACAAAAATCCATGTCTAAGATGTATAAATAAATAAACAAAAATGTTCTGTAAAATCTCCATGATATAGGACAACCTGCTAGGAACATGAATTCACATAATCTAGGGGACTCAAGGGTTCGGGGTGGGCTGCTGGTTTTATGGCTCACCCTTAAGTTTTGCTCAGCAAGCAAGAGCCTCTCTCAGCTCACCCCACCCCTCTCCTGCTGTGCCCCAGCTCACCCCACCCCTCTCCTGCTGTGCCCCAGCTCACCCCACCCCTCTCCTGCTGTGCCCCAGCTCACCCCACTCCTCTCCTGCTGTGCCCCACTCAGCCCACCCCACCCCTCTCCTGCTGTGCCCCTCAGCTCACCCCACTCCTCTCCTGCTGTGCCCCACTCAGCCCACCCCACTCCTCTCCTGCTGTGCCCCTCAGCTCACCCCTCTCCTGCTGTGCCCCTCAGCTCACCCCTCTCCTGCTGTGCCCCTCAGCTCACCCCTCTCCTGCTGTGCCCCACTCAGCTCACCCCCTCCTCTCCTGCTGTGCCCCACTCAGCTCACCCCCTCCTCTCCTGCTGTGCCCCACTCAGCTCACCCACTCCTCTCCTGCTGTGCTCCACTCAGCTCACCCCACTCCTCTCCTGCTGTGCCCCACTCAGCCCACCCTTCTCCTTCTGTGCCCCAGCTCACCCCACCCCTCTCCTGCTGTGCCCCACTCAGCTCACCCCCTCCTCTCCTGCTGTGCTCCACTCAGCTCACCCCCTCCTCTCCTGCTGTGCTCCACTCAGCTCACCCCCTCCTCTCCTGCTGTGCTCCACTCAGCTCACCCCACTCCTCTCCTGCTGTGCCCCACTCAGCCCACCCCACTCCTCTCCTGCTGTGTCCCACTCAGCTCACCCCCTCCTCTCCTGCTGTGCCCCACTCAACCCACCCCCTCCTCTCCTGCTGTGCTCCACTCAGCTCACCCCACTCCTCTCCTGCTGTGCCCCACTCAGCCCACCCTTCTCCTTCTGTGCCCCAGCTCACCCCACCCCTCTCCTGCTGTGCCCCACTCAGCTCACCCCCTCCTCTCCTGCTGTGCTCCACTCAGCTCACCCCCTCCTCTCCTGCTGTGCTCCACTCAGCTCACCCCACTCCTCTCCTGCTGTGCCCCACTCAGCCCACCCCACTCCTCTCCTGCTGTGTCCCACTCAGCTCACCCCCTCCTCTCCTGCTGTGCCCCACTCAACCCACCCCCTCCTCTCCTGCTGTGCTCCACTCAGCTCACCCCACTCCTCTCCTGCTGTGCCCCACTCAGCTCACCCCCTCCTCTCCTGCTGTGCTCCACTCAGCTCACCCCACTCCTCTCCTGCTGTACCCCACTGGAAGATAGTTTCATTCCAGAGAAGAAACTCTACTTGGGTTGTTCCAAGATGGCAGCAGATTAGGTGGAAGCTACACTCACTCATTCCAGGACCAAATTGGAATTGCAACTAAAGTATAGAAAAACCATCCTGAATAACCAACTGAAGACGAGCTGGAGAGAAGCCTTATAACCAAGGACTTACAGAGGAGGCCACACCGAGATTGGTAGGAAGTGTGGAGGCGCAAGAGGGCTGTCTGGGCACTCATGGGCAACAGCTGAAGGTCCGGAGGGATATCTCAGCTGCGGGGTTCCCCCTGACAAGTCTGGGCTCTAAACCCCAAGTTGACTTCCCAGCCCAGAGTGCTGGAGCCAGGAAAGGTGCCCACATAACACCTGGCTGTGAAAAGCAACGGGGTTTCTGTCCACCAGGGAGGGTGGAATAGAAATGCAGGTACCCCCTTAAAGGGCCAATGCAAAAAAATTTGCTTGCAACCATTCACTCTGGGCTCCAGTGGAGAGAGGACACTGTGGACTAGAGCTGCGTGAGGAGAGTCTGGAGTTGGTGGCTCTGGGGAGAGAGCTGAGAGGTCAGCTGCTAGGATCCCTGTGCTGAGTCACTCCCCCATACTGCAGAAGCCATCTTTCTCAGACAGAGCATTCCCCTCCATACAGCATCAGCCTGGGAGGAAGCATTAGCCTCACCTGTTGGAATCTCTCTCACCCCAACCTGTGGAGCTTACACCCTGCAAAGTACAGCTGGAAGCTCTTTAAGTGACTGAGCCTAACAGACAGCCTGCAAGCAGAGGCAGATATCTGGATGATTTGAGACTTTTGCTGACCTGCCTCTCAACCAGTTGCTCCTAAAAGCAGACCTTAGTGCACAGCACCCAGGCCCAGCAGAGGGAGCCACAAGCTGTGGATCGTTGATAGCTCCAAAGAGGTTACCCAGGGCCAGTAACAGACAACATCTGACATTGGCCTACACCAGAGTCTCTCCAAAGAGGCCAAGAACCAATGTACCCAGTGGCCAGCTTCAGACAGTAGAGCAGGATCCAATAAGCTTCACAAGCAGCATATCCACAGGGAGATCTCAGCAGGCACCAAACACAGCTGAGGCAAATTCTGCTTTGTGCTATCAGCACCTGCATAGCAGCTTGCACGATGTATTGATGGTTGAACCTTGCTGTCATCCAGCCTGAGGGTTGATCCCACACACAAATGGGCCAATAGCAACTGAGACTCAGTTAAAACATGGGGGGCCCACATAACGTGCACAAGGGACATTCTTAGAGCACCCAGCTCAGGTGATCAGGGAGACTGTGCCACTGGGTCCCACAGGTCACCTGCTATATAAGGCCACATTCCCTAGACTGGGAGTTGTAGCTAATATACCTAATATATAGAAACAAGCACAAAATGAGGAGACAAAGAAACAGGCCCCAAATGAAAGGACAAGAGAATTCTCAAGTAATCTAAAAGCTTGGAGATAAGATGAGAAAATACCAGAAGGAGATAAATAAAAAATTTCCCCCCCAAAAGGAAGTCTAACAAAACACATTAAGGAATAAAGTAACATTGTTGGGGAACTAATAATAATCCATTCAAAATTCTTTTCTATGAACCCAGAGTCAGGGTCTGTTTCCTCCTCAGTGCCAAGGACTCTCCTACAGCTGGCTATGGCCAACAATTTGCAGGTGGCTCTTGCAAGGAAACCCATGGACCTTTAGTCTATATTGTAATTACGTGTTTAATTATTGCACCACCTAGACTGTGAGCTCCCGGATGGAAGACACTCTCTTACTACTTGTTGCTTCCCCATGGATGAATACAAACACTGAGTAGACCGACAGTGAATACATGTTGAATGCATAGACGGGTAATTGGTATCAAGACAAATGCAGGGTTTCACTCAGGCTTAAGACTCAATAAAAAGGAAAAATTGGAGAGAGATGAGCAGAAGAACTTTCTCCTCTTTATTTTTCTTGGGAACCGAGAATGTTCTGCTACCTGAATTGGAGAACTGGTAAAGAGCCAGGCAGAGCCACCTCCAAGGGGCCACCTTTCATATCACATCATGGACGTCATAGACACTTATTCCAACAATGTCCCGGTAGATGGCAGTAAGCCGTCTCATACAGTTTATTACAACACCTTTCTAACAGATGGAGATAAAAGTACCTTGAGGGAGGGGTACCTTTTCTAATTCCCATGGAGACTCCATCTGGGCTGACTGCAGTGCCCAGGGCATGAATTCAGACATACCTATGCTCAAATCCTAATTCCACTGCTTACTAGCTGCATAGTCTGGAAAAAGTAATATAAGTCCAAATTCAGATTCCTTATCTATAAAAAAAAGTTTGGTGAAAGTTCCCTCTCATAGAGAGGTCTTAAGAAGTCATTAAGACAATATAAGTAAAACATTCAGCATGGCTAATGGGGACAAAATAAAGCCTAAATGTTATTTGATATTGTTATTATTACCATTATTATTACTATTGTTAAATGGTGCTAAAACCCTGATTTCTTTGCATGTTCCAAACTAAGAAGGTAAATTATTCTCAAAATAAGTAGAGTATGCAGATCGTGCCTGAAAATATAATAATCATTTCAAACTAATGAGATACATTTCATATTTTAAGCGCTTCAGAGTATTTTGTGTATTCCAAGTATTTGCATATAGACATCTAAAAATAACTTCTATATTTTGGTCTTGGGTGAAGAGTAATTCGTGATTGTAAAAAAAAAAATAGCTGTCCAGTAATTAATTGTACCTCACAAATAAGTTGTAACAAACAATACATTTATTATATCGTAGTATATGATATTACTTACTATCTTCTTTTCTTACATAGTCTTTTTTTAAAAGATATGTCTTTATTGATTTCAGAGAGAGGAAGGGAGAGAGAGATAGAAACATCAATGATGAGAGAATCATTCAACGGTCTCCTCCTGCACCCCTCCCCCCACTGGGGATCGAGCCCAAAACCTAGGCATGTGCCCTGGCCAGGAATCAAACCTCGATCTCCTGGATCCTAGGTCGATGCTCAACCACTGAGCCACGCCGGCCGGGCTCTTACAGATAGTCTTGAGGTGCACGCTGAGAAATAACATTTTAGTGCAACGGCAAAAATAGCATCGAAGTTGCTCCTTCTCTGTTTCTTTGGTATCTCCTAAACAACAAACAACCTTTCCAAGAGCTGCTTCTTGAGTAATTGTTCTGTGTCGGCGTTTTGCCAACTTGTCAATTGCTCACACACAGCTCACGAACATTCTCACGGCACAGCTGCCTGCGCTCTGACGGAGAAGCCCATCCCTCTGGAGTGCCGTTGAGCGTGGAGCCCATCTGAGTAAGCTCTGTTTAGGCCTGAGAAGAGAGAGAGCGTTCATGGGAGAATCACTGCAGCCCCTTTGGCAGAATTTCTTTGAATACAGAATGCTGACCAGTGTAGAGACCCAAACGAAGGGTGCCTTCATTAGTTCATCCCAAGCTCTAGGCGTTTCCTTAAGGAAGAGCTGATCTAAAGCCATCAGCTCCTACCCCACCTTTCACTAACAATCTCATCCTTAGGCCATGTCATGGAACTGACTTGCGCTTTCCCATAAGGCTTTCCTCTTGTATACTTCCACCTTTTAGATTCCAACAGCCCTCTCCTGTTAAGCTGCATCTTTTCCGTTCACCTTCCCTATCAGATATTCAGGCTAACCAACCTTCCTTTCCGCTGCTTTTCCTTCCGTTCTCACCATCTCTCAGTTACCACCAGGTACCTTCTGATAATCTCATTTGCATCCGGTGGGCCACTGATATAAGAAGTACAAACACTTAATTTGGGAAAAGAAAAGAAAAAAAAAAAATCCTAGCAATGTTGAAATGAACCAAAACAACTCTGCTCTATGTATCACCTGCATTCAATTTAGGCTGTGGCAAAAGGGAGAAGCACGGACAGCTAAAGGCCTTTGAAAAAGCTCAAAACCTTTCAGGCGATGGATTAAACCCCCGTGAGCCACACTCCACCAATTTAGGACCTAATTCACATGGTAGTTAACCTTTCCTTTTACAAATGCTGTGATTGAAAATAAGAAAGGGGGGAATGTTTTTCCTACTTCAAATTAAAGAAAAACTAGGAAGAATGAATAAAAGGAGGTAGATTCTGGTTAAAAGGGGCAGGTTCAGAATCAAAGCAACCAGGAATTTTTCTGTCTGGAAGCATCCAGGGTTGTCGCTGAGCACATGGGCTTTGGAGTCAGAGCTCCATGTTTAAAGCTCCAAGCAGCTGTGACTTTGGCCTTGATCTTTCTAAGACTCAGTTTCCTTGTTTGTACAATGGGATGGTAATGACATCTACATCAAGGGCTATCTTGAAAGTAAGTAGAACTTAAGTAATTCTTATGAGAACCACTCAGGATGGCTTGCACAAGACCACGCTGTCTCAGAAAGTGGACAACATCCAGTCTGGAGCCAGAGATCCTTTTAGCACTTTTTAGCGATTGTACAGATAGAATGAGATGTCCCTTAAGGTTCTTTCCATCCCCCAATTTCGTTATTCTATGAAGTAACCAAACATTTGAGGATTCGTTGAGCATTGAGCTGGGATATGTAAAATCAACAGGCTAATTACAAATACCTTCACCTTTTTAATGCAGTACATCTCTAAAGAATGGCTTCTAAGTTATTATGACCTCAAATTTTAATTTTTTAAAAAATATGCTATGATTTGAAAATCTTTCTTCCCTTTCTTTCATTTTATATACTTCCCTGCTTACCAACTTGATTTAGAAAAACTAGTTTAGAGTACTGTGAAGTCCATGTAGACTATAGAATTAGCTCATTCTTCCTAACTCTTGACTCTATCCCTGTAATAGAATTGGGTAAACACACACGTTGCTAATGTAACACTGAAGAACCTCCCCACCAAATAGAGCAAACTTCCCCATGCCATTGATTTTTGGACTTAGCTGTGACTTGCTTTGACCAGAGGAATGTTGGTGGCTCGACACAGCCTCCTGTATGGCTGACAGCTGTCTGGGTAGCCACTGGTCCCTAAAGGAATGGGACTTGCAGACTGCAGCCAAACCCTTCCCATCCTAGCAGAGTGAGCTCAGTTACAGCTGACTTGTAGCCCTGAGAGCAAGGAATAAGTATTTGTCTTGTGAGTCACAGAGATTTGGGGTTTGCTGTGCAGCATTATCACAATCGTAACTAACCCTGGACTGTCAAACTAAAAAGAATGGAACTGAACTGCATGCCCTTCCCCTGGTTGTCTTCCCCAGTTCACACAGTTACAAGTAGTAGACAACACATCAGGCATTAGGCAAAAAAAAGGGGGGGGGATGGTGCAGCCACTTTGGAAGAGTCTAACAGCTCCTCAAAAGGTTAAACAGTTACCATGTGATTCAGCGATACCACTACATCTACATGAGAAATTAAACCATATGTCCACACTCAATCTTATATATGAGTATTCTTAGCAGCATTATCAATAATAGCCAAAAAGTGGAAACAACCCAAATATCCATCAGTTGAGGAGTGGATAAAAGTGTCATATCCATACAATGTAATAATATTTGGTCCCCAAAAGGAAAAAATTACTACTGATGCATATTATAACATGGATGAACCTTGAAGACACTGTGCTAAGTGAAAGAAGTCAGTCACAAAAGCCCACAGTACGATTCCCTTTATGAAATGTCCAGAACAGGCAGATCTATAGAGACAGAAAATAGATAAATGGTTGCCAGGGGTGGGGGAAGAAAGTAAGAAAAATAACTGCTAATGGGTGTGGGGGGTGAAGAAAATGTTCTAAAATTGATTGTGGTGATGGTTGTACGGCTCAATGAATACAGTAAAACCACTGAATTGTGTCCTTTAAATAGGCACATTGTATGATACTTCAAGACAGCTGGCATATAAGAAAAACTAAAAAGGAAAAAATATACCTGAAGAGTGTGCACAGTAGGAGATACACAGCCCCTGGTAAGTGATCAGTTTTGCAGAGCAATGGGTCCCAGGGTCCACACTGTGATGGCCCCCAGTGCCTGCACCAGAACTGATCCCACATCTCGCCTGCTTGGGGCCCTCAGGAGAGAGTTCATTTCCCTGAAAGGTGAGGTTCCCCTGCTGGGACTCAGTGCTTCAGCTCAACAATACCAGTCATTCCATTCTGAGTGCCCCCATGTCTTTGCTCATACCACTCCTTTCCACGCCCATCTGAGAGAATTCCAACTCAAATACGAACACTGCTCAGGTCCTCTCTGTGAGTCCTTCCCTGACCCTTAGGCCCACCCGGAGAAGAGAGGAATGCATCCAACCTTTAGTATATCTGCAGCCAGTAAACCTTACAGGCTTACTCAGCTTTCTCCTACACTAACCCTCTCCTCTACGCATAGTTCTATTGTTTCATTTCTTACTACAACTATTGCTCACTAGTCTGTCTTCTTTAGTCAAAGGTAAATTCCTTGAAGTAACTCTTGCTTATACCCTTAGCCCTTCACACTATATCACAACACATAGCAGGCATTCAACGTATGTCTGAAATTAAAGCAGCTGATTGCACAGCAACCATAGAAGGTAGATGTTTTCTTGCCTTATACATGAAGACCTTGAGTCTCCGAAAGGGCTGGCAATGCTGGAGCCCCATAGCCTAGTAAGCGTGACAACCAGGACTGAAGCTCAGAGCCGCAACCTCAAACCCCAGCTGCTCTCCACTCCCTCATCAGAGCTGAAGACATCTCAACCAGGTGTCCACAGCAGATGAAAGTGCTTCCCAGCTGTTCATGCCACAGACTTTCCTGAGAGGGACATATAGTCTAAGGTGTGCTCTTAGGCAAGCAGGCACTGCTCATTCATCTTTGTCACTCCCCGTCTCATCTTTCTCAGTTCCCCAATTGGTACCAGGAAAAACTGTATCACCCATCATGTGGTCATCGCTTATGGTGATGAATGTCCACAGCCTCCCTTCACGTGTCTGTACGTCAAGTGAGAAAGATATTCAGAGTCTGGTAAACACTGTTCAGTTTTTTTCACTTTGACAGTAGAGCTTATAAATGGGTTTGCAGAATCTTAGGAATAAAGTCTATGTACCATGTGAGCCCAATATTTTCATGCCAAAAGACTATATTATATTTAATCGGTCCTTTCAACTTAACTTCTTTTTTCCTTCCTTAAAATTTCTCAATTTTTTTTAAAAACTGAAAACTCCAAGTTGCTCTAGTTTTTTTTTTGAACCCAGACATGGCTAGAGCAATTTCATTTATATTTATAGTTAAATTCCAACTGCATATACTCCGCACATGATTAATTCACAGATGAAGGGCTCTGAAGTTTGAATGTCTGAGTAAGTACAAAGCAGGGCAGAGTTTAAAAATGGTAGCTGAAGCCAATAATTTGAATTTATAAAAAAAAATCAGAACTCACAGTCTCTGGTTTAAAAATTTATGATCCCTTAGAAAACTAATTTTTTATGTAGAAAAGGAAAATATTAATCCTATGTTAACTAGATGGTGGCAAGAAGCCAAGTCTCAGCTTCAAACTTTACTTCTTTATGTCTTCTTTTGGCATAACCCTAGCAGGAAGGCTACTTAGAACCCTCTACTGTCAAGAGGTGACAGCAATATTTGGCCATTGGGGTCAGTGAGGTAAGAATGGCAGTTTTGGCTAGATTTATACTGAGAATGAAATGCTTCCATTCCTCGAGAGGAAGTATAACTTTGTCCAAAATGTTCTCTGTTAAAATACATGACCAAAGTCTAATTGCTCTAATGTGTTATAAACTTTTCACTTTCCTTAGGTTACTGAACACACAGACAGGTTGGCATGGATTTTTTTTTTAAAGTGCTTAACAGATTTGTTTTACACAAAGAGCAGCAAAACCATAACATACCTTCTACATTTTGTAGAGTTAGTCTAAATTGTACATTCTTTTACTCTGTCTTCATTGCACGTGCTTTAAGACCTACTGGGAATCATGGGAGCTGTTGTATATCCAGACTGCCTGGATGCCATCCACTAACTCTTAACTTCTGTGCCTCAGTTTTCTCATCTGCAAAATGGGCATGCCCATAATTGTGCCTAGTATGCAAATCTATGTAAGGGGCTTAGAACAGTGCATGCCATCTAGAAAACATGGAATCATATTAATTCTTCTTTTATTATTGCCAGAACTTAGAGCCTGGCACAAAATACTGAACATTAAACTAATAACGAATGCTGTACTTTCAAAGTACCTCAGAGGTGAGGTCTATTTGGAGCAGTATTTTAATGAATTTATAAAGCTGGTTGGTAGCTGTAACAGAAAAAAATTTTGTTTTAAAGAACATTTATATTTCCCCTTTACTCTGTGGATACCTGGGGATGGGGATGGGGATCTCACTCTGCTCCCAGTTCTGCCCCCAAGGGTGGTCCATTCCTGGCACTTTTTGCGATTGCCCTTTAACAGAAGAAAATGAACTGTTCCCATGAGATAAAAGTTCTTTGGAATCTCACTCTCTGAAAACAACATGCCTAATTTCCAACCTTGGCACCACTATTGATAAGCTGTATGACCCTGAGCAAGTTTATTGACCTCTCTGTGCCAGGTTTCCTCATCTGTAAAATGGAGACAATGAATGATAGACCAGACTTGATGGAGCTATTCAAGGCCTCATCGAGTTAATGCATGAAAAAATTTAGAAATGGGCCTGCAGGACAGTAAACTCTCAACAGCGCATTTGCTATCATTATTACATACCTTCTCCAACTACATGTTGGGTTCTTGCTGTGTGTCGGGGTTACAAAGAGTCTAAATTCAGAACAACTTCTTAAGACAGATATATGTTCAGAAGGAGAGTCTTTTCCCCATATTTTTTTCTGTAGTCATTTATACAATTTATAAACAATATGTTCTGGAACTCTACACTTAATAACTGTAAACAGATCTGTGTCTTTGTTTTAAAATACCAAACCTGCAATGTGCAGCAACATTGGGCATCTTCCTTGGAGCTCTGCATTATGGCATCTCTCTACAAGTGGGCACATTGAAAGACACCCCGTGATTATCAGAGCCATCTCAGATATGGCTTCTCCTGAAATTTTAATTCAGATGTTCCTACAATATTGTGAAATAAATGTTTACTCTCCTTTCTCCTAGAAGAAACCACGCTTCAGTCTCAAGTCAAGATTCTACTTCGCAAACGCAAATCTAAAAACTCTTCTAGAATTTCAGTCCTTCATTCCCAGTATTTATCGGCTGTTATATTCATGGGCAATTCAGTTTTTTGCCAACTTGCCTCCCACTTTCTTCCTACGTCTCTATATTCCCCAAAGTGTCATACATTCATTTTGTCAATGCAATTGAAATACAATCAAATTGTGTCTGAAGACTTTGGTGGGATTTTAATATTTGCATTGTCACATCATTTTAAGAATGACTATGTCGTCTAGGTTCTTTTTAACTCCCCACCAGGAACCAGTCATTCATTCACTCCAAGGTGTTTGGCATCACCTGTGAGCCAGGCTCTTGTCTCATGCTGGTCCTGATGGGTCAGGTAAGGTTAGGGTTAGATACGACAGCACCTAAGACCGTTGTCAACTTTACTAGGACCCTGTTGCAGCTCCAGTGTTGGGACTAATCAGTTGTGCATTTCAAGGACAATTCCTTGATTTCACTTAAGTCATTAGTGCTCAGGAATAAATGAAAATGCTTTAGATTTTTCATAACAATTTTTATATGCCCCTCCAGGAAACAGATTTCAACGTTTGCCCTGAGAACCATGGTTGGAGAACACAGCAACTCCCAGAAGGAGCTGCCCCACTCCCTCCGCGCATCCTCTTAGACCACGGGGTTGTTTTCGTCGCCTTTGTTTTTTCTTTAATAATTTTTCTATAATAAAATATGAAAGCTGGAGGTATTTACCCCAACTAATGGGATTTAGAATAAGGATGCCGTCTCCCTTGGCTCGGCCGTGGCTGGATCTAACCGTGGCCTGGTGTTCACTTTCTCTTGGCCGCGGGAGCTGTGTTCCCCAGTGCAAGTGGACACTAAGCCCTGACCAGACACTACCAGCGAAACACGTGCTTTTCTGGTGCGCCACAGTAGGGCACTTGCTTCCCCAGAAACCTCCTCATTAGCCACTCTGCCCAAAGAACACTATAAGGACTGTATTTTCTTTATTTCTCGAGTAAAAAGAGTCATTTATTTTGCATGTTAGCAATACACCCTGGCTTCTGAAACTAATGAACCTTGAAGAAACAAAATACCCTTTTCAGGTCTTAAAAGCCACTAACAGATTGATCTGCTCCAGCAACAAACACTGGAAAGTCAAGTTTGAGCTCGAAGACAGCGACTGGCTGCTGAGAGAGAAACCCTGAGCCATTCTGAACGCATGATGTCCAGGCTGGTGGACTTTCACCCAGGTCCTCACGGAGCCTCCTACCCTTCCTGGGGACTGAGGGGGCACCAGCCGACACAGACACAGATCCAGAGGGAGATGCTGAGATGCAGTGGGCATCCAGCCAGACTTCAGGCCCCCAGCCAGACCTCGGGCACAACGTCCCCACAGCTTTAATGAAGCCACACCCCAAATCCAGCAGGTGTGAGGCCGGGAGCCTTGGGAACTCTAACTTCCAGGGGAACGAGCTACCTCGGTGGCACCTGATTATACTCAGCCATTCACACAGCTCCCCGAGGACAAGGTTTTGATTTTTAGAGGAGCCTCTGCTTGCTGCCTGTCGCAAAGGGAACACTCAGGAGGAGCTATTAGCAGTCACTTGTTTCAGTAAACATTGAATGTAACACATGCCTCTCAAGTAATGTGTATCCAAACATACAATTTACAAATAATTAACATCATGTTAATTAGTCACATTAATTTATGCCACTTTGTGGAGTTATTTCCTCGGAGTGTTTAGGAACGCTGCCAGGAGCTGGAGCCAAGCAGTGTGAAATGCGCTTGAAGTTAGCTGTCGTGAGTGCCTGTGAACACAGCTTGCGCAAGCTGTCGCCTTCGCTGGGCCCGCGGCCGGCGGGAGGCTGCCTGGCTCCCGGCTGCCCTGCCTCCTGAAACGCAGCCTCACCGGCGGTCCCCTGTCCTGAGGCGCACCCCCCTTTCCAGTTTCGGGCTTCTGCCGAGTGTTGCTGGGGGCCCGCCCTTCCCACCACCAAACATCCGCGACCAGGGCCACGCAGGTGGGTACAGCCGGCGACCCGTGGTGAGACTTTCCACGCAGTGACAGTGTGCAGACAACTGGTGCTGGGTATTAAAAACAAATCAAAACAAACCCTGGGAATTATTTTCTGTAAACGAAGCTCTGAGAATGGGAAACGGTGCAAGTGGAGCGTCGGTGCTCCACATAGAGGGGCGTCCCTGCAAAGTCATCTGTCTCCGAAACGCTGGCCCCTCACGCGGATCGCCCCCCTCTGCTCAGGGCACTCGCACCAGGGATCGGGGCCCAGAGCCAGCCCAGCAGCCAGGCAATGAAGGGAAGACAGCAGAGAAAACAGGCCTCGGGGATGCTGCAGACTGAGCGCGAATTCAGCAGGGAAAAGAAACCACACCAGGCAACAGCGTGAAGTCAGGGTAGCAGCCCGAATGGCGATGGGGCACCAGGCTCCTTTCGGTGGGTGAGTCCCAGTCGGGCAGGACAGCTCCGGCCCTGCTGCTCGGCCTCAGCTGAGGGGCCTGGGGCCTGCGCCAGGGCTGCTCCCCCTCACAGCTGCTCCCCGCTCTCAGTGAGCCCAGAGCCGACCCGTGTAAGGGCTGTTTTGCTGGGTAACAAGCTGATCAGAGATGAAATTCAGAGCCCTCTTCTGAAGGCCACAGTATAAATTCCAGAAACCCCCAGGCAAGCCGAGCGACGCCCTCACCACTGTTCTGAGCGTTTAATATTCCAAATGGGTTGACGCTCCTAAATGAAACACAGGCAGCGAGACTCAAGTCCTCGGACAGGTTCTACTCCCAAGGCCCAAGCACAGGCGCAAAGGGCCCGCGTGCAAATTTAATGCAGACAAGCATCTGAGTGGGAGAACACTGACCAACACGAAGAAATTATGGGCAACAGAGGTAACAGGAACCCAGAAATGTCTCTCGGGACCGCACGTTAATGAAAACAAGGTTAGGGCTGGTGATCAACATGATAACTTCCCTCCAAACCCCTGTCTGATCCTTTTACCCGCACGACGGGTCGCCCCATCCGAATCCCGGGAAATTTAGGTTAAGTCCAGGGGCAAAATGATGAAGGCTCTAGAGGGTGATGGATGGAGGTGCCCTGTGAGGTGGTAACACCCAACATCAGCCCGCCCCCAGGGGCTTCAGTAATCTCATAGGAGAGAGAAGCGTGCGCATGAAAAACGCTACAAAAATGATACCAGTGCCAACAAAGGATGATATAAATGCCAAAAACGAGGCCCAAAAATGTGCTACGTGACCCAAAGGGAGTCATAATCCATTCAGAAAGGTAGAGGAATTTAGCCCAGAGAAAGTTCCTCTCCTGAGATCTCTTCCTAGCCATCGAAAGAGATCGAGCCCCAGCTTCATTTCCATGTGGCCACGTTCATACCTACAAGCGGAGGGCGTTTCTCTCCCCCTAAGAAGCCCCTGGCTCACGGGCATGAGAATCACATTCAGTCTATCACTTCCCCCGAAGTCTTGATTAATAACAACACATTGTAAGTGTTGCTTTTAAATTTTATTTAGGGCCTATTTGATTCACTTTAACTATGATTCATTTCGGTTCTCTTTAATATTTATCCAACGGTGTTGCAGAATCCGAAAGATGTGTTACATGAAAGCTCTCCCCTAATGTCCAGGGGACCAGTGAGCATATGAAAGCAGAAAAAAGTCATCCCAGGGTTTAAGGACGTTCTGAAACTTCAAAAAGATTTGCATGAAATCTGCACCTATTTTGCCCAATCTGAAATTGGACTCGGCAGGAGGAGCGTTTCTCCCCGTGCAGGAGCCTGAAAATGCATTTGAAAAAAAATAGGTCCTTATTTTAATTAAAAGGGGCCATTCCAAGCCCAGCGTGTGGAAATGTGACATTAATATTTGTGACACTAGCCATGGGGGACGGGGGGCAAGGAGGGTCTCGCATCAGCAGTGGGAAGTCAGAGTTGAGCCTTGTTGAAACCCAGATTCTCACAGACATGAAGGGGTCTGCTTTTGCTTCAAAGTGCTACCCAAAGACACGGCACACGGATGGCGGGTCTAGAGGCTCATTGGGGGAGAAGGGGACCGCGGTGGGATCAAAGTTGAGGCAGGACAGTGCTTGTGGAGCACAAAAATGCTCGTGGATATAGATGAGCGCAGGACTTTGTGCCTGGGGGCAGGGGAGCAGCAATAACTCCATGCCAATCACAAACACACATAAACAAATGTCAGCCCACAGTTACACAAATTTTTAAATCAGTATAATTTGCTCAACAGACTTCATATATGTTACAGTCTTTGAACACTAAGGCACTTATTGGCATTATTTGTTTGATGGAGGACAGCCCCATATTTGGCATTTAACAGAAACCCACATAGTCAGCCAACGTGTGACAGCAACTCCTCAGGGCCACAATGTGGGCACCGGCCGGCCACAGCGGCTGCTAGCCAGCCCCGCACGCCCAGTGCTGCTGGGGTAACGGGCATGTATATTTAAAATGTAACAGTTTAAAAAATCACGGCGTGCGTGAGTCAGTTTTTCTATGTTAAATGGGTCATTTCCTTCTCTTAAAGAAAATGCTCATTGTTCTGTGAGGAAAACGTCTTTTCAAATGTAATCTGGTTCCTAAGGGCTTGGTTTCTTATTGACATTCAGTTTGGTAACTGAAGCCATAAGCACGCCCTGATATTCAGTGCCGGGGACCAGGATGGAAGGGCAGGGAGTAAGCAGGAGGGGACGGCCTTCAGGGCTCCTGTCCTCCAGCCCCTTCTCTGCTCGGTGGGGACGCAGCCGGGAGAGGGCAGGGTGGGGCCGCTCAGCGGAGAATCTCCCAGCAGCTGCACCATCCCCTGGGGCAGCCCCCAGCCACCAGCCACAGGTGGCTACTGAGCACCTGAAATGTGACCAGTGAGACAGGACCTGAATTTTAAATTGCATTTAATTTGAATTGAAGTAAAGTTAAATTTAAAAACTGAAGCATTGCAAAATACTTTTCCATCAGTCACATTTATGATGTTGGTAGGATTAGCTTTCCAGGTAACTCTTGCCTCACAGAGGACAATGCTGCCCTTCTGTGGCGCGAGTGTTGGGCGTGGGCACCATGTCTACCATTACATGTAACCACACGGAGCAACGCACGTGGGTCCCTGTCCACAGACTCATTCAGCCTGACTAGTTTTTTCTTTTGCACCACATAACCTTGTAATGTGTATACTCAAATATTTTATGCAGATAGCACAAGCTACACTGACTTGAATCATAATTGGGAATTAAATTAAAATGATTGTTCTAATTATAAATTATTAGTTTCTGGTTAAAACAAGTAAGAACAGACAGATTTTAAAATGTAAAATGATAGCACTGATGCAAAAGCGAGGGGTGAGTCACATTGTACAACGGAAGTTAAGAAAAAAGAGGTAAGAGGGAGCATCACAAGTTTCAGGAGGAACATCTATTGCAATTTATGTAGCAGAATAAAACAAAGGTGTTTATTGTGTAAAACAAAATTAAAGATAATAAAGTGAACAATATAAAAAATATTATCAGCAAAGATCAGTATATTTGAAAAGAATCTGTTCCTCTCCCTGGCCGGTGTGGCTCAGGGGGTTGGGAGTCCTCCTGAGCTACAGAAGGTGCCGTTTCAAGTCCGTCCGGGCTGGATGCCCGGTAGGGGGGTGCGGGAGGCAGCCGATGGATGTCTCTCTACCATCAATGTTTCCCTCTCTCTCCCCCCATCTCTCTAAAATCAATAAAAACATGTTTTTTTCAAAAAAGAAGTTCCCCAACACTAAAACCAAAAATGCTGCTACTAGAAAATGTGGTTCCTGGAATGTGGTTGCTAGATAATTTATAATTACACACACTTGGCATTATAGATCAGTTGGACTGAGTCATGGTGCCAATAGATGCTGTCATTAAAATCTGTCCCGAGTCGGCCCCACCACCATTGTCACCCTGTAGGTATCGCCAGTCACCTCTCACTTGCTCTAAGTAGGTCACCACCTAACTGGCCCCCTCACCGGTCACTCTTGCCTCCTTGTTTGTAACTCATCCTTCGCATAGTGGCCAGTGGGTTGCCACATCCCTGTGTATGTCAGGGCTCTCATTCCCACCACACTTAGAAAATACACAGAGCCTGCCACAAGGCCTGCACTACGGGCCCTGCAAAAACTGGCCCCCGCTGTCATTTCTAGTCATTTCCTCCCCCTCTCCCGGACCACACTGGCCTTCCTTCTGAGATAGGAATACCCAGCTTATTCCTATCTCAGGGCCTTTGGACTCACTGTCCCCTGTTCCTGGGACCCTCTTTCCCCAGCTCCGTATACACCTGTTGATTAAATAAAGAAATGCATGTGGGGGGAGGGGTGGATTAGAGTAAATGTTGACATTTCACCCACCCATTCAACGTTTTACCATTTATCCATTTATATCAGCGAACAAACCTGACTTAGTTCCCACTACCTGCCAGGCATTAAGCTAGAAGTTGGGAAGCCAGGTGTTTTACAAGCCTTCTCTCCTTAGGAAATAAAAGGGAAAATGACTTCTGTTTGTGTTTTTTGTTCTCTTAAATTTTAAAACTAAGTCTATCTACACATAAGTCATTGCAATGACTTTACATTATCAGTATATAAAAACAAACAAACACTAGGGCTCAACTTGTTGATGTTGTAAGCAGAATATAAAGCATTAATGGTGTTATGACTATCAACCTGGGTTGGAAACAGAAAACAGAAACTCCAATCCAATTGACAGGATAGAAGAGGTCAGCAGGCAGGTTCCTCTTGGGCAGGGGCTGTATATGATTAGGTTTTGTATCCTCAGTGCCAGGTCCACACTAGGAATTCAATAAATTCCTGCTAAATTGAAATCATCACTTACAATGAGCCCTTAATAAGACTGAATTCCTTGAAGACAGAGTCTATGGCTTTGGGTCTCTGTGTTCTTGAGTCCTCCTGTGTGACAGAGTCTCTGTAATCATTTGTGTGCATTGTGGCTAAAACTTTAAGCCCTAAACATGTCAGATACATGACATAATGTGTGAAGAAAGCCAGGTATTGAGACATCAGAGAGTGAGGGAGATGGTGCCCCATGTACAGGGGTCCAGCATTGACAGATCTTATGTTTTCCCCCCCAAAAGTCTGAAATTTAGATTTTTACTTGTAATATCCAATTTGTAAACACTGGTAATTAATTCAGAATGTTTAAAAGCACCTTGCATGACAAACACATATGCCGGCTACAGTGGGGCCACTGGGGGAGTCAGATTGTGGCCTTGATGATAAGAGAACAGGAATAAAACCCTTCTAAGCCTCTATCCACATACTGAGCACTACACTGGGAGCTTCCCATTCTCCATCTCCTTGGATCTCCAGCCTCCCTGCGCAGTGGGTTAGCTCCATTCATAGAAAGGAACAGAGGGCTCCGAGGGTTGGGTGGTTTGCCCAAGGTCACACAGCAAGTACGTTGGTGCGGTAGGGACTGAACATCAAAACCATTCACTGATCCTCCCAATACATTGGACTACCTTTAATTACAGACAGCAGATCAATTCTTAAACAGAGCGAGAAGGCAAAACAGTTCTATATAATAAGAGACCCACGGATGGTCCTGAATTTTAGGATGGGGTCACCTGTGAAACATGAGCAGGAGCACCAGCTGGGAAATGCCCTCCAATGAAAGACACATTTTTACATACATCAAGGATCTGCTGTACTTTCTTTAAGTACGTGAAGACCAAGACTGCCTTTAAACGTGGATGTTGTATGTAAAGATAAAGCCTGAGATACACGGGGCAGTTAGGTCTTTTTGTCTTTGGCTTGCTAGGGCTCATTTTGCAGACATGTGTTTTTGCTTAGAAAGGCACAGAGGTGGATAAATCACTGAATCGGGTCCCCAGAGCCAGCTCCATTAACTTTCTTGGCATGATCTCACCACTTAAGTCAACATGACTTAAGAGTTTATATAACATTTTATTAGGCTTTAATTCCATACTTTCCCTGAATTTCAATGTTCATCTGTTGGGCAGAAAATAAAGGTTACTCGTGACTCCAAGTTCGAAGTTTGCTAACTTTAATTTGTTTTTAATTAATTTACTTAGCTAATTTTAATTTCATGTAGGCTGGAGGGAGGGATTTATGAACACTTCTGAAGGAAAAAAAGTATACATTTATATAAAATTATACATTTATATAAATATATAAAAAGTTATATATTTATATTATATATTATATATTTATATAAAAAAGCAGTGGTCAGGAGTTCAAAGTTTGGTATAAAAAGTGGGATTATTTTCCTGTGACTATGAGCCACGTGAACCTGGTGATTATATTGACTGGCATTGTCTTCTGACTTCTAACCTCTTGCTTAGTAATCCTACCAGACTACAAATAACTACATCGCTCAGTGTTCTCATTTTAAAAACAAGGAAAAAATAATACCACCAGGATGCAATTAATTGAAAATTAACTGTTTGGACAAAATCGTTAAAGCGGTAGGTCTCAACAAGGGATGATTTTCCTTTCCAGGGGACAATTAGCAATGGCTGGTGACCTTTTTGGTTGTCATGATCTGGCTGAGGTGCTTCTGGTGTTTAGCGCATAGATGCCATGCTACAGTCCACGGGGAACACAGCCCACAGAGGGCGACATAAGAGACGCCCTGAGGATAAAGAGCCATGTAGGCACCTTTCACCTCAGAGGGGAAAGCATCCTGTTCCTCTGGTGCAGAATTGTTTTTGCAGTTGGACATTGACGATGCCTCCCACAGTTGTAGAGAAGGCACAGAATTTGGGAAGTCTGAGCCCAAGATTGTACAGGCTGCCAAATGGTCTTAGGCAAAGTTGAGGGCATTGAAACTCAATTTCCTTACTTATACACGGGCCGAAGATGATGAAGACGACTGTCCATCTGATCTCACACGATACTGAGACAATTAAATGAGATAATGTCTCTTAGAGTGTACACAGATGTTAGTTACCACTACCATCAAGACCACCATTTTATCCAGGAGAATTAAAAATATCCACATGGAAGTAACACACTTTCCTTTTTCATTCACTTATGTTTTTATTTCACTTATTTGGCAGACATTTACTGTGTATCTGCTGCATGCCAGGCATCCTGCTAAATTCTGGGGTTGTAAATATGAGCAAGATATCAACACCTTATCCCCTTACTCCATCAATTTCTACTGTTCATTGTCTTCTTAAAGTCACTGGATAGAACAGAAACCGATTTGGGGATAGATGACCCGGACGAGCCCTTGGTTTCTTATTTCAGAGGCCCTTTTATAACCAGTGACCCTCAGAGGACACAGGGAGATTAGGGATGGCTGGATACATGTGTTGGGCTGGAGCCTAAGAAACAGATTGCATAAGTCAGAGTTTGGCCCAGTTGGATCCAGGCACAGGCTCACCCTTTCCCAGAAGCACCAGGAAGACAGCTATTGTCCTACACGGGACCATGGAGAACACTTCCACGCGAGAGCAAGGTTCCCCGGGATGCTAATTTAATTCTCCTGAGGATCTATAAATAGACTCCTGGTTTTAAAGCCAAATTACACCGTAACCTTTCCAACATTTCTTCCAACACCCAGAGAGAGTTACTCTGCCCACCTCCCAGCACTCTCAGTGCCCATCACCATGCCTTGAGCGCGGCCCATCGCGGGTGCATGGGGTGCAGGTGTGTACCCACGTTTGCATATTTAATGTGTCTGTCCCCAGTGCTAGACGGTGAAACCAAGGGACAAAAGTAAAGCCAACAGCTCTGGACAAACAGCCTACCGTATGCCAGGCACTCTCAGCACACCCGTGATTTTCAACTTGAGAGATACAACGAGGCCTTTCGGGAACCTTAGCAGGAGCGTGGCAGCTGCCCTGCGCAGAGGTCAGGAAGCAGCTGAGTGGGCGGACGGCAGCTGTCACTTAAAGCTGTGGGCCACCCTGGGCAAGTCCCTTAACCTCTCCGCGAAGCAGTTTCCCCACCTTTGGGAGGGGGCGCTGAAGTTGCCTACGTCACAGGGTCGCTGTGAGAGCTAAATGAAGCGATTTATACGATAAGAAGGGAGCCTGACATCGCCACAGCTGCTGCTCTAATCACTATCACTGTCGGGGTCACCACCTTTAAAGGTACCCCCAGCCCAGATGCATCCCATCAGTCTCGAGCAGCTAGGACCCAGGCAATAGCATTTTGAAAATGGTTGAAAGCCCCTGACTTAGTATGCAGTCGGCACTCCATAGTGGCTGGGGAATGAATGAGCCGTCGGATGACATGAAGACCGCACGCCCCAGAGGACACTCAGAGCAAAGCGAGTGAAGAAAGAACACGAGCCGGGGGACCTCTTGCTTGGAAGATGGCAGGCCCTGCGGGACCCTGGTGGAAGAGCTCTCAGCATCTTCTCCTCTGGGAACTTAATTAATGGGGCAGGTAACATTCGTTCTTGGAAGGCTCGCACACAGATCCTATCTGACCTTGAGCCAAAGTAAGCCCTTGTTGGTCTCCTTCCAGCTTTTCAATGATTTATTTCTCTTTTCTGTAAGACGCAGGTAGAAGGGGAGAAGGTACATGACTGCCAGAAAACCCTGGTTAATTCTATACAAGTTCTCTTTGTGAATATCTTCCATCTGCATTCACCCTGCAGTAGTTTGGTGGCCACGCCACTCAGGACATTTACCACCACTGTGCCCATTCATTCAGTAAACACACATTGGTCTCTGGCCCTTCATACATTGCACCTACACCTGGGAATTAGTATCTTATTGACCTTTGCCCCAAACCCAGCACATGAGATGCTCAGTAATCATTGTTGAAAGGTTAAGATAACCCAAGCAAAGCTAAGTGCAGATGGCAGCTCAAAAATAAGTATGGGACATAAACTTCTGTATTCCCTGTCCTCCCTTTCCTGCTCTGTGTCAAGTCCACCAACCTCCCACACAGTGCCCTGCATAAATCAATATGTGATTCAAAATACATAGAATCCAATCATAACAAACAGTGTGGAATATTTTAAAATTATACTTTACACTTCATAGAACATTATAATAAAATACAAAAAAAAGGAACTCGCTCCCTCCCCACGATCAGCTACTGACTTGCTGGACCCTGGGAAAGAAATTGAACCACTCTAAGCATTTGTTTTCTGGAGTCAAAGAATAAAGGAAATAAGGTTTATCTTTCAGTGATCTCAAAGCACTTCTTTGTGTATGCTCTCTTGGGTCCTCACACATTCCTTTAAAAGCATGTGTGGTTCTTCTTACTGAAACACAAGAGGTGCTAAATGGCTGCCTCTAAAGTGAACTACAAGTCAAAATGAAAGAAGAAAGCACTACTCTGACTTTGGTGGTATGCTGGTAAATGTGTAACAGCTGGCTCTCTGGAAACTAAAGAGGCCCAATTTGTAGTGTTCACCGATTACCATGGTGTAAATACTCCCACGGTGTAACTGAGGACAGAGCTAGGAGGAGAAGCTCATGATCGGCTGTTACAAACTGCTAGCAGTTGGCCCCAGCACACCACTCTCGGATTTCCCAGCCCAGCACCTCATCACTCTCAGAGATGTCAGAGGGTGGCGACTCCTACCTCCTCTGTATCACCTTAATGATATGTACAAATATAGCTCCTATATTTTGAAGGACAGTGCATCTTACCATGAAGGTCCTTAAAGGTAAGATGGCAGCCCTTTGTATCCACAGTGAAACTGGTCATGCCAGAAAAATAATTATCATGCCAGCTTAGGTATGTTCTGATTGACTCTATTTCACCCTGATATATGATCCCAGAGTGTCAGGTTGATAGGAGTCAATTCTCAGGCAATTCCAAGGAGTAAAGTCCTTCCTTAGGGACTATACAATTTCTCAAGAGACAGCTATCATCCTGGGAAAGATAAGTCCAAGCAATGACCGCCACATTAACACAGATGGATCGGAGCTATGAACAATGTTCTCCGAGCACCCTTGGCAGACTGGTGGGGCTGGAGGGGCAAAGCAATGTTAGGTTTTGATGAAAGAGGGAAAGGCAGTGGAACTTGGAAAAGATGTGGAACACTAAATTGAGGCAGGGGTGGGAGGGCGGGGGTGGTGGGATATTTGAATGAGTCAGGAACCAGGAAAAGAAGAGCTGGGTGGGAACCATGACCCTCATTGTTGATCTGAACTTGAAAAGAGTTCTTGAGCTTCCATTTCATCTGTTACCAGGGAGGTATTTTGTCTGTTTGTTTTCAATCAAGAAAGACCACCCAATACCTCATCATATTCACAGATGTGATTTTTTAAAATTGCTACCATCCAAGTTTGCATTCCTGTGGTGACAGTCCTTCCACAAGGCATAAAACAATGGCCCATATTTAATTCTATTCTACCTTCCCCCACCTTCCAAGGGCCTTCGTAGTAACGCATGCAGAAGAGACACACACCTGTACTTTCTATATGCTTCCAGAAACTCTAGACTGGGTGCTTTGCAGGGACTCCCAATCTACTGTGCTGTGACCTCCTTATTTTCGTTAGTGTAGGTGAAAATATTGGGAAGACTTCACTAAAAGAATGCTCTAAGCTAATGTATGTATCTCGGATAGGCTGTTCTTTTTACTGTTGCAACTTAGGGACTAATGCAAAAACTACATGGCAATGTGGGTGGGAGATGGTAGGACGAGGTATGTGCAGGGGACAGAGCTGCCAGAACAAAGAGATTAAACGGGACTGTGATTGTGGGCATAGGAAATTGGTAAAGAGATTTCTTTGGAGTGGGCTGCTGTCTTCATATGAGCCTTCACCCCTTTCGCAGGGCTTGGGGAGTTTACCACCTTTTGACCCTAAGCCCACAGAAGGAAGCTTCAGGGATATGGAGATATTTGAAGTATACTTCTGGCTGGCAGGTAGGAGACACAAAGGACTTCAGGATGTCCCACACCTGAGTGAGTTAGAGAGGATCAGGGATTGGAGTGTGCATGCTGAGAAGGGGCAGCCAGGAAAGGATGAGTGGTTAAACTGAGCCTGTATTCTGGAGGCCGCGGGGTAAGTGCCATGTGCATGCTCCCTGTGAGCCAGATGTGCAGAGAGAGAGTGAGAGCAGGTCTAATAAAGCCACTCTACAGGCATTAGCTGAATGCCAGGGCTTAGGACCAGATACACCCACCTGGTCAAGGGGACTACAGGAGAAAGGGCACCCATGGGAACACACAGGGACCCCAAAGTCTTTGTGAGAGAACACATCTGCTTTCCTCATTGGCTAGGCCTCTCCAGGGTCTGCCCTTTAAATATTTGTGGGGTCCAGATAACATGAGGCCACTCAGCCAAGTATGAACAATCCTCACATGCCCACATCACCCCCCTTAGACCCTGAAAAAGAGTAAACGAGCAGGAATGAGGGGAAGGCAGGAGGAGGTGAGTGGAATAGAGCAGAAGACCAGTGCCTTCCTCTCCTCTGCAGTCTTCCGGTTTCAATCAGCTCCAAACTGCAGGAGACAGAGGATCTAACTCAAGTCCAAGCTTTGGCCGTTGTGACTCAGCATTAGATATTCTAACTACTAAACCGAGATCATGTTTGAAATGTAGAGTGGCTGAATCCAACCTAGAACGAGCGGAAAGGTGTGACCAGCATTCTCCAGGGATACGGAAGAAAAGCCCCTGCGGTGGGTTGAAAAGCAGCTCCCAAAAGCCACGTTCATTTGGTCTCTGGAAATGTGACCTTATAGGATCTCAACAGTGGATCATCTTGGTTTAGGGTGGGCTCTATATCCAATGAGAAGTAAGAAGGGAAAGAAGCGGTGAGGAGGGAAGATAGCCACAGAAACACAGGGAAGGAGGCCGTGTGAGGACAGAGGCAGAGATTGGAGTGATGTGTCTACGATGCCAAGGACTGCTGGCCGCCACGAGGAGCCAGAAGAGGCAGGAGACAGACCCTCTGAGCCTCGCCAACCCTGCAGCACCTTGATTACAGACTTCTGGCCTCGGGAATTGGGAGGGAGCACATGTCTGTTGTTTTGAGAGACTAGGTTTGCGGTAACATGGCAGAGTAGGCGCAGGAAACGAATCCCACCCGCCAGGAACTTGAAGAGATGATGGAAAACAAACTAAGGCCATGTGCTGTCCTGATCCTCAGGGCCAGCCTGAGCTGTACATGGATTGCAGGTGGCTCTGCTCTCCCTGCTGGGGCTCACATGGGACAGTCAATAAGAGATGAGGCCTCACCCAGCCCTACTGTGGCCCCAGAAGGCCGCCCCAGGAGGAATCACAAGGCCAAGGACCGGGCTGAGGACAGGAAGCCTCGAGTGCCTGGAGCTGTCCCCCAAGCTGGAACCCCACCACAGGGTCCCTCCCCTAACCCTAACCCCACAGCAGGGTCCTGACTCTAACTCTAACCCCACCCCTACCCCTTACCTACTGTCAGGTGACAGTTTTATGGAGACAGGCCCTCTGGGAACAAATCCACAGTATTCTGCAAAACCTAAGGAGGGGACAGACTTGGGATTTCTCACAGCAACAGCTTGGATGTGCGCCAGCCCAAAGCAGCGCGGCTGTTTTGCCTCGACTCGCCTCCCACAGAACACGCAGCAGCTGCTTTCTGACAGAGCCTCACTGTGCTTTTAAAAACGGAGGGAAGGCAAAGAAAAGGACCTTATTCCACCCAAACTGGTAGCTCGGGACTCCCTTTGGAAAAGCGGGGAGGTCTGAGGGGTGGGCATATGGCAAGGCAGTTCATTAGTCCCCTGAGCTCAGATCATCACTCCAGGGTATCTGGGGACGTCAAGGTCACCCAACCCCATTTAATTCTGTTTGTAGAGGAGTAAAGTGAAGCCCAGAGAGGGTGAAGGATGTGCCAAATGACACACAGAGATAGGGAGAGGACTTGTGTCACAGCTCAGCTCTTCTATCTCTAGGCTGGCCCTGCTGAGTGTTCTCGGGGTGACCTTGAACTAGCATCTCACAGAGCTAAGAAGAGGCATCTCCATCACACTGGAGGTGAGGTCTCCTGATTTTGGCTGAGCAGTGGGGGGGGGGGGGGAGCATTAGCATTCCTGGAGCCCTGGCAGTGTGCCAGCCTTGGACACATGCTGTACCTGGGTGTCCACGCTGTCCTGACAAACCCAAAGGTTATCATTTTAGGGCTGAGGACACTGAGGTCTAGAGAGGAGGAACCATTTGGCTACTTTCCAGCAGACCCGAGATCTCCTGATTCTCCATTTGGTGCTGTTTCTGCGACACCTGCCCATCCTGTCCCTGCAACATGGATAGGAGGCAGGAGTAAAAGAATCATCGAGGGCTTTGGAATCAGGCAGAGCTGGGTTGCAGGCTGGACAGACTTTGACCTTGGGCACCCCCCAGAGCCTGGCTTCCTTCGTCTGCAAGGCTGACTCATGGGTGGCCAATGGGTTTCTTCATGGGGAGCAAGGGTCTAGAGAGGGCTTGAGAGGGATTCAGAGGCCACATGCAGGCCTGGAGAAAGAGCAGGGTGGGACCCATCAGCAGTGACTGCCTGGACGAGGCGGAGGGAGCACTGGTGACTGTCCCTCATACAGCTGTCCCCGACTGGCCTCAGGCTTCGCGTCCTGTGTGCACTTTTATATTGTGGAAGCACATTGCAGGTCACAGCCTGGATTTTGAGGGCAGTTCCCCCCTCCCTCAGTGGACCTCCTGGCCTTTTGCACCATCTGGGCCCATGCAGGATGACAGCCAGAGAACTGGTAGAAGACAAGGGTAGTTCAGTGCATCACTGAGGCTCACGTTCAGACATGCAGGGCAATAAACCCAGTGGGAGCCACGGTGCTCTTGTAAGAAGCACCTGAGGTTCCAGGACATTGCCATCTCGTCACTCCCTAACTCCTCGCCTTCCTCACCTCTCTGCGTCTCTCCTTCTTACCCATCCTTAAAGGGTCTTGCACTTTGTGAAACCTTTCAAGGGAGTTCTGCCCTATCCCTTGCACCCGACAACCTGTCCTATACTAACATGACATGTCTTGTGTTTGGGTTATTTCAGATGCCCTCCAGGTGGGTTTCTGTACATGATATAGCAGAAGGGACTCTGTACTTAAACTTGGGAATGGATCTTGCTCTTTTAATTTATGAGCTCCGCAACCTGGGGGCATGTCTCGGCCTCTGCGAGCTTGCTTTCCTCACCTATAAATGAGGTTGTGTAGATGACTAAGCAAAAAGGTAGATGCAAAGAGCCTTGAATATTGCCTAGCACATAGTAGGTGCTCATAAATGTTATTCAGCACCAGTGCATCTGCATTAGATGGCGATCTCACAACACTGAAAATAAAAACAACAACAAAATCATGGTGATGAAATTATTAGAGGGCAGATTCATGTGAAATATCTACAGAGTGAAATATTCAGGGCAAGGAAGAGTCAACTCATTTAAAGTACTCCTGAAATCAGGGAAGCCAGGAAGGTTCAGTGTGTGCTGGATGGAAAGACCCAGAAAACCCGGGTTCTGACTCAGGTTCTGGGGCTTGGATATAAGGTTGGCAAGATGTTATCTTACTTAACCATGATTGCAGTACCTGGAAAGTGGGGACAACTGCACCTGCCCCTGAGAGGCCTGAACTAATTACGTGAAATAAATCGTATTTAGTGTCTGGGACAGAGCAAGCATTCAGTAAATTAAAGCTACAGGCGTTGCTAATTTTTTATGCTCTCTACTAGACAGTTTACTTTGTTAAGTAAACCTATTTTCTCATCCTTAAAGCGATAAACATGATATTTTTTCTATCTGATTCAAATGAGATACATCGGCATGCAAGTTTTTGGTGGAAATCAAATTCTGGACAAATCTGAAGTAGTGTTACGAAATGTCTTCGTGCCCATCTGGTTTAATGTAAATTCCTCTTCTCACATTGGGGCCATGAATGGAATATAGTAAGAGACTGGCCACTGCATCTTTGCCAAATGTTGAATGAACAATAAAGATATTAACAGCTACCACTTGCGAAGTCTCTACCAAGAGCCTAAAGCCATCTTCAAAACTGAATAGTCACCTTTCATTCAATCTCCCAATGACCATGCACCCTGTGCAAGCTGTGGATGATGTTTTCAATGCCCATTTAGCTGCCAAAGGAATAAATTAATATGCACCCAGCACTTACTGAAGGCTAGGCTCATGCCAAATATTTTACAGGTATTGTTTTACTCTCTGGCCCTAGGGTAGTGTCATGATTAACACGCAGATCCAGGAGCCAGTCACCCAGGGTTTGAATTCTGCTTCCTTCATCCCACTCTAGGCAAGTTACTCAATGTTTGGGCCTTAATTTCTTCACCCATAAAATAGGGATAATAATAGTACTTACTTTATAGGGTTGTTATAAAGATCAAACAAGTTAATACAAGTAAAACTTTTCGGAAACTCCTGGCACATAGTAAAGGCACCATAAATGTTAGTTATTATTAAGATTATTGTCTTTCGATTAATAAAATATCCCATGAAAGCAACTGGTAACTAAGGGGCAAACTACATGAGTGCAAAAAACCTCACGAGCAGTCTCTAAATCCTGCTTCAGGATGAGCCTGAACTCACACCTCAGTGCCAGGACCCTGCACGCCGGGCACTGTGCTAAGTGTCTTACACATTCTATTGGGCTGCAGCCTTTAGTGCAAGTGACAGAAAGACAAGTCAAAAGGACTTGAGTAAAATAATCTATTTGCTCACGTGACTGAAAACCCAAAGGATTCAAGTGCAGCTCAATCCAAACAAAGTCGTTTTAACTCTGTTTCCTTTGTTTCTGTCCTCTCCACTTTGTTTTCTGTTGATCTTCAACACGCTGACTTTGCACATGGCGCTCCCAGCAGCTAGAGACCTGCATCCTAGCTGCCCTCCTGGAGCAAGGAAGGAGAAATTCTCTCTTGAGAGCTCCAGGGGTAGTCCTGGGCATGGTTCTCATTGGCCTCGCTTGGGTCACATGCTCATCCCTATATCAGGAAATGGGGCCAATTCCACAGAATGTCATAGGCTGAGCTCAGACTTGGATGTGCTCAGAGAAAACCTAAGACAGGGAATAAATGTAGAGCAAAATAAAGCAAGAGCCACCTACAGGGTCCTCAAAATTCTGTAAGCAAGATGTTGTTCTTAGATGTGAAACTGAAGGTCAGGGTAGTTATGTAATTTGACTAAGATCTCATGGCCAAGAGGGGACAGAGCTGGGACCTAGTCCAGAACTCCTGGTTCTTGTCCTGCGCCCACTGCCGTGCTTCTTTGACTTCATTGATCTTCCAGTCCAGGATGGTCTAGCCTATGGACCACCAGGGCCCTTCATCTCCACTCCCCACCTCAAATATGCAGACGGATTTGCAGCTGCCTTGGAGGGACCAGACCACGTGGCTAGTTCATCCTGTGCTTTCAGTCAACTAAAATCTGGACGGACTTCAGTTTTTAATCAAGTCCTTCCAGCTTACACTCCTGTTGACTGCCTTCTCAAAGATACCTGGAGGAGTGAAAGAAGCCTGGCCGTTCAGTGGTGTTCTCTGAGCCAGTGATGAGGACAGGAGACGGCACCCCAAGCTCACTGCAGGGAACGCAAGAGTTAACAGAACGAGAACTGAGAATGGTGCCCTTGTTTACTCGTGTTCTAGTTTCTTTTTCCAACTGTACAATAGGGAAGGACTGCAAGACTTTCCTGCTGCTCATTAGCAGCTACAGCACAAAGGCGGATGGATATAATACGAGCAAGAAGGACCCACGCTGCAGGCAGGCCAACATCAACAGAGGCAGGGCTTGGCCTGGGCCTGTCAACAGGCCTCAGGGTCCCGCAGGAAACATCCTGCCTCTCCCAGGGTCAAAATAAGGAACAAGAGCCTTTCTCATTCCCTACGATAACAGGGGAGAGAACTTCCTTCAGGGGAAGAAAGGAGCTACTGCCTTGTTCTTCCCTCCCTCCCTCCCTCCCTCCCTCCCTCCCTCCCTCCCTCCCTTCCTTCCTTCCCAGATCATCCTCAAAAATTCCGGTTTGTGACCAAAGGAACTATGGGTCTGCAGGAGGGTAGTATTGCCACTTTTCCTTTTCAGGGACAAAATCATGAATCCCACTTCACAGGAGAAACCTTCGTTTAAAATCTATAAATATAAAGTTGGTCGTTTTCTTTGTTTTTTTCCCCCCCGGTGTGATCTGCCTATAACACCAGACCAACTTCTTCCTTTGGGAGACGTCTAGGTCCCCAGGGCGGCAGGGTGCACAAAGCACTCGTTCCACTAAGAGAGCACATTGAAAGCCCTTGTGGATACTCAGTAGATAATTATTGAGTGAATAAGTAAATATTATAAGTAGGAGAACTCGGGAGTCCAGATTAGTCCTGTGCCCCGGGGTCTGCCCTTGGAGCTGGGACTGTGCACAGCTCTTAGAATAGGAAGCGGGGGCGAGGGCTTGGGTCTTCTCACAGCGCCCTCTCGTCACACACGCCCTGTGTTTAAGGCTCAACTTTAGCTGGCTCTGAACACTGGTCCATTAGGTTCTTGGAACTGTCAGGACTTTGCGGAGTTTGGGATTCCTTATGCTACTGAGTGTGCTTTTTCTCTTTGCTGTTATTACACTAAGTAACTTCTGGAGCATTCGGCAATGTCTGGAGACACTCTGGTTGCCACAGTGGTGGGGTGTAATGGCACCTAGCGGGGGGGGGGGGCAGGGATGCTGCTAAACATCCTGTAACACACAGGTAACCCCTCACCCCATCCTGCACCATAAAACCATCCACCCAGAATGCCCCAGGGCCGAGGGCGAGGAGTGGGGTCACCTGACTGGAGGTTCTTATTGAAAAGGAGGGGAACCACAGATATTAAGTGAGGACATTCTTCCTCTTTTGCGTTTCCCCCCATTTTCCGGAGGCCCATTAAGTTCTGTGGGTTATCTGTGCCTGGGGCACAGAGAGAGCCCGTAGGGAAATTAGAGCAAAGATCAATAACGATAATAACAGTAACGACTCGCATCTGCAGATCGCTCCGCTGTTTACCAAGCGCTCTCTCATACATGAACTCAACCAGAGCTTCGCCGGGAAGGACGCCCGAAAGATTTCCCTGAGAATATTTCCCACTTACGCGTTTCCAGAATGAACGGTTTCAAACAAGTTACAAACAGGTGAAGCGAACGACCTTTGGTCAAACAGAAAAGCAACTACCTGATGGGAAACTGTAGTCATCTATCAGGGGCACCTGCTCGCGCATCCCGGGCTGGCTCCAGTTCCTGCGGCACCTGCCAGGGGCGCGCCAGGGCAGAGAGGGGGCAGTGCCCTCCACCTCTGAGATGCCAAGGTAAGAGGGGTCCTCGTGCCGGAGGTGTCAGGAGAGGGACCCAGGTTTCCCCAGTGGTAATTCAGGGGAACCTTTTATTCACTGAGTACTCTCGGATTGGGCTGGGCTGGTCCTTGGGTGGGGGCTTACACACTGTGATTTCATTTCTGAGCACCATCTGCCAGGTAAGGATTGTCTCTCACCCGCACCTGATGGATAAGAAAGCTGAGAAGGAACACAACTGCCCCAGATCGCACCAGATTTGAACCCTGGCCTGTCTGCCCCCAGGGCATGCTTCCTCTATGATGTCAGTGGAGATCTGCCAATGCTTGGTCCTTGGTACATAGAAGATACCAAATCTGCATTTGTTATTATTGTCATTTTCCTGAAGAAAATTAAAGAAGCAAAATCTCGAATATTCACACACACACACACACACACACACACACACACACACACACCCTTCTTGCTTCTTTGGTGAACTTGTCAATGGAAACAAAGTAGCACGTGGCTTCTGTTCCTATTCACCCCTATGATACCAAAATATCTGATTTATTAACCAGGAGCTGAAAAAAAAAAACCCTCATTTGCTCTCATGTTTACATATGCGGGAGCTCTGCAAACAGTGGGATATTGACATGACTAGCTTGTGTCCACAATTCTAAGTATTGTCACTGAACTTCCTCTGTGCCTTGGATGTACTCATTTTTAAAACTTTTTTATTTTGGAATAGCTGTAGGTTCACTTGCACATGTAAGAAATAATACAGGGAGACCCCAATTCCAAACATTCTTCACTCAGTTTTCCCCAATGGAGTCGTCTGGCACAACCCTAGGACAGTATGCCAACCAGGGGACTGTTGTTGCCATTGATACAGTTGCCTCGCCTTACTTGAATCTCACCGCTTTTATTATTTATTTACTTACTTACTTATTTATTTATTTATTTAAATCCTCTCCCGAGGGTACTTTTCCCCACTGCTTTTCAGAGAGAGTGGAAGGGAGGAGAGAGAGAGAGGGGAACACGATGTGAGAAAAACCCATCCACTGGTTGCCTCCTGCATGCGTCCTGACCAGGGCCAGGGATCGAGCCTGCAACAGAGATACAAGTGCCATTGGCTGGAATCGAACCCAGGACCCTTCAGTCTGTGGGTCGATGCTCTAACCACTGAGCCAAACTGGCCAGGGCCAAATCTCACCACTTTTAAATGCACTCTGTGTGCATGTGTGTGCGCGTGTGCCTAGTTTATGTAATTTCATCACACAGGCACTCTTTAATTTTATCGCGTGATAAGTAGTACTCTTTTAACTTCAATATAAATCAAATAATAGTACTAAACGGTGATGAGGCACCTTTCTAATGCAGATAGAGTAATCCAACTGATTACTGAAGATATGCCAGGCACTTTTATAAGACAAAAAATACTACACAGGAAGAGAAAGAAAACCTGGCCCCTGCTGCCATGGAGATCGGGTCTCCTGGGAAAGGCAGGGATGCAGATAATCATAGGTGACTTAGAAATGAAAGAAGCCTTTTAATTAGCTGTAAAAATAATCAAGATGAATAGAGTTATATATTTTGGTGATTATAATATTGGCTTTGATCCCAAAGTCACTGAAACTCTTAACACTATATATGTCAATATATTAATAGCACTCATGCAACATATGTTCAACATTCTAAAATATTAGCTCTAATGATCTGTCAATATAGTTGTCTGTGTATCTTTTCCCATTGTAACAATCCGATTCAATATGTTGAAACATAAAAATAAATCAACTCCAGATTTGAGTGATCCATGCATAGATTCCCCCTTCCTTCATCATAAGGTCATTTCAAATTCCATAAAATACATATATCTGCCTGTGCTTGATGAAACAAAGATGCTTGTCAGATGAGAAGAGAATGTTTGGCATATTGACAAGTGCCCTTTAAGCTTTTATAAATGATAAGAAGAACAGTATTTCATACCCACGCGAAAGCCCATACGGGGAGAAGCCGGAGGAAACGTGGTTTATCACTGGGTAACCTCACGTCCACTGACCTGATGGTCAGGATCCCATGGGTGGGGAGGGGTGTGCTCAGCAGGGTGTGCATTTGTGTGTGAACCGGCCTCACCTACAACTGAATCCAAATGCATGTTTTTCTTTGTTGCTAAATCTAGCCCACTTTCTCCTGGAGCCCATTCCCAACTCAGTGCTCACGAGCCATGAGAAAACCCTGAAAGATGCTGATGCAGGAGAGCAGGACAAGACCGCAAAGCATTCCGCCTCCTCTACTCCGTCCCCATCGTTGCTAGAGAGCAGAGAGCGACTCCTGGGAAGGACCTGACACGCACGAAGGTGGAGCCTCCAGGCCAGAATCACAGCGCTGGCTGCTGACCTGGCCTGAGCTGGAGCGTGTTCGCGGGCTCCTGCTTAGTGCCCGGCGCAGCAGCAGGTGCCATGGGCTTTCACGGAGGAACGCCTGTCCACCAGGGAGCGTTGCTCATGACCTCCTACTCACATGCCCAGGGCTGAGTTCCAGAGACACAATCAGCTCTAAAGAGTCAGCTCTACCTTAGAGAAGTTTACAGTCTAGTGAAGAAGCCAGAAATGAGCAGCATTTCAAAGGGGGAATAAGAATAACAAAATACCTGGTTTTTAAAAAGCATGTGGTCTAAGCTATAAACACTCTAAGAAAAACAAAAGGAAAGGAGGGGCCTGAGAGCCAAGTCAAGAAGGGGCTCTTGGCTATGGGGGAGTGTGCATTTAGTGCTGACGGCAGGAGGAGCCAGGCACCTGATTGAGAGGCCAGAATGAGGACCCTGCCTTTCGGTGTCTGAGTCAGACAAGCCGAGATCCGGCTCTTGGCCCCTCACTTACTAGCAGCAAGTTTGAGATCAGGATGACGACCAGCAGTGGACAGACAGGGCATACAGTGACTTCTGAGCACAGCCCCAGATCCGAGTCCCCAGGCAGGATGGCTGAGCCTGCGAAACAATGGCACCTGGAGCCCAACACGTCGCCTCTTGGCTCTGTAGCTCTGTGGGGCACAGATATGAATTGTTGTGACATTCAGCTTCTCCACAGCAACACTGGAAAGGCTGCTGCAAGGGTTAACGTCTCTTGAGCAATTTTATGCCAAGCCTGCTAGGAAATTCTCTGTTTAACAGTAGAACGGAAGTATAATTGAATAAAGTGAACGGAACATATCACTGATTTGGGGGTGTTCTTACTCTCATTTGGTGATTAAGTGTCCAATCCATGCGTTCCCCCAAACCTATGGTGTGCGCAGCGATGTTGGGTGCTGGTGGGGTTTCAGGGGCTCGGGGGCACCTCGCCCTGGCCTTCAGGTTTCCAAGTGGGATGAGCGTCGCTGGAGTGGGGCTCGGGCCTCTCTTGGGCCCCTCCCTCCCTCGGTCTCAGGGAACGTGGAATGGGCCACCTGGTAAATTCTGGAGGAGCCGGTGACTCATTTAACCCTCACAGCAATGCTATAAGGTAGACACCACCGTGTGTCACGTCCGTTTCAAAGGTGGGGAAATGGGGCAAACAGAAGTTAGTGACCTGTTTGCAGTCACATCATGACCAGGAAGGATTAGGGGCAAGATGTCCATGTCCCTGGGCTGCCTTCAGCCCCTGTGCTCCGAACCTGAACACTCTACAGCCATTGCCAAGGGGTCGCTGAGAATGGGAGGCCAGGGAAGGAAGCGAGGAGATGGGTGGAGGAGGGCCGTGAGAATGTTCCAGAAAGAAGAGCTGGTGTGAATAAAGGGCCAGAGGTCGAGCAGCCAAAGGACTTCCCCCAGGGCCCCTGACAGCCAGCCTGGCCACAGCGGAGGCCTGTGCAGGGAGAGAAGGCACAGATTAACCCTTTTCTACTCAGAACATCTTTCTCTTCTTCCTTTCCCTCAATCAAAGCTAATTTCAACTTTCTCCTTCCTCTAGACTCGGTGAAATGAAAGGAGGGAAGTATACTCTGCTCCTGCCTTACCTTTCTTTTGCCAACTGCACTGAAAGACCACCTCTGGGAATGGGTACCAGTACTTGTCTTCCTAAAACTTACAGAGCGAGCAATGAAAATAATCATCACCACTTACAGGATCCTTACAGTATGCAGGGAACCACAGCGAGGACTTTTCTCATTCACTGCCAGCAAAGATCACCTAGGAAGGCACTGTCTCTCATTTAGAGGCAGGAACTGGGGCTCAGAAAGGCTAAGCAGCATGCCCGGTGCCACACGGCCAGCGAGTATAGAAGCAGGGACCTGAATCCTGGTCTATCCCACTGCGAGGCCATGTTCTCAGCCACTGTTGTATACTTAACTCTTCACTTTTTCAATGGGTAGCAGAGGGCACAGAACTGGGGAAAGGACTACTGCAAATGAAAACAAAAACAAAGGACCAGCCCTCATGCAATCCAACATATCTGCATTCTCTTACCTTACTATTTAGAATGAATGGTTCCTGATTCCTATACGGCCAAAAATGGCAGAAACATCTACACACAATTCAATCAAGTAATAAACTTGGGACTTCACCATTAAGCTGAAAAGTCATAAGGAAATTGAACTGCGGTGGGCAGAACTCTAGGATGGCACAGCAAGACTCTAGCTATTGGCTATTCACTATAATAATAGTCTTGGTGCAGCTGTGGAGGGACTTGGCAGATGTAACTGAAGTCCCAGGTCGATTGTCCTAAAATAGGGAGATTATCCAAGTTGGCTTGGCCCAATCACATGAGCCCTTTAAAAGCAGAGAATTTTCTCTGGCTGATCATAGAAGAGGAAGTCAGAGAGGCCCAAAGTATGAGAGAAATTTGAGGTGAAGGAAGGTATGATTTGGAGGGGATTCAAGTGGCCTCCAAAAGCTGAGAGCTGTTCCTGGCCAAAAGCACGCAAGAAAATGGAGACCTCAGTCCTACAACCACAAGAAACTGAATTCTCCCAACAACCTGAATGAGCTTGGAGCCCAACCCAGCTGATACCTTGACTTGAGCCTTATGAGACCCTAATGCTGAGCCCACCTGGATGTCTGACTTACAAAACAGAGAGAGAATGCATGTTAAAGTAAACCATTAAGTTCGTTGTAATTAGTTACACAGCAATAAAAACGAATACAAAAATTTCAGTGATAATGGGGATTGTTGAAATGTAATCTATCCCTCATTTTAGTAAAATATATGCACCCCAGTTCTGCAAACTTTAGAGCTGGGGAAATCTACTTTCAGTGGCGTTAAGTTGAACTGCCCGGAGACATAGGAGATGGGTGCCTATTTATAAGTGAAGGATTACAGTCATATGCAGAACAGACTGTTTTCCCAGGCGACTATGTACCTTTTAAAAAGAGTTTTAATGTCATTTTGAACATTATTCATCAGAGTGTTTATTTTATAGAGACAGTGAGAAGACAATTGTGTAAGATAGTTGATGGGACTTAGTCTTAAATAAGTAAAGAGTGTATGTTCCCACATTATGATGTTTCGAATCCATCAGGAAAAAAGCAAAGCCACAGAAACGAGTCAGAATGTAACTTGACAAAGAAAAGACCCTAGTTTGGAGCCCACCAGCCCTGAAATGCAGGCTCTTTCATCTCTCTGGAGAATAAGAAATGAAGAAAATGGACAATAATGCTCACAGAAAGAAAAAAGGGTGGCTGGGCTCTGCCAGCTGGCTCCTCCTTCAGTTTCAACCGAAAGCTCTGCCTCCTCACTTACCATTGAGCCTCATTACAAGATGGTATGAGGACAACCAATGTGTGTTGTAAAGCACTCAAAATAACGACAAGTCTTGGTTGTTTCCCAATAAACATACATTCTTGCCCTCCCCTTGACTACCCACTGGTCAGTTAGGAATGCTGCTTCCTCCTCCTGATGTTTCTTTCCTGTGACAGCAGCTCGATTAATTTAAGACCCTTGGTGTGCTCGGCTCAGCTCCTCCCTTCCTCCTTCAAAAAGTCAGCTGTCCTTCCAGGGGCCAGCTCAGTCCCTAAGGAGGGGCCTACTGAAGGCCAGCTTTGCACCCAGTTCTGGGGTTCAAAATGAAAATCCCACCTGGGCAACAGACCTCACGCCAACTCCTCCAATAGGGTGATATTTCACCCGATCTTTAATGTTCTGTTTTAGTTTTCTTCTTGTTCAAAACCAAGATGGGAAACAGAGTGCTGGTTACTGGAATTAGTCTTATGAGCTCCCAAGAACATGCCCAAGAATCAATAACGCATCTCCATTTTATTTTGAGGTACATGACTGAGCTACCAAAAGCAGACCCTCTGATCCTAGGACATGTCCCTTAGTGGATGTCCCTTCTTTTTTCAAATCCTCTGATAAATTACATGAAGTAGCTTTCTGCCTGACAAACTCACCCAACCCAGGAGCTCCCTAATTCCAGAGATAAATGAGAAGGAAACTCAAATAAATGCTTATGGGGTCCAGAAGATAATAATGTCACTTTAAATAATCTATTACAAAGCCAACAAGTGTATTTATCTCCAAATATATTTCTGTTTTGGAAAATTCCACTTGGAGATAACTGTGCAGCTGGAAAATCTCACAGAGGCCTACTTCCTGCCTTAATACTAATATTATGTTTTCCCCACCCCCAAGAGCTAACATCATTTCAAGTATAAACTAACACGGACTAAGACAAATGCCATGGTGATGTTCAGGGACACTCAAACTGAATTTGGGGGGAATTAAGACACCTGAGATGTAGAGCTAGTGCTGCCACTGATTAGCAATGGGGCCTGATCAAATCACTTGATGTCATTGATAAACTTTGGTTAACTAATCCGTAAAAGCAGTTGTTAGGACTGTAATCTACAGAGTTCCTTCCAGCTCTAAAATCATGTCCTTTAAAGTGCCAATTATCCAAGAACACAGGAGTAGAATTCATCAGAAAGGTGGGGAAGCACCCCCCCCGCAGAGGGTGAGTCCCACTGCCATCAGAAATTGTTCACATCAGGGAGGTGCCGTGATAGAAAAAAAGTAGAATGATGGGTTAAGTAACATTAGTATTAATTCAAGTAGCATTAGCTGCTGGAACAGATAAAACTCCCAAATCTCAGTGGTTTAGGACAAGAGAACCTTTTTCTTGCTCATGAACTTCCTGGTGTGAGGGAGTTCGGCAGTGACTGAGGACCCCAGCCCCTCTGTCTTGTGGCCCCCATCACCCTTAGGGCCTCTAATGCTTCGATTCCATCCAGTGCAGAAACACAAGAAGGCACCTCTGCTTCTTAACCACTAAGCTCAAAAACAACACAGGTGACCTCTCTCATATTCTGTTGGCAGTAATGGGCCACAAGACTCGCCCAGACATAAGAGGGCAAGAAAGAAGATGTGGAACAGCAATGACTTTCCTCTATGGAGAATGGAAAGCAGTCTTTGGGGAGCAATCTCCCCATCTTTCAGAGTTAACGTGATCTGCTCCTTATGGATACAAACTTTCTACTTTCTACTGTAACTTTCACATGAGCAACTGATCTTTGCCTTATCTGGTTTTAATTATGGGACACAAGTGTGCCAGATACAACAGCACCGTTCACGACTAAAATCAAGCTGACCTCAGCTGAAACCCAGGGCATGTTTTGCTCTGTGTACCTTTGCATTTGCGACGTGTGTGAGCAGAAACCCAAGCCAGAAGCTGCCAGAGGAGAAAACGTGACCGCAGTTCTTTCTGCCTAAACGTAATAAGGCATACGCACGAAGAATGGCTGGATTCAGACGGAATTCAACTCATCAAGAATATTCCACAAAATATGTATATATTCCTTGATTGCCCATTCATCATATTTTGGCTTATTGAGCTGTTGACAGAGTTATATTTCTTGTTTTTTGGGGGAGGGGAGGAAACACTTCGAAAAATTGTCATGTTATTATCTAGATAGCTGAACCTTGTTAAATTTGTTTTCTAAGGCACAGAAAAGTCTAGATTTAGTACATGTAGTTTTGAACTTGGTAGAAACATTCAGACTTTGGATTTTGTGCTTGATCACATCTCCACCACACATGACTATGTGTGAGATAAAAACTTATTAAACATACAAATTAAGACCTCCAGGCCAACAAGAAATATCAACTACAGCAAGGGTTGGAAACTCTTTCTGTAAAGGGCCAAATAGTAGCTATTTTAGGTTTTATGAGCCATGTAGCCTCTGTCCCCACTACTCAGCTTTGCCTTTGCAGCAGGAAAGCAGAAAGCAGCTAGATTTCATATGTAAACAAATAGGCACAGCTGTGTTCCAATAAAACTTCATTTACAAAAACAAGAAACGTACTGGATCTGACCCACAGGCTGTAGTTTACAGATCCCTAAACTAGAGACAAGATGGCAGAAAACCCAAAATGGAAAACTCACCTATGACTGGGAGAGAGCCTCAGTTTCCCTCTTCCCTTTTGTAGATGGATCTTCTAGCTTTGTTTGGAACTTCTTGTGAGAAATAAATAGCGTTTCCATTATAAGCAGCTGATAAAGGGGAGAGGGATTCACCAGCTGCTAATGAGCAGAGTTGGAGACCCAGGAGACCAAGTTCTAATTCTGGTTCTGCCAGTACGGGGCCTGCGAACTTGTCTGCCTCATTGAACTTCAATAGGCTTTTGTTTCTGCTTCCCTAAAATCGGGGAGTTAGGTGAGATTACCTCAGATATCTTTTAGATCTCTCAAGTTCTTTTTAGACTGGGAAGGAAGCTAACTGTGCTGGGAAAATGCTTCCGACTTGGACTCAGGGGGCACAGTTCTACAGCTGGCTAAGGATGTCACCTTGGGCCAGTTACATAAACTCTCTAAGCCTCAATTTCCTCAACTGGTCGATGGATCTCATACTCCTTACCTGACAGGTTGAAAGGAAATGAAACATGTGGAAGTAAGTGGGGGGAGGGGGGCACAGAGGCAGATTGCGTTTTGCAATGTGAGCCTAACCCAAATGGGATTCCATGGCGAGTTTAGAGAAACTTTCTTCAACCCATTTATCCTAATATAACAATCAAAGCTGCCCCTACCCTCCTTAGACTCTAGAAACCTTGTGAAGCAAGAGGTCATCAAAAAACAAGTAAAAGTAAGTGAAGCTATAAATGTGGCCTATCAAGGCTAAGCACTGGGTCTCAAGAACTCAGTTCCCACAGGGCAGAAAGCTCCACGCGGGATGCGGCCGCGAGTGGGGACTCACCCAACTCCCTTCTCCAGCGCTCGCAGAACCACCGTCCAATCCCCCTTCCTTGGGGTTCTTTATCACAGACCAAGCCAGAAACCCACATCCTGAGAGAGGGCTGCCCAATGCACAGCTGGGACGGGAGTGTAGTGCCCCCACTGTGCCAGTCGCCGCGCTGGCATCATAGGTCCCCTCCTCTCTGTTCCTCCACAGCCTCTCTCTGCAGCGGGTGTTAGGGTTCCTGTTCCCACCGAGACAGGGGGGTGAGCCCCACAGGCTGAAATGACGGAGCCAAAGGCAAACCGCAGAGCCCCACAGACAGGGCTCTGGCTTTGAGCATGAATCTCAACAGAGGAGAGGATCTTTGGGCAGAAATGAAGACTCACAGAGGCAGGGAATCTGATATTGAACTTCCTCGTGGACCTGAAAATTAGGGGCTGCTCCCCCCAAACCACTGGCCTCTGAGAAAGTGGATAAGGCAGGGAGACAATCAGAACCCAAGTCACGGTACCAGATTGTTGTTCCTGACCTTGGAATAGAGCCGTGCACAGGGCAGGCAAATACCACATGTTTATGAATGAATGAATGAATGAATGAATGAATGAATGAATGAATGAATGAGTGAAGGACTGGCTTACATCCAGGTTGCCAGTACCATACTGCTCCTTGGATAGCAATGACTATCGTTTTGATTTTTTGATTTTGTGCATGTCTCTGCTCTCGCTACAATCACATTTTCATCCTTACACGCCCAGCTTTCACCCTTCCGAAGCCTGACCTCCGCTTCTCTTTGGCGTCACACATTTCTCTGGCTTCTGCCTCCCACCCGCCTTCGTCTTCATTCCAAATGCTTTCAGAAAAAAAGCTTGAGAATAATTTTTTCACCAGTGGAATGTGGGGTGAAAGGGGAGAATTCCTTGTTTTTGTGTACACTTACTTTGTATACCTTTCCTCCATAAACTTTTTAAAAAGCACTAATTTGAGTTCATTAATGTAATGCCATGTGCTTCTTGCTAAGAAACCTACTTTCAGTCTTGGGAATGGCGACAATAAGGGAGGGGGTTAAGGAATGGGTGAGCTAAGCCTGGGTTTCCTTAGAAACTAAGGAGCAGCAGACCCCACAGGCGGCTGTGTCCACCGTGATGGATGAAATGTGCCCTCGTTTCTACAGGGAACTCCCACCCCACGCCCACCTCAGCATCTCCCTCACGCGGGGCACTGTGCTAGGCCTGGGTCACACAGGAATCTAGGAAAACAGTTGAAATGTGAGACAAGGTGGTTCTAAGAACCGTCTCGGGGGTTTTCAGGAGAGAGAAGTTAGCGTGCTTTGGAACTGGAATTAACTTCGTTCGTCATAAACAAGAAGGAGGGGAGGAACTGCGAATGAGCCTTTATCCGACTCAGCACACAGCACAGACAGGAGTCCCGGGAAACTCTCACGCTTAGTCAGCGTCTGACAAGTGTCAGGCCCTGGGCTAGATTTCTTTTTATATTAAATTTTAGCTTCAGAGCCACTTTAAGAGTCAAATTAAAAAACAAACAAAAAAACAAGGCATAAAGACTTAAGTGAACTATTCTAAGTTACAAGATGCGGAAATGCACAACAGGGATTTGAACACCAGTCTGTTGGACCCTGAAGCCCTTATTGCTTTTGTTATACACAGGAGTGGCCTCCACCCAGTAGGAAAAGAGCAGTTCAACAGTAGTCGGATGGGGAAACTTGGTAAGAACACAAAGGAAAGATCCATGAAACAAACATCTTTTGAATAAAGTGGGTTTTTCAGTGGAGATTCCTCTCCTCACCTGACTCAGGCAGATGCTTATGTAGCCTGAAGGGCACAGGAGGCAGGTCCCTGGCACTGTGGGCAGCTGCCTGAGTCACCTTGTGGCTCTGTGGGGTGTCACGGCCAGGACACTCACAGGGTCAGGAGCAGGGAGGACTCACCTAACTGGCCGAAGGATTAGTGCACTTACCGAGTGTTTGTAGTAACAGCTCCCGGTTCATAACTGTATACCAAGGGCCAGGTATGGTGAGTTTTGCTAAGCACTTTGCATATATAATTTCAATTTACCTGCGTAATCCTTGGAGGAGGGACTATTATTCTCACTTTTTAACTTACTGTTATTAAACGAGGAAATCGTGGCCTAAGAGTTTGCTTTTCAAGGTCAATTGATCAAAGAGCCAGGATTAGAGCCCAACTTGGCCTCCTATTAGAACCTGTGCTCTTAATCTTTAAGTTCTCCACTCATAAAAAGTTGCATTTACTGAAACCTGATAACTACTCACAATTCACATCAGCCCAGATGCGCACAAATGATACATGTGGCTTTAGTGAGCAGGATTCAGTGGGATGTGAGCTGGGATGGGATGCAGAATGGAACCCACAGAGGATGGAAGGACCAGGTGCCACGCAGGGTCCAGGTGGGACCAGAAGTGACACCACAGCAATTTGTAAGAAAGGATCAGGGAGTTGTAGTTAATGCACAGATCACTTTTGTGGAATATCATCGCGGCTTTCTCTATATACTGTGCGTGCACGCATGTGGGCACACACACACACACACACTGCACCGAGATACAGATACAATCCTTTTCCACGAATGTTTCTTTGTGTGGCTATCACCTATTAAGTTGTAAAAACCCAATCAAATATTGACAAAGAGATATGCGTGGACTGGGACAGACCAGCTGAAGTGCAAGCACATAGCCATGGCCAGGAGAGCAAGCACGAGCACTGCACTAGCTCATTGAAAGGGGCACACTTCAGAGTCCATTACAGGCCTTCTCCAAACCACCAAGGCCCCTCACTGACTTCAGGGGCTAGGGTCTGAATAGGTCTGTTAGTGGGTATTTCTTTTGGGAAGACGTGAGGCAGACAGGAGAAAAGTAGCAAAAGAATGACATCTTAGTACCTCCTGAGGAAGTTATGAAGAAAGAAGAAACCCATTATTTAAATCCAGAAGAGGAAATCCAGTCAATTCTAGTCCTTTCTGAGCAGGGATGAGAGCTGCTTCTCCATCGCCTGCAGGGAGGGTGGGAAGGTGCCATAATGCTGCTTCGAGGAGGAGGTCCCACTTGAGCTTAAGGGACACATAAGTGTTTAAGGCTGCTTAACCAGCAGAGAGTGACAGAGGCCACAGGTGACAGCTGCCACCACTGCGCACACACCAGACAGATATGAAATTACAGGTTCTTGCTTTCCTTTTTATTCTGTTTTCTTAATAAAGCAAATAGTGGCATTTTCCTCTATAGCTGTAATTACTATTATAGCATTAGTTTATAATACGGGATCTGATAATAATTTTTAAGAAAACATTATAATGTAGCTTTGCTTCTCTCAGTATCTTGAATGACTTGTCCAGGAGCCTTGGTTTGGGATTTTTAAATTTAGCTGTGTTTAAAACAGATAATGGGCTGAATTTCAATGAGATGCTCACACTATGTAAGGTTCTCTAAACCAGATCTGCAGGCTCCATGTCGAGAACAAACAGGATCTTGTAGCCTAAATTCAGAATCTCTACCTTCTTTTTGGGCCTCTAGCAATACTCTCTTAATGCATATGTTCAGGTCCCAATATGTTCTTTCCAATGCAGGTTTTTAAAATGTGAAACAATACATCAGTTTTATAGTTTTGGGTTCTGCATCAGGCAGGGTCCAGTCAAATAAACAAAACCATTTTAGATATTTCAAGCAGAGGGAATATAATACAGGGAATTATTTTTGCAGATGGTGAAGGAGCTGAGACCACAAATCAGGGGCAGTGAGCAATCTAGAAATTACCCACAGCAGGAAGCTGTGCACCCTGGGGCTTCATCTTGGGGGAGATGGACCCATCCTGAGTGGGATCTGGAGGAAAGGGCCACCCCAGGAGAGCTGATTGTGGAAGAAAACCGTTTCTACTGGAGAAACAGAGGGCGGAGGATATGCTAGCTTCTGCCCTCCTTCTCTCTTCAATTTTCTCTCTTTTTTATTTCTTAATTTAAATATAATTGGTATATAACATTGTATTAGTTTCAGGCATAATGATACGATATTTGTATGCATTGCAAAATGATCACCACAATAAGTGTAATTATCTGTCACCATATGTAGTTATACATTTTTTTTCCTGTGCTGGAAAACTTTTAAGATCTACTCTTGGCAAATATACAGTGCAGTATTATTAACTATAGTCACCATGCTGTACATCACATCCCCATGTCCTATTTATTTTATACCTGGAAGTATGTATCTTTTGACCCAACCTTCATATCACTTCCCCCACTCCCACCCCTCACCGCTAGCAACCACCAATCAGTTCTCTGTATTTGTGAGCTGGGTGTTTATTTGTTAGTTAGTTTGTTTATAGAGTCCACAAATCACATGGTTCGTGGAGTCTTTCCACGTGAATGGAGATGTACTCCATTCTGAAACTACAAGAACAAACATGACCCAGAGCAGCTTTGCAAATGCAAATTTCCACAGCTACTGAACAGTTCTCTGCCCTGCAGGAAAGCCGGCTGTTTGGTAAACAAGGACTGCGGGCGCTATCACAGCATTCACAGGATGCATCCATCAGGCGGAGGAGACTTGCGGACCACAGGACAGAAGACAGGAGACAGGACACGGAATCAGAGGGTGGAAAACAACCACTGTTTCTTGCACTTAGGAGCAATGCACTCTCCCCTCAAGAATAAGACTCTAGCTGGCATGTCCGAGATCAATCTCAGCCTGGCCAGTCGGCATTGGCAGCTTTGCTTTCAGACATTTGCTTTGGGGAACAGAGCAGTCCAACATTTTCTAAACTCCACTTCATCCTAAAATGAAAGGGAGAAGTTAACCCGTTTCCTTTCGGTGATGATGACCATCACAGGGAGTGTGGATGCCTGACACACACAGGTTTTCATTTCTTCTGCCAGGGGCCCCTCTCTGCTTACACTAATGATCCTTCGAGAGGTGCTGCTCCCTGCCCTGAACTTGATTGACATCTTTTTTTCTGCCAGCTAATTACCAAGGCTGTCTGTGTTTACATAGAGTTGGTTCTCGACGTTTCCTCTTTGATAGGCCTGTGACTTTAGTACGGCATTGGGGGCAGCCCGAGAGCCACAGTACAGAAATATCATAAATACAACGTGAAAGTGGCACCATTTGCTTCACCATGAGAGGGAAGAACATGCACTTGGAGGGAGAAATCCTACCTGAAAAGAAGCATCCATGACTATCGAAAACACCAAAACATACAGGTGTCTTTAAACTTACGTAATTATACACCGTAATTTGATGAAGTAGAATTTAAGTGTAAATACATTTGACTTGTGCCTGGAGGACCCGTGCGAGGCTGAGACCTTCCACATAAACATAGTTGACGTGTTCTATCAAGTCTCTTGCTACAACACACAAACAAAAAGCTGCATGCGAGCTGTCCTCAGGGATATACAGGCTCTAACCCCCACCAGCAGCAGGAAAAGGGTTACTTCCAAGCCAGCCTTGCAATGTGGAGGTACACACAGGTACCGTGCCCTGAGCATGAAATATTTATGACAGTCATACAACTTTAATTTTCCTTCTTTGCTGTGGAAAAAAAAAAAAGAATACTTCTTCTTTTCTTTTTTTTTTTTTGTTTTTTCTTTTATGGTAAAGCTCAGCACTGCAGGGGGAAGGAAAACAGAACCTGCTCAGTTTGGAATTTTCCACCGCCCCCATCCGTCTAGTGAGGCGAGCACAGGGGGACACGGAGCCAGGAAGAAGGGCAGGGACAGTGGTTTGTCTGGGTGAGTTTCAGGAAGGCCCCACGGTCCAAGAGTTTGATTTCACGTTGGCCAAGTTAGTGATTATGCCTGACTCACTTTTGCATTCTTTGTGGACACGAATAGTGGCCATATGTGGACATACAGTGCGTGGGACTGACGTCTGCTGTAGAAACCCAAGGCAACTTGATCCCTGCTGTGAGCATTTGCATTCACTCCTGTCTTCCTTGGGGTAGAAATTAGCACAAAAGCCTTTACTCCCCAAATCTCCTCTCCTCCCTCCATGTTCCATTTATTTTTAGAGTGAAAATTAGGTCATTATCTGCACCAGGCCCTCTGTAATTCGTATTAAAAAGCAAGCAAATAAAACAAGATTCAGAGTCTTTGTCAAGTGTAGGGCGTTGGCAGCAAGGAGACTAAAATGTAAATAAAAGACCTGTATATTTATGAGTCATGATTGTATTTGAGCTTTGTGAATTTTGGTACCTCAGTCTTTATAGAGAAGAACCAGGTGACTGTTGTAGCTCTAAAATTTTCTGGTAGGGCTGTGACCTTGCACTATGGGGTACCTGCTTCACAGAGCAGCGATGCTTACACTTTGTATGGCTTGAATCCGGGACTTGGACAGAAATCTATAGACCCTGTCCCCACAAGATGCACAAACACACAAACATATTCAAAAGTGTATATGTTTTCAGGGCACTGATGGGCCCTGGAAGTGCCCTCTTGGGGTTCCTTGGACTTCAAGGCTCAGTTACTAACCACCACTTGCAAAATAATAATAATAATAATAACGACAGGGAGTTGAGAAGGGGAAGGCAGATAGAAGGGAAGATACAGAGATTCCTGCACAAGGAGTTTTTCTTCCCCCATCCAAACTGGTGCCAAAAAAATCCACGCACTTTCTGCACTAATAAAAATAAGAGTTATGATCATAACTCTCTAGTGTCCTTTAAGTGCTGATTATATGCCAGGCATTGTCCTAAGTGTGTTGGCTCTATCAGCACTTTCAATCCACAAAGCAACTCTGGAAGGTTGGACTTTGTGCATTTGTAGCAGCTGTGCACAAACTGTGGCACAGAGAGAAGAAAGCTATAAATCTGAGCCATGTGATGCTGGCACCTCCACAATAAATAAAGATGCAACGTGCTTTTCCTACACCCCCCTCTGCCGCAAGTCGCAACCCAGGTGCGCCCTGCAAAAATTCGGGAGGGCTCTGAGGGGAGGGTGCCTTGCAGGAGGTGGTGCCCACGCCAGCCTGAGAAATCTTCCCCAGATGTGGATAACTCCGATTCCTAATTTAGTGTTATCCTTTTTCGTAGGAACACTCTTGGCTAAAATAAACACAAACTGCGATGGCGATGGCTCGCCTCTTTCCCAGCAGTATTCTCTCAGCCTCATGCCCCACTGCCAGCTGTGATCAGTCCCTGCTCCCACATCAGAGGGGACAGAAGTGTGGAGAGGAGGGGCGGGGGACACAGAGAAAGCCTCCTCTGAGTTTCTTCTCAAAAGCAGAGGGAAGTGCGAACGTGCAAGTCAATACAGCGACGTGTTTGCAAAATGCAGTTTTCACAAGCAACTATCGGGGTCAGGAATCCATTAAAATCCTCCCAGTAAGTTATCCCAAATGTGCGGGCCAACGCCAGGCTACAGCAGCTTCCTCGCGGTGCGGGCCTTCAGCTGAGCTCGGCAGCTCCGAGGGGGAATGAGGAGCACAGGCCCCAGGCTGCACCGCAGCCCAGAGCTGGTCCCCCCTCTGCGGCCCTCAGCTCCTGCTCAGACCCGGTGGCACGAGGGGCCCAGCCACGAGGGGCAGCCACAGGCAACTCACGCTGCTCAGAGTCTGAGCGATTCGCTTTGCCTAAATACTGAAGAGGGCTTAAGGTTATCCCCATAAGTTTGCACCCCAGTTTGCTTCCTTGAGAGAGGAGAAAAGGCTGGTATGTCAGGCCACCGGCTCCAATTGCCCCTCGCCATGGTTAGTATTAGCAACTCAGCAGTAAGAAGAAAGCATGTGCTAATGGGAATCGGGGCTTCCCTTTTCACCAGGGCATGAGCGCACCAGGACCCGCAGGTTGCAGCCTCAGAGTCCCCGGCGTGCCTCCCCTTCCTCTCTGCAGTGATCAGGGCTTGTCACAGAACCAGAGACACACCGCAAAAGGTGATCAGATCGATTCAGCAAGAAAAAGTGAGCAAAGCCGGTAGAAGAATAAAAAGCCTTATAAAACATTGCCAAAAAAAAAAAAAATTATACCAGAAAACTCGATGCTTTAAAATACATTTAGTTTTTAGCATGCGCACTATCTAATCTGAATGGATTAAATTTGGGATCAGCAAATCTCTTCTATAAAGGGTTTTATAGTAAAGATTTTAGGCTTTGCGGGCCTCAAGGTCTCAGTGAAGGCCACTCCCATCAGCCCTTGCAGGAGAGGAGCCATAGACAGTAGGTAAATAGTGGCTGGGTGTGGCTGGGTGCTGATAAAACTTTCTGGTAACTGGAATTTGAGTTTCTGATAACTTGCATGTACCATGAAATGTTACTCATCTTTTGATTTTCCCCCCCAGGCATCTACAATGTAAAGCCTTCTTAGCTTGCAAGCCACACATGAGAAGTTTGGTCTCATTGAGCCCTGGGGCAGTAGCTTGCCAACCCCAGGATTAAATCACCCCCATAAGGCTGTAGCAGAGCAATAGACCAAGGACTTGAATCTCAGGCAGCAATGGAGCGGCTCTGGAACATCCAAGGCCTCAGGGAGAGAGGGGAAGGAAAGGACAGTGGGACTAGGGCATTCGGTGGCCTGCTCCTTAGAAAAGGGGCTCTGAGCCCCTCAGCCCTGAGAGGGAGAGGAAACCTTGCTGTCCCCTCCTCGGCCCCCAGCAGGGCTGTGTCTGATGAAGAAAGGACTCTCGTGCTGGGAGGCTGCAGGGCCTAGAGGCAGGTCATCTTTGTCCAATAGCCAGAGCAGCCGATGGTTCAGTGCCAGACTAATGATTAGTCCGATCGATAAAATTAACAGAAATAACCGAAGTTGCCACTTACAATTAAGAAGCTTTTCTGAAGGAATTAGTGTGTGTGTGTGTGTGTGTGTGTGTGTACGTACACACATCAGCCTCAAGAATCAGACTGGTTGTCTCTCCACAGCCTGGCTTTGGGCCTTTGGGAACCCAGGCTACTCTCTCAGGGTGAGGAAGGGCTGAGAAAGTGCGAGTGGGCCAAAGGCATTTGAGCCCACCGGAGGACAACTTTTTCCCTCTCTATTGTAAACTGGTCATGGAAGGAGCTCTATTTCCCATTTCTGCACATCAGGGTGTCATTGTGTGCAGTCTGTGTTTATGAAAAGGAGTTTTGTTAGAGAGGTTATCAAGGCCACTCCAGGATGGGTCTAAGTGACTGCTGTCCCCAGGCTGCCAGCAGGTGGTTCCCACAGTCCTAGGCACCTGTATTCAACTCATTGCGGAGTTTTAAAAATACAGATTCCCAGGGTCTACCCCTATTGCTTTGATTCCATAGGTCTGGGGTGGGTGCCAAGGAATAATCATTAAAAAAGTCACCCTGGTAATTTCAACATCTTTCTGGAGCTCACTCCTTTAGTCAACAGGCCAGGTAACTTGGTTTTGGAATGGAGGGTGGAAATGGTAACGTAGAGGCTCCATGGATGTCACAGTGGCCAAGCACCAAGTAAGCTTCAAGACTGCGAAGTGCTATATTTCTGTCTTCAGTAACACTGAATTACAAGTTCTTCAAAAATCTTGTCTTTAGTAAACCTACTGCACCATGTGTCTGTCCCAGTGGAACTATACCCTTCTAGAACATATTCATTTATTCACAATTTTCCCCAAATATATGACATTCAATTTGAATATCAAAAAGTACCTGTTGAGCATAAACTGTGTACATGACTGACAGCTGCCTGTGGCCTTCGTCTGTGACCTCAGGTGACCTGTTTTTCATGTCCTTAATCTCATGCTACCAAGCAGAAGTTCCTGATTGCATCCCCAGGAGGCTTTGCACCTCAAGGCTAGAGGCATGCAGCTCGCTCTGCCCTGATGGATTACCTCCTCCATCCGCCAGTAAGGATCCACTATCTCTCCTTCCGAGCCACCTAAACAACTGTACCCCAGGGACCTCTCCCCAGGCCCACCAGCATCTTTCCTGGAGCACAGCAACGGCCTCTGACTTAATCTCTGCTGCCCCTCTGCCTCTTGCAGTGCATTCCCGACACAGCAGCTGGAAGGACTTGAGAAACACGTAAGTCAAGTCATCCCTCTGCTTACAACCCTCCCTATTAGTGGATGAAGCCAGCTCCCCATCATGGCCTCCAAGACCCGTGGGATCTGGCCTCTGTCCCCCCACCCCCACCCCCATCTGCCCCCTACCTGTGTCTTCTTTGCTTTCCACCCTCCACCCTCTGGGACCTCCCTGCTCCTCGCAAATCCACCGCCTGGGGCCCTGCCTTGGGAACCTCGCACCTGCTTCTCTCTGCCCGAACCCTCTACTCCATGATCCTGATGGGGCTGGACTTGGACCTGTGTCCATTCCCATCGCCGACCCACAGGGGCCTTCCTCGATCCACCACCCCAGTGTTAGGTGGGCAAGACAGACCAAGCTCTTGCTCTTACCAATTCCGCACTCTAATAGGAGAAGACAGACAGAAAACAAGAAAGACATAGGCAAGACTGACTTAGGCAGCGATAAGAAAATAAAACAAAGTAAAAACAAGATGTGATAGAAATTCGTTCACCATGGCAGTGCCAGCACCTATAAAAGTCCTTGGAACACTGTAGGCATTAAAATAAGCATTAGTCAAAAAATGAATTCCTGTTCACCTGTGTGTGTTCTTTCTTTATATTTCAACAAAATGGATCATAATTTATGCCCTGCTTTATGTCCTACTTCTTTCGGTCAACAATATATCTTGTAGAGCTTTCCACATTAGCACATGCAAACCTATGCTATTATTTACGGTTTTCATCCGATTGACCTGCACAAACAGTTTAGTTACCCTGTTACTTGGTGACTGATCATTCCCAGCTCTGTTTTTCTTTATTTTTTGGTAATTATAGACAATACTTCACTGAATAGTCCAGGATATATGTCTTGATACATTGGGCACAGCTTTTTAAAGAAAATTCTTGGGGGTTAGAATTATTGGGTCAAAAGGATAGGAGCGATATCATTTTGACAGATACTGCCAAACTACCCTGAAAAATGATGTCACCGTTGGAGCTTCCATACTGATGCTTTCCTCACAGCTCACAGGTCCCCCCATTATCACACATCTTGGTAGCTTGTGGATCCGATGGATTTCTCCTATTGTATTTGATCTGTGCCTCTTTAATTATGCATACGGTTGAGCATCTTTTCATATGCTTATTGGCTATTTGCATTCCTTTCTGAACTGTCTTTTCTGTGGATTCATTGTAAATTAAGGAAATTTGCTTCGTGACTCATAGTGAAATCATTCCTTCCTGTTTGTTACTTTTCACTTACTTATTTATATTTATTTATTAATGTATTTTCATACGCCATACAGAGAAGTTTTTTAATTTTTATAAATGCAGACTTATTATTTTCTTTTATGGTTCCTAGGCAATGATTTATTTTTCATGTAGTAAGCATCTTAGGGGTCTTATCGTGAACAAAGTTATTGTCTGGTCCATTTCGGCTGCTATAACAAAGTCCCACAGGCTTGGGAGCTTATAAACAATGGAATTTATTTCTCATAGTTCTGGATGCTGGGAAGTCCAAAGTGAAGGTGCTGGCAGATTCAGCATCTGGTGAGAGCCCTCTCCCTGCTCATACACAGCTGTCTTCTCACTGTGCCCTCACATGGTGGAGGGGCAAAGGAGCTCTCTGGTCTCTTTTCTCAGGGCACTAACCCCACTTACAGGGCTTCACCCTCATGACCTAATCACCTCCTAAAGGCCCCACCTCCAACTACCATCACATTGGTGATTCCTTTTCAACATATGAATTCTGGAGCACACATTCAGTGGATAGTAGTTATATAGAAGACAATTCCTGGAGTCTTGACCATAAAAGAGCTCTTGGAGAAAACCAAGGGCAAGTGACCAATGACAGACTCTCTTCCTTGATATCTCTGTTGTAGATCAGCCAGCTTCTCTTTCAGCCTCCACAGGAACTGAGTTTCCTACTTTAAGAGTCAGCCCTTTATATTGTTAAACAAAATTTTATTTATTTGTTCAAATAAGAGGTAGGGAAACCGTGGTCCGGGCAGGGGAGCAACACACGCAGAGGCCAAGGGCAGGAGATGATGGTATCTTCAGGGCTGCACAGTCTTCACCGTAATGGGAGCGAGTTCCTCCTACTACAGAGCCAAAAGCTATCTCTTAGCATTTTATCACGGCTTTGTAATACAGTGAACATATTTGAAATAAAAGATTCCACCAATCTTTTCGATCCATGCTGCAAAATTCAAACCAACACTACATGATAAGGATCATCACTAACTAATTGCATAATAAATCCCAGCACAGATCTCATTGCCTAGTGATATTATCAAGTAAAAAGTATTTTTCTCCCAGTGCATGGGAATAAGATGGACTTCTGTGAGTCTGCCTGTAAACTAAGTTCCGTATATCAATACCATTTCCCACTGACTTTTATAATGTAATTAGGTATGTGATGGCCTTGTATCAACATCCATTATGTAAATGCAGATCTGTTCCCGTGCAGAATATTTGAGATGGAAAAGCATACCAGATATCTAGAAATATAAAGAAATTACACTAAGAATTGTGAGAGAAATAAAGCAATAACTCCAACCTCCCAAAATTAAAACTATAGAGAAGAGGAACAAGGGGGGGAAAAAAGGCCAAAGACAGATTTATAGCTTAAAATGATCATGACTCCAAGGAAGGACTTTAACCATTTATTGCTCATTTCTCTCTCTGGGGGGGAGCAGCGAGTGCTGAGAGGTAGCAGTCCCACGATGCACCCTGTTCCCGACGGCTGAAGCTGCATCCACTTAGACACATGGGTGGTAGGGTTGCCAGACTTCCCAAATAAAAATACAAAACACCCAGTTCAATTTGAACTTCAGATTTTAAAAAAATGAATAAACTTCAGTGTAACTCTGTCTCAAATATTGCACAGGGGCCCTGTATTTTCTCTGGCAAGCCTAATGTATGGCCAAGTTCTTATTTGCCCTTTGGAAATTCCAAACTCCAGAAACATGGCCCTCGAGGTAACTCAAAACATACAAGCTCTTTATATTCAGCGTTGAGTACACTTGGTTGCCATGTAAGAAGAAGACAGCCTGCCCCTGAGAAGTTTCAAACATCTTAGAAAACATCCAGTCACGTATGTCACCTGTACACAAGCACATTCTGACCCGAGAAACAATTGCCACTTGCTTTCCCGCTGGAACTTCCAGCGGGTTAAAAAGTAATCACCGTATTTGTCCTGTTTCGAGTGGCGTTCCGTACCCAGTCACATCATATCTTCAAAGATGGCCTTGACTTGGAGCAAGACGCCTTAGGCTGGGCAGAAGCCAGGCTGTGTGGGGAGAGGCCCGTGGAATCCTCTCACCGGTGTCTCCTTGTAAATACACAAAGTGGGAGGACTTGATGTGAAAACAAAATCTCATTGGATTGTAAGTAAAACTGATCACTTCTGACATCTCCTGGACCAGTGTGAAAACAGCAGTTTAGGTGATGACTTCATAAAGAAAGTTAAAGCTCCCTGCTGAATAGATGAGAATAAATGTCTTCATCAGCTAACCCAAGTAAAGGGACAAATGAGTGAGCAAACCACAGCCCAGACTGAACAATACTAATAAAAACAGGTCTCATTTTGTGTTGTGTTTTATATATATTAACTCATTTGTTACTCAGAATAGTCCAGTATGACAGGGACTCATTAACTCTACGTTGCTACTCAGAAGCCTAAGTGACAGAACAGTTAGACAATGAGCTGAGGTTACACTGCTAAGAAGCGGCTGAGACGGGACTCAAGCCAAGGCAGGGGGTGTGATGTTTCCTTCCTATGATGCACCTGCCCTCAGATTAGCCAATAAGCGAAAGGCAAAAGCAGATCTTGTCAACAGCAACGTTGAGCAAATCCAGCGGCTACTCCAGAGGGCTCGTCTGATTCCACCAGTCTTCACTGAGCAGTCTCAGTCTCACAGCAAAGACCCAGCTGTGCAGTAGACGCCCTTCCAGCTGATGAGCATAGAGCTAGTTGGACCAGCCCCACCACCCATTACTCCCCAGAAGTGAAGCGACACGGATGGAGAAAGAGTAGAGAGGACTGAATGTGTGAGACCTGCCTGGCACCATGTGACTTTGCACAGGCCACAGGCTTCACCACTGTAGTGGTTTCCTCATCAGAACAGAAAATGAAAAAATGGTAGATGGTGCCAGGCTAGACTGAGCCCCCGCTAGTGTCGGGCACAAGGCTGGGCACTTAGTAGACACGATGCCAAGAACACTGTGAGCATAGGCCCCGTTGCTGTCCTTGCCTTGTCGATGAGGAGACTGGGAGGCGGAAGAATAAAGTCACCCTCTAGAGGTCACTCAACTAATTAGAAGCAAAGCCAGGGGTCACATCAGGCCTGCCTCACCTTCTGGGGGCAGCCTGAGCTGAGTGCACAGGGTGTGGTAGCCATGCTGCCTGGGGCCTAGTCCTGCTCTAACACTTAATTTTTGCTGCGTGATTTTATGCAAGTTATTTAACTTCCCTGTGCCTCATTTACGTCACCTGCACATTGGGGAAAATAGTCAAGTTTCTGGCTATTACTATTACTTTGCTCTTATTACTTATTCCCTTCCTATTTCAATACATTGCCTCTGTCTCATAAAAGAGAGGATTTATAGTTCAAAAGGCCCGTAATCCCTGAAGTTCTAGAAATCTGGAAGTGAGGGGAGGGGAAAAGAAAACAAAGACCAAAGTTTCTTCAGCAGAAAAGAAGTTCTTATGCAGGGCTGCTGGGAAAAGATCAAAAGGAGAAAATATATGAAATACCAAATCCTTTGAGTTTCAAGTGTTTTATTCCCATTGGGTCTGCGATATTCAAATGCCAACCCTTTGTATGAACTTGGAAAGTTCTCTCCTTGGTTATCAACACATTTCTTAAGAAGGATCCATAAAATGAAAAATTCAGCTACACGCCCTGCCATCTCCCTCACCCCATCACTCCCTCACGCGACAGGCACATCTCCCAGAATCACCTGAATACGTATTGTTTTAAAGTAAGCACCTAAGGTCCCACCTGTCCCTCCTCCTCCTGTCTTCTCTCTTCCAGGGTACAGACTAAATTAATTGAAGGGGAAAGATATTGCTGCTGTGTTTTAGGTTTTGTTGGAATTTATTGCTTGCCTAAGTGCCTCTCCTCAAACCCCCTATGATGTGGGTGCGTGGCACCCTCCTCTTAGCTACTTCATTCAGTGGGAGACAGAAATGATGGCTGCTGAGGTCCAGAGGCCTTCTCAGTCTCCATGGGATCAATGAGTGAATCCCGATGTCACCAGCATTTATTTGCACAGACACATGCTCATGGAGAAACACCAGCAACATGACTTACGGGACAGCTAAGGACTTCCCTTGATGACCTCTCATGCCCTATCCCTCCCACTCATCCATATTAATTGCTCTAGCCCTTGAACGCCCAATGCACTCTCCCTCCTCTCAACCATGTCCCATGGCAGCGATTCTTCTAAATGGAAAACTCTCTTCACTCTCCTCCTCACTTCTACTCAATCTAAGTGGCTAAATTTAAACGTGGCATCCTCTAGGAAGCCATTTCTGATCACCAAGTCTGGATGAGTTGTCCTTCTGTGTATCTATACCCTAAGTGTCAGTCAACCCACATTTATTCAGCGTCTTCTATGTGCTAAGCCCTGCTCTACGCAATGGGGAAAGTACTGCTAAATAAGTCAACATGGGGAGAGCTGCTGTGTTTCCTATAGGCCTGTGATTCTGTCTATGATTTTATTGATTTCTATTGGTTTGGTTTTTTTTGTTTTTTTGTGTGTGTATGAGGATCATTGGATTAAGGGGAAAATTTACCTACCTACACTATAATCTTTAACTTAAGCTTCACACCTCTATAACAGAAATAAAATGACTTCTGTTATTAATTATGAAGCTATTATGCAAGTTCTCATGATTTACATAAATACCATCATGGATAATTGACAAAGTTGTTGTAAAGATTAAACACAGTCCTGTGCCTTTCCTGAATCAGTGTCCACACCTCCTTATGCATTTTAAATAATGAGTAGAAATAGCTGAGTGAGTAAGAAAACTGATAAAAATAAAATAGCACCTACATCAACTCTCTGTAGACACATCCTGGCAGGCAGGATAACAAGGATTCCTCGAGTGGGAAGTGGGCTATTTCTGCAAAGCTTAGACTTAGAGCAGAGCATGTTCCCTCTGCCTTCACTGACCACAATTCAGTCCCCTCCACACCCCGAGCCTCTAGAAAAATGATTATTTTCCTTTTGGGGAAGTAATCCAGGATGAGACAATGTCTGCAATACTTTTAGATGAAATAGTCACAAGACCAATTAATTAGACTTTTGTAATAAAATTAATAATAATTCGGTTGTACTTACAATGGGGAAGAGAAGCTGCCAATGAAGTCTTGGAACTAACTCAATGAGGCGAAATCATTCATTTATGAATTATCCCACAATTCAAGAGACAATGTTTTAGGTCATTTTAAGTCATTGAGAATTTCACCTTAACACTTGTGACATATATACGACTGCTATCTTTCTATTGTAAACATTTTGGCAAATAACTGAGCATAATTATGAAATACAATTCTAATTTTGTGCTCCAACTTTATAGAGGAAGGAAAAACCCCTATAATTAAAATATTATACCAAAATGACCAAATGGACGTGGGGATACTGTAAAATAAATCTCGGAATTTAATGAGCTTTTTAATCATCACTAGTTAAGACAATTGGTTGGGCCTATTATTTTCAGTAGCAAGCTAAAATCATTCCGCGTGATAATTTCGAGGGTTAATTGTTGCAGTTTATTTAATGCAATCTTCTCCACCAGCTTTATTTTTATCTGCCAGGACACCAATTCGCCATGATTAGCATAAATTAAACTAAATGAATTCTGTGGGTTACTAAATTATTTTACACTTTTTTTTCCCCCCTCTCCAAACATTTACAGGTTAGGGATGGGTGAACAGTTTGATGGCAAATTCCAACCTCCAGCTGCTCAGCCTCAGCTCGGAAAGAAATGCTTAAAAACTGGATGATTGATTTTCAGAAATCTCGGGTAGAAAAATACATTGTGAGAAATGTCATCACACAAGATGTTGTATCATTATGCGATGACCTTTTACAGAGGCCCCCATGGCTCACGGCTGGAAAGCAAGGGACTTGACATGCAAAGTCAGGTAACGCAGAATGACAAAGATTCGAGAGGGAGCCTCAGCTGAGCGATTTCCCCTGTTCCAACTGACACGCAGGGACCTTGGACGGCTCCAGTAACATTTGTGCTTAGCAAAGGGAGCTTTATCTAATTTAGAAACGGCGTCGCTTTAACCTTGCTTTGTGGGTGGTATCTAATCTTTCACTGCGAAGCTCAGCAGGACCTCTTGCCATACACCCAACGTCAGAGGGCAAGTCTCTTACAGACGGTCAGTCCACTCCAAGACCTGCTTTCCGCCTGCCTATCACCGTCCAGGCCTACACTCCGCCAGGACCCCCCTGCCCTCCCCGCCGTCGGCCCACAGGCACCCCTCTTCCTACCCAACATGCCTCCTTCCCCCCCCCTTGCTCTTGAGGGAGTTCACCTACCATTGACCGCCTACCCTTTTCTCCTCTGAAGTGTGGCCCTGGAGGAACTCTTCTTTCCTGGCAACAGCACTTACTATGCCCCTATTATGTGCCAGGCTCTGGCCCTGGTGCTGGAATACAGTCTTGGACAAAGTAGCAGTGGCCTCAGCTTCACAAAGCTTGGAGCCGACAGGAAAGACAATCATTACAATGAAGTCAAGGACACACTACACTCAGGAGAGTAGGGACCTGGGAGAACAGGGAGCAGCTCTTTTCCCTCCTCAAGTTTCCCGTGTTTTCTCTGGAGGCTAAACCTCCATCCATATCTCCTTTTCTCCTGAATGGGCGGGTGGGATGGGCAACACGTCGGCTTTCATTGGAAGGCAAAAATTACACTAACAACATACTCCTCACTCTACAGATCTTCATTCCACAGGCCACCTCCTTTTGCCCTGGTGCCCTGATGCCTCTAAACTCTTTGGAGGCAAAAGATGACCAGTTCTTCCCGACTGCCAAGCTAGGGGCTTTTACTCAACGGCAGCTCTTCCTTACGCTGTGTGCCCAGTGTTCGGGCCCCTGTGGAAGGCTCTCCATGATATGAGAGCTGTCTCTTCTGCCCATCACTGAATTCCCATTTATTTTTCCAGTGCCTGGTTCATCACAGGTGCTGGTGAATATTTCTTGAATAAGTTAAATGAATAAATACGTGTTAAATTAATGACTTGTTTTAGGAATCATGATGTTATCCACATATGGCGGGTGATGTTTGAGTAGAAAGGTATGAACACACTAAATTATTCTGCGGTTAATGACATAAAGAAGTTCAAAATGATCATGAGCCTGCTTCAAGGCCTGATAGGAAACTCAGTCTATCATTTGTGAACCAAGTGATAAACACAAAGGGGCCTAAGTCCTAAATGCCTGACTAGAACTGCCAAGTCCACGAGTCCATAGGGTCTACCTCACCCAACAGAATCTCTTTGCTTAACACACACCTTAGCAGAAAAAAGTGCTCAATTAATACTTGACTATATTAAATAAATGAGCTAAAACAGCCTTCTGACTCACAAGGCTTTTGTATGTTAAGAATTTCTGTATAAGCATTCACCAGCTAGTGGACAGCAGAGATGTTTTGTTTGATCTCAGCATTGTTTCTCTAAATTTTGAATTTTTTACCCACATAAAAAATTTTAATATAAAATGACATTTAAAAATAAAAATATAAGAAAACTATAAATAAATAACTATAAAATATAAAGAGCATAAAAATATAAAAATGACATTTAAAAATAATGAAATGATATTTGTAATTTTTGACTTTTATATATTTTTGAAATATTAGAGGATCTGGAAATAGCGTAAGTGGGAACAGCACGAGCGGGAATTCATCTGTTTCTGTGGGACTGTCGTGTTTGGATGGATGGAGTTTGCACTCCCCAGTTCACCACAGTCCCGTCCAGGCCAGTTTCACGCATCCATTCACCCCTGTAGGTATTCGGCCTTGTGGCCTTGACCTAAACAAGCACATAAGGAAGAAGCAACAGGACTTGTTTGAAATGAGGAACCCTAAGGCTCCTTGAAATCTCAATAATTTGTAGTTTAAATCCTTTGAGACTGTTTTTTAAGAGAGAATGTAAAATGGGGAGAGATGGGAAGGGGGGAAAAAAAACAAAAGGAAACAATATTTCTGCCTTTATAAATTAAACTAAAAATACTCCCACACCAGCCAAGCACGCCGAAAGCGGCAGGGTGGGGTCAGTAACTTGTTTTCCACATATTGTCTGCTGGCCCGTGAGGAAGAGAAGGGAGAGCCATGAACGCACACAGTCTAGAAAATGCCAGAAGAACGCCTCGTTTGACAGGAAGATCAACAGGCGCTTTAAACACTGGAGTGGTCTCATTCAGAGTCTGGCACCTGACAGTCAAATTACTTTTCCTTGGGTTCACCTCCTCAGGAACATAATGAAGTGAGAATGACTGAGAGTCCATGGAGAATGCAGCTTCCTGCGAAATCTGGAGTTATTTATGTGGGGGAGAACTCTAGAAGGTGACATCAAAGACAAATAACAGCTATTGAGATGGAGAAAATAAAGTCCAGGAGGAGAAACCACCTTCGAACGCCACCCCCGACAGCTCACGAGGTTTCCCGAGCGCCCCATTCGAGGGGCAGAAGCACCTCCAACGATATATATTGGTTCGCACGGGGACATCGCACCCAGCGATCTGTCCCCATGCAGCATTCTGACTGAGCTTTATCATGATGCCAAGAGCTGTTCTTATTCGTTTCACTCTTCTTGTTTCCAGTCCACTGTTTATTGGCCCAGATTCACAATAATAATTTGAGTCAACAGGGAAAGATGCAGAGCTGAGGGTGGGAAGCGTTGGGCTCAAGAAATGGCCAAAGGCAACTGGCTGTGTCCTTACTGCCGCAGGCTGGGAAGCAATTTCACTGCGATCAGCGATGGGTCCACACTCCACAGGGCTTATGAGGTGTCCTTGGCTAAGGAGTCTTTTTCTGAAGAGCTCTAAAAGACATTTTCAAAATACGCATTTTCCCACTTATTCAACAATGTTATCAAGTATCAGGCATCGTAAGGACCAACGCTGAAGCTGTCACAGTCTAGGGGGATGGACAAATGTACAAATCCATAATTATAATATAGCAGGGTAAAGGGTATGCAAAAGTACTTCCAGGGAACCTAAAGTCATGGCAACAGGGGAGGATTTGAACAGAGAAAAACTCCTGGTCAAGCAGCTAAAAAAAAAAAAAGTGGTAGAGTGGTGTCCAGGCAACAACCACAGTATTTATGGTTTGTTCACCTTACACACCGGCAGCCTTTGTGTCAGGCACTGTGCGTGGCTCCAGGCCGGGGTGCTGGGCTGTGGGCCGGGAGGTGCTGAAGCGTGTGACACCCCAGGGCAACGTGAACAGCCCAGTCACGCTGGAAGGAAGGGTGTGCGTGAGCGGGCGGAGGTGGGGGCAACACCGAGAAGCTCAAGTCTAGACTTTTCCCAAGGCTGGAGCAAACGGAAGGCTATACACACACATGGCAAGTCAGGTCTGGGCTTTAGAAACATCCCTCTGGATGTTGTACAGAGAACGGACTGCAGAGGCGGTGAGTAGAGGCAGGGACCAGCTAGGAAGGTGGTCTAGTAACCCAGGTAAGAACAGACAAGGACCTGCCTCCAGCCCTGATAGAAATTACTGCAAAGCTCTAGTAATAAAGAGGGTAGGGCTCTTACATAAGGACGGACATACAGCTCAATGGGATAGAACCGAAGGACGGAAATAAATCTTCCCATTTACTGTCAATAGACTTTAAATGAAGATGTCAAGACAATTCAATAGAAAAACAAAGTCTTTTCAGCAAATGGTGCTGGGGAAACTGGATATTTACACAGAGAACGATGAATTTGAACCTCTATGTCACTCCGCTAGGATTAGACCTAGGAGAGCAGGAGATGACTCAGCAGGAGAAACAATAGCTCTGGTAATTCTGAAAGCCAGAAAAAGCAGGCCTGGCGAATTGGGTGCTAGCTGGAGAAAATGGGATTGTTATCTTGAGTACAAAACATGGCCCGACCGGGCCCTGCGCACACTAGATGCGTCCTGGAGAAGTCCTGGGCAACGCAAATAGCTGCCTATAGCGTCAGTCTTCACTGACCTGCTTACGCTGGCAGGGAAGCTTTCCCAAAGGAAGAAAAATGGTCCCAAACTGTGATTAAAGTGCATACTTTAAGGATCTTAGTAATCGTATCAAAAAGCCTTTCGTAGCTTTCAGTGCATGGCATTTAGCTACCACAAGGCCCTGCAAATGAACAATGAACCCATGTTCATCATTTACAATCAGTTGCTACATGTTTCTATTATATTCAAATCTCTTACTGGATAAACACCTCACCGCCTTGGATGGACGGATCCTGTTGCTTGGTATTGTGCCCAAATGATGCAGGGCTGACTCCTCGTGTGCATTTGTCCTCTTTAAGTATTCCTGAAGGTGGTAACAAGGGCCAGGCCCAAAGGGCCTAAAACACATCAGATTTCTCCCAAAATATGTCTGCCACGATTAACACAAATATCAGGTTTCTTTGCTTTAGGAAGGAATTTTAGAAACTTGGTGTAATAACAGTGCTTATCTCCTGTGATCAGAAGCACTATCTTTCAACAGCAAACAATGGGAAAACAAGTTTACTCATATGTAATAAATGCAGTTTGGTAGATAAAAATCTTTCAAAATGTGGAAATCTGGGAGAATTAATAAAAGATATCCATGTAAATTTAAAAATGCAAATAAATAAGAAGCATGTCCTCCCTGGAAAAAACCTGATACAATTTTAGGGGAATAGGACTGATACTGGTGCATATCAATCTACCCACCAGAGAATTATTTATTCAGCTTCTTCCTAGTGCTGGGCATTGTACCAGCTACCACGGAAATAGAGGAAATAGAGGGAAATAGGACATGAGTCCTGTCCTCAAGGAATCTCCATTCTAGATGGGGAAAAATATTAATATTTCGTTATACACATATAACGTATATGTTTGCATATATATATTCTTCAATCTGCTTAATAACCAAAGTCTAATGCAATGAAAGGGATAAATGAAAATAGTTGTTAAAAATTTTTTCAAGATAAGTTGGAGTCTAAGAGTTTTAAATGGCTTTAAACCAAATGTTATTCTGATAACTTTTACTCTTGCCACTATCTTTAGACGTAAGACACATGGGTAAAAAATGAGGCCTGCATATTCAAGGTCGCCGATCTGTGCATGTGCAGTCATTGACCTAATGGTTGCTCTGTCATTTAGCAGAGCATATTCTGCAGATTATCATTCCCTGAGGAAAAAAAAAATCAGAGAGTGGAGGGAGGGGAACATAATCAACTTAATTTGGGAATCACTGGATTCTTTTCCTCCATCTTAGGGATTCATGACACATCTTCACACATTAAAAGGTATAAGGTATTGCATTCAAGAACCTAGTTTAATTTATGAGAACCAGTCCTTCCCAAACGTACTTGATCATGGATGGATATTTTGTGTGGCACCTATTGACATTCCATGGAATTAGTGCCCCCAGAATCTTCTCTTGGAAATGCTGCAGGAAAAGATAATAAACATGTATCTATTGCTCTTAAAAGAATATTTGTAGGCCACTTGTATTATTGACCCCAGTGATACTTTACAGAGATTAAATTGCCAAACCCTGCTGTGCACATTTCCAGAACCTAATGTCTATACATTGAAGCAAATTGTGGACATTGAAACACAAAATAAGTAGGTATGTAAGAAGGAATAAACTATAATATGGAAGTTTACGACCAAATGCAAAAAATGAAGACAAAAAAGGCTTTACACAGAGCCACCAATCCGCTGTTAAACGACCTTTATGAACTGCGTGGTTTTCCTTGTTTCTTCGTGACATAAAGGCGACTCAGCTGTTTGCAGCAATTCTTACACGGTCACTTTGTTAGCTTCAAGTTGTGGGTCACCCTTTAGAGAAGGCTGAAGTAATTCAGCAGAAGACGGGTCAGCCCAAGGGAGTCGGGCTATTTGGTTAGAAAGAAAGTGTCTACAGAGATCCATGGGAGTCCCTTAGCTTTGAGGGATATATTCATAAGATCAATGAAATTAGTCAAAATGACTTTATTTCCACTATGTTGGTTCCATAGTGGATGATAGCCTGGGTGGGCCTGCTTCTAATAGTCGAAAGGCCAAAGAGCAGAGCTGATGCTCCCCTGAGGGAGGAGACATTCTGCCTGTGGCCCACAGCCTGTGCCGAAGCCTGAGAGTTCCAGCCTGTCTGTCTAGTGGCCCTGCCCTGTCATTTTTAGATTTGCCTACCCAGTCCCCACCATCATGAAAGACAATTCCTTGTAATAATTTTCTTAATACAAATCTCTTACTGATTCTGTTTCTTTGGTTGAACACTGACTAATACTCCTAGATTCAAATCTCTGCATCTAGAGACAGAGTTCAGCTCTGAACTATTGCCATCATGGTGACCATCAAAACTCAACCCTTGAAGATAAATAGGTCTTGGCTTCCTCGGATCCCCATTGACTTAATTAAGCAGCTTTAACCTTACACACCATCATAAATAATGTGAATGTTCTTTTATTTATCTAACACTGCCTTTCTTCTAATTATAAGACAATACAGTAATGTAATAATAATTAACATTTAGTAAGAAATTACCACCTTCCCACAAAGAACCAAGATCTTTGCATTCATTATCTTATTTAATGGGTATACATTATAAAGAGATAGGAATCTTCTCAACACGAGAAAGAATTTCCTGAGCATAGGACATCCTAAAGATCACCTGAGCTGATCCAAGAGATGGAAAACTATCTGTCAGGGTCTATAAGCCCTAGTTCAAGTCACTTGACAGGGACATTAGGCAGAAAATTCAGCATTGGGTGGTAACTAAAGATGACAAACACAAAGCTTCCTTATTCCAAAACACTGTCCTCTGGCAATTTACAGACTTAGTCTGTATCATATCATTTTTAAACTGCTGATAAAACTGTTCCCAAATGACAAAGTACATGCATGCATGGGCTTTTTTTTTGCATAATTATAAATAAATCAATGAACCTTATCTTTTCTTCTGTGGCCTCCCACAAGGGTGACTACAAAGATCTATAAACAGGCACTCAAAAAATGCAAGTTAAATCAGAGTGAATTCTTAATTGTCCACATTGGAATAAATGGACACACAATCCAAAACAGTATATAAGGGCTAAAAAAATTTTTACATTTGGCCTTTAAATTCTGCACCCCATTTGTTCCATGATCAAAAGGTGACTTATGGCTAAAAAAGTATCCATTTCCTTGATAGAATTCTGGTCCCCCCTGTTTTTAAATCTCTAGAATGAATTTATTAGAATTCTTAATTCTTAAATAAGGATTAGCATCCATATTTTTTAAAATGCCTGTAGACTCTCTAAAATTCAGACCATCCAACTAAAGATCTGAGGCAGCAAAGGGCAAAATTATTACACACAGATTTTTCCAAAGTACATGGATTAGCAGACTTAAATTGTGAAGGCGGCCTTAGGGGGTAGCTTCAAATAATTTTAGGGAACTAGAGATAAAGTGTGAATCAACTGCATTCATTACTTAAGCCATGAATCATTGCTCAACAAAATGAGAAAAAGCTTCATCTTCATTTCTCTTTTGTTTACATAAAAAATAAAACACCGAAAACTAGTTAAGAACAGAATGGCTTAGAAGTAGCCTCTGTTTCCTTATCATAGCGACAGCAACCACTTGTTGAAAGCTTTCTTACCATGTCGATTGCTCTTCTAAAAGCACTTTTATATTTTAACTCATAGAATCCTCCCTCATAAACTAGGTGTCATGAGAAGCACCATTTTACAGATGACAAAAGTAAGGCCTAGAAAGTAACTTGCCCAAGGCAAGGTCATGTAGTGGGGTCAAATAAGGTTCCAGCCCACGCAGTTCACATCATGCTATAAACTCTCAGCTGGGACATCTCTGTTTCACATACTCACCACTGTAAACCTCCGTTTGCCAAGCCCCTGTATATAATTTTTATGTGTGTGTATATATATCTCATCCTACACAACCAATGAATTATTGTTTAATATTTTCTTTAAATATATTCTTTATAAAGAATGTTTTAATTAATTTTCACACGTCTACCTTAAACAGAAAAATAGTAATTTTCTAATATGCTTTAAAATAAAGGCCTATTAAGTTAACCATCTAAAAACATTTTACATCCTATCAGTATTTAGAGGAGACGCATCTTGGTTAGGCGAGCAATGAGTTTAGGAGTAAAAAACCCTGTGTTTGAATTCAGCTCCACCACTCACCAGCTGTGTGCCCTCGAACAAGAGATCTAACCTCTCTGAGCTAGGTGCTCGCCTAACAAATGCCACTAATGCTCCAAACAGCAGCTTTATGGTGAAGATGAAATTCTGTGGTACCTATGAAGGCGCCAGCCACAGGCAGGCGCTCGGTAAAGTTGTACATTTTAGCAAATGCAAAGGAACAGGAGGCAAAAGATGAGAAAAACGGCAGTCACAGGATGAAGTTCCTCGAATTTGTTCAAATCCAAGTGAGCACCTGGGACACGCCGCCAGGAAATGTCCATGCACGTTAAGCAAAGGGCTGGCCCTGCGGAGCTCTCCCAAGCACCCAGTGGGACCTCAGGGGGTTATCTACAGGAGGCTTGAGGGGGGTCAGCCAGGACCCTTCACACCAACCCTTAGCCATCCCAAGTTCAAGGCCCCTCGGGCGCCTTTCAGTGTTGGTCCCAATCAAAGGAAAGAAAGAAGAAGAAATGTTCAGCGGATGACAAAAGAGCCCGAAACCTATCCCTGCACGTCTCTTTCCAAATAGGCCCTAATAGTTAAGAAATCTGGAACACAGAAATTACACATGTACATTAGAGGTTTGTGTGTGTAATTATTTTACATGGAAATTACACATGTACATTAGAGGGGTGTGTGTGTAATTATTTTAGATGGAAATTACATATGTACATTAGAGGTGTGTGTATAATTATTTTACATGGAAATTACATATGTACATTAGAGGTGTGTGTGTACAATTCTTTTTTAACAATGTTTACAGTAATGTGGGTCAGGTCGCTTTAGAAAAATGGTGTAATTAAGGTGATTTGATGGCAAGTTATTTGATAAGTGACTGCACAGATTAATAAATCAACTGGAGTACATTTAAACAGTGGGCAAGGGTGCCCAGGTTCCTCTGGAGGTAGCTTAGAGGCGGAACCAATAACTAGGATAGATGCTCCAAGGGGCAGTTTCCTAATTCATTGACCCAAAGAGGAGGCAAAGTGCCAGGTCACCAAAAGACGGAAGAGAAGGGGTAGTGGTACCTGGGGGTTCCCTGGGGAAGAGCAGGGGAGCGCCTCGTTTGCAGAAGAGAAGACACCACGCTGGCAACGTCCAAGCTAGAGGCTGGTGCACCAGGGTCGACCTTCTAAGGCAGGGCCTGAGGCTGGCTGCCCTTCATGGGAGGCTGCTCCACAGCCCTCCCTGAACTGGGGAGACCAGGGGGTGGGAAGGGCAGTTGAAAAGCGTCTCAGAACCTCTTTCTTCAAGGCACTCCTCACCTATCGTCTCCTCTCCCGTGTCCTGAATTATTTTCAAACACAAACATTTTGCTTTTAAGGAGAGATACCTTCCAGCCGCGTATGAAATATCTGCTTTGCCCTACCAATACCACGGTTTTCTTACATATCTCCCTCAAGCTAACTTTCCTCCAGCAGCCCACTCCTCCTGTCCTAACACGAAACACCCTTATTTCCGAAGTTTGGTTAAGTCGTCACTTCTCATGTCTTTGTTTGGCTTGCTAGGACGGAGGCAGATCCTATTTAGTGAAGTGGATGGACATACAATAACAGAACGTAAATGTGGGGAGGAGCCCTGGCTGTTACTTAGCCCAAGTTTTACACACAAAGAAACAGCAGCTCAGGGAGGTTTACTTTCTACACATTCTCAAGGCCGCAGGTCAAGCCATTGACAGGCTGTACTCATTTTACTACATCCTGCTGCAGAGCTGAGCAAAGATTTCCCCTGGGGGAATTTAGTGCTCTATGGATTTCTGAACGTTGTGTTTGTTGCTTAATTTTGTACTTAAGAGCAAGAAGGCTTAATTAAAGGAATCGGGAGACGGGGTGGGGCGGGGAGAAGGCAAAGAAGCATGGCGTGGTATGTTGGAAGCCGAATAAATAAGAAAGCGTGTCGAGTAGAAAAGCAAGGGAACTCGGGGACGGAGGCAGGGCACATCCTTCGTGTGAGAAGACCGATGGGAAGTGCAGCCGTCCCTCAAGAGGCCTAAGAAGGCAGCTGACCCAGAACTTTGCATTTCAGTGAATGAGGCGGGGAGAGAGAAGGAATTAAACAGTACAGTACAGTACCAAGTAGCAGGCAAAGCATTATTATGGACTTGACATATGTCCAAATAGTCAAAAGCTAGCAAGGTAAGAAGGCACAGACTTCTCAACAATTTTGTTTTGCTTATATGAACATCTTAATAACAGTCAATGATATATAACTGCATTATAAGAGTCTATATAAAAACTATATATACATTGACTATACATTTAATAGTCAATGATACATTAATGATTGAAGCATCATTATCAAATAGCAGAAGAACTAATACAATGTATCTATCTGTCCTATTGATGTACTTTGTAGCAGAGGCAACATGAAAGGATCTTGGTCCATCAGTTTCTATGGATGTAGAAGGGCCTCTTTTTGAGGGCAGGGGCCCTACCATGAGCATCTCTGTCCATCAACAGGTACAGCTTTGTGCAGGATGTGAGCACAATAAACATCTGTTAAACCGTGGAAGGAGGGAAAGTGATACTCTCACTGACAAATCAAGGAGGAGAGTACGAGTTCTAAAATGATCGTCCCTGCAGCTCTCTCTGCCCCGGCAGCTTGCATGCAAATAAAGTGTGAAACCCCGTCAAGAAATGAAAGTCACATTTAAAAATCAAATGAGATCCCTTTTTACTGCTAGGACTTGGGTACGATCTGCTAATGCATGAGAGATCGCCCGTGTTAATATCGGCCAGATCCTGAAAATACAGATGACGGCAAGCCCCCCGATTACACAGAAAAGGCAAAATTCCTGGCCTCACTGAAAATCCAAGCGCTTCCCTATTCTTACTGTATTTCCGATTATTTCCGATTTCAAAGCACACTTCATCTTTCATGTTAGAAACACAAACCCTCTGGCCCTTTCTGTTCATGCTGTGAATTATGCTTCTCATATTAAAAGAGGCTTCATAAGTTCAGCTTTTATTTATCCTATTATTTATCATAAGGCGCCGCTGTCGAAGGGAAACACCTATTTGCTTACAGAGGATCGACCCAGGCGAGGGGGCTGGGCTACATGAAATCCAGTCCAAAATTCAAGTTTGAAACTTACCATTTTCTCTTGGAATGGCAGCCGAAAGGAAAAACACAAAATGCACCAGCTCAGCTGGGGAGCAGGAGGGGGAGGGGAGGAATTAGCAAATCTCAGGAAAATAAAGCTACATAATCTGCTATATTTCAGGCCGCTTCATCCTCCAAATCCCCATCTTTGTTTAAGCTGCAAACGGACTCCATAAAAATCAGCTCACTGGCCTCCCCTATTATACACCTCCCTGCACAAATCAAATGAAGTTTGGGTTGAAAAGCTGATTAAAAAAATTAAAAAAAAGACACCTCCCCGACACGGGAGCACGCTGGTGCATTTAAAGAGTGGTTATTGTTTCTAATTCTTTGCTGCTCTCCCGGGCACAGGCCGGCCTGCGGAGCACACGGAGCACTCGGAGCACGTGGAAGTCAGGCCCAGAGCACACCTCACCCTCGCATTTGTTTTGAAAAGGGATTTTCCAGAATCACCACTGCACAGTGTCTCATCATTAGCACTGACTTTTAAACCCCGGGAGGGAAGGTACAGCGTCGCTGCTTGCTATCACGGCATCCCCGAGACCACCCCCTCGTGTCTGCTCTCACGATCCGGTTTTTCCTGCAGAGGCGCGATCTCTCCTGTTGAAAACAGCGTGCGCGCTGCGTCGCCCAGGTACTTTGGGACTTCTCTGTTTCTTTTTGCTTTCATTTTTGTTGTGTACAGTGCATTCTAGGTTCTGACCGGTAGCCTCGGAAAGATGCATATCCTTCTTGGCTATTTTTTCCTGGCTTTTCTCCTGACGACCAGCATCAGAGGGGGATCCTGAGATGCCCGCAGTCCATCTCCTTTGGGCTCTGCATTACAGGCCCCAGCCCAGTCTCAGTGTCCCCTTGACACAGCCCCATAGTGACAGGCATCTCTGTGTCCCAGGCGTCAGCACAGAACAAGTGTACACTGTTCAGTGTTCGGTTGGTGCCTGTCTCCTCTATGACACTGAATTCCATGAGAGAAAGGACTGCTACTCATCTGCCAGTCCCCTACGCGCGGTCCAGGGAGCCATGTGCGCTCAAGACTCAGAAGCTGTATCAGTTAGCGCGTTGTAGACTTTTTGTAATAATAACATTAGCTAATATTTACAGAGTATGAACTACAAACCGAGCACTTCACAGGCACTCTCTCATTAATTCCCCCCCCTCCCAACTTGGCTTCATCATCTTAGTCTTTAGATGAGAAATGGAGGCTTAGTGAGGCTAAGTCATTTGCCAAGAGAGTAAAGCATGGGGTAGAGTCAGGGTTTAATTTTACATCAACTGACTTCAGAGCACAGAGCCTGACCCAACAGATGCATCTTCTGTCATAGCTGCTTCCCACGCTGGGCCAGGAAATCACCAAGACAAGACAGTCATGTCTCATCCGTTGCCGTAACGCCTGCTTCCAGGTACTAAGCTCCTTGTTCTGCGACATTCCTAATACATACAACAACCCCGTTCTATTAAAGTATTATCATTGTTTTTCTCCCCATTGACTGTCAAGAGCACTGTGACTTAGAGTTCGAGGGACATCTCTGAGGCCTATGAAATCTAAGAAGCAGAGCTTAAACACTTGTTTGTTGGACAAAGCTTTCCCAGTGCCTCCACCAAAGAGCTGGAACTGGAGATGGGGAAGGAAAGCAGAAAGAAAACAAAAAATTTTATTTTGGCCACCAAAATGAATTAGATAGGAATAGGCAAAGGATATGCATAAGAGAAGGAAGAAAGCATCAAAGAAACAGTGTGCTGTGCTCTTTGGTGGACTCCAGGAGGCATCTGCTGAACTAGAGTGGGATGAAGTGGAATGCAGTGGAGGGGAATGGGCTGGGATGGAAGGAAGACATACGGCCGACTTGCCACTTGCTGCAGGCCTATTCCAGTTTCTGGCATATAGATTCACTCATGGCTGTGGACGGAATTGTATCCCCCAAAATTCATATGTTAGGGTTTCATCATCATCAATGTGATGATACTTGGAGATGGGGCCTTTGGGAGGTAATTAGAACTACAAGAGGTCATGAGGATGGGTTCTTCGTATTGGGATTAGTGACTCACCAGACAGCTTGCTAGCCCGTTTCCTCTCCTCCTACTGTGTGCGTGCAAATACGAAGAGGGCTCACATGTGGGTCACGCGAGCACACAGCAAGATGGTAGCCACCTCCAAGCCAGGAGGAGAGTTCTCACCAGGAACCAAACTGGCCAGAACCTTGATCTTGGACTTTCCAGGCTCCAGAACTGTGAGAAAATAAGTTTCTGTTGTTCAGGGCACTCAGTCTAGGGTATTTTGTTACGGCAGCCCAAGCTGACCAATGTACTCATTCTTAAAAGGTCTTCAGGGGTCTCCTCAACCTGCGTTGGTTTCCAAATCCTTGGTGCAGCCTAGCCTGTCTTCAGCTGGTAACATCCTCTGAGAATTCTGTTTTGGTCCATTTGAGTCGGCTCACTTCCAATCTAAAGCAGCCACTTTAGGAAAGCAAACCAGTACAAGTCCAAAGCGATCTGAGGCACATTCGACCCCTTTTTCAAAACCCACACAGTTAGCCTTTCAAGCTATGGGTGAAATTCTGAGAATGTGCCTGCAGGAATTCAGAGGCCTTGCCTTGAAAAGTAGATCCATTCCTCTAAAGCAATTTTGTGTAAACAATTTAGCTTATCAATCTCGAGTAGCTCAGATTCCAATCTGTCTTATTATGGATTCAAACCCGCTGCACAGAAGAAAACACCCTCCTTCCCTAAAGAACTGTTGTTTCAAGACACCCAGCTTTATGATTTCTAGCCCCCAGCCTTGCCTTTTCAAAGGAGCTTGGCGTGGTTGGAGCTTTCTTTTATAAATGCAAATACAATTATTACTTATGCATTTCAGTACATCCTAAAATGGGAAAGGACAATACTGTGGCACTCACAGTAACAATACCTTCCTTTTTATCCCCTGCCGAGCTCCAAATGTTACTTCATTATGTGGATTTGGTCACGATGCTCTTTGCCACCATAGCCTCTATTCCAGAGCCCAAGGAAGCTGCAAATGCTATATAATGTATGACTATTAACCTACATCAAGCAAATCGCAGTGGCTCAGTATACTGTTTTTCTACTAATTCAGTCCTTCATTAATAACCTTAATTATTTGCATGAATAGAGTAGAATTTGTACAGTACAGAAAACCTGAAATTGCCGTGGCAAACTCATTACCATTTCCAGCTATAGTTCTATACAGCAGTCAGATTGGAAAATGTGAGAAACTGCCTAATACAGGAAGTTGTATTTTGAGATGGTTTCTCTCATCTGTTTGGACAAATACAAACATCTGAAGTATCAGCTGTTAGAAACCAGGATGTGGGGAAGAAACGTGGGATGCAGTCTTCCCTGAAAAGGGGTTTGGCAACAAAGCAAAACCAATGTAAGTTAAAAATGAACACTCTGCACTCAGAAAACCAAATTATGCAAATCCACCCACTTCCTACTTAGCTGACGTTGCCCTGCACCGGCTGACTTTGTAAGGCTGGGAAGAGAGGCAGAGGGGGGTGCGTAATCCTCAGGCCTAGCTGCTGATGTGACACAAATCTCAGCTGGGGGGACCGGCCTCCACTGGAACCAGACGCACGTTTTTAAAAACCAGCAGAACAAAAAGAATGCAACCTTGAACCGAGGAGGAGCAGCAGGCTCAGGCCCCCGGCTAGGTGGAGCGTTCGGGTGAAATTTAACAGCACGACAGAGATGGTCCGGAACCAAGCGAGGCTGCTTGTTCCCCCCATACGGTGGATTTCCTACCCTTAACAATAATGCAAGGTAGGAATTACCGGGATCTCATCTGGGCGCTCACGGCTACAGGGTGACCAGGAGTGGCATAAAGCTTCAACCTGGGGAGGATGCCGTGAGCGGCGTCATTCAGAGGAATCGGAACAGGTACCCAACCATCCTACGGGAACACGCGGCGTCTGATTCCCGCACAGCGCTGGGAGTTCTGGACAAATACAACGTGCACAAGAGTGTCTAGGAACCGGTCTTGGAGTCAGGGATCTGGCTGCTGACAGAGCAGGTGAACGACTGGGTTATAAAACCAAACATCGACAGCTCGGGGTTCAATACATCTGCCCCAAAGGGAAGCCCCGGGGTACAAGGACACGGTGGGAGAGGAAGCCCTGTGGACACAGCAGCACCGTGGAGAAAGGATCTGTGTGGCGCCAGGGACTCCGGCCTTCGCTCGTCTCCCAGCCGCCCGCTGATGGGACGCGCGGGGCCTTGCGGGAAGGCAGGCACGCAGAAGGGCCGCCTCCTGATACGACTCCACAAGCCGTCTTAACTGTTGTACACAAACCACCCCAGTCATCAAGGCAATAATTAACTTCATTTTGATGTTGCCTAATTACCATGTTTACTTCTCACACTATCATCACATATTGGCTTATTTTTTTAAATATTGTTATTAGTGGTAACAGATAAAATAAATAAAAATCTCAATCCTTGGGAGAGATGAGCTGCAGACAGACAAGAGACTTTGTTTTTAGGGAGGTGCCCGGGCACCGCGGAGAGAAAACAGGGTGTGGGTTCAGGAGGAAAATAACAAGACTTCAAATTTTGACGTGGCCTTTGCTTTTTCATCTGATACGTGAGGAGAAGAATCTGTATCCTTTTAGAGCTGTCCAGCCGATTAGCTAGATGAGGTGCTTTATGTGATATTCCTAACCTACCCTGTGGCACACAGTAGGATCTCCTTAAACGGCTGTAATGACCATGATGATGGCTGGTCGCGTCAGACCTTTGGAGCAAGATGCTTGAAAACTCAGGCACTGACGCAGTTCATCCAACAACTGTATATTTACCCCTGTTGATTAGTAAGTAAATGAACAAACGAACGAGTGAACGAATGAATGAAAATTTAAGGAATATGCCAACACTACTAATTACTAAAAACCTAAAAATAGAATCTGATTCCTGGAACAGCGCCTTGTGCTCAGAATTTGTTGTATGAATGAAATAAAAGATATTTTTATGAATTTCCAAATAAACACTGTCATACTGACGGTCACCCATACCTGGCCCTCCAGCGTCACCTCATCCTGACCAGCCCGGTCCTCTCCCTCGGCCGTCACAGGTCCTCCTCCTCCCCTGCCTTCCCTCTGCCTGCTGTGTGCCTATGATATGTCCCGTTTTTCTCATTTCCCACCAAAGATGGGGAAGAACTGAATCTTGTTTTCTGAGGACGAGGGCTGTGAAGTAAAATGTTGTAAGTTGGGTACAAAGAAATGAGGACAGTCATAATTCCTCATATCTGGGGCTCGATTATGTATCTAGGTGGGACATCAAACTATGACTGTCTGTCCACATAGATGCCCCAGGCCACCCTCCTCTCCCGCACCCCCCTGCCCGCGGCCCACTGACGTGGGAGGAGACAGGGAGGGGGAGGTCTGAAGGTCCCGCAGGACCTGAGAAGATAATCTCTAACTGCTTCCCCACGAAGCAGCCGTTCTCGCCCCTGGGCCAGCTGAGCTCTCCTCCCTGCCCCCTCTGCATCTCTCTTCAGTCCTTTTAAGAGAAGAGCTGTCGTCTGCGGAGCTGGACCTGCAGGCAGGTGCGGGCACAGTGGCCCGGCCCTGGGCAGCAGCCTGTGCGTGCCCAGCAACACCAGCCACGGCAGGTGGAGGCCAGGCCCGGCCTCCTGCTCCCTGCCCACGGCTCCCTCGCCCCTCCCCTCTCTGCGCCCCTGCGCCTCGGCTTTGGGCAAGAATGGTGCCCTCTACCTGCCTCTCCTCTGGCTCTCAGACAAACGCGTTTCACACACCCTGACTCACACTCAATTTAGTCTAATAGTTAAGTTTAACAGTGAATGTGGCAGGGACAGAGTCAAAAGCACATGATTTAGGGGTTCCATTTAGAAGGCCCAACCAGGGGCACCAACATCTGACGTAGTCGATGTATAAACGGAACATGTCGCTCAGGTAAAATATCAGGCATCTCACTAGCTCTGTCCTTTGACCCACCACTGTTCCCTCACCCAGATCCCCACCACCCAAAGGGAAGACACAACTTTCATCATGGAGAGAACGAAATAATGACAATACGGTCGTATTTTTTAAAATGAAGATGAGAAAGAAGGAAGAGTGCTTAATGATAAAATATACAAAGAGCTTCGAACACTGGAAATTATCTTTCTGCAGCCTTCATAGGATAGGTTGCCCAAGACCAGGCACGATCTCCCAGTCTGGATGGCTTTTGTATATTCCTACAGTACACGAAATTAATTTGTATTTTGCTACACAACATCCATATTTATTTATGTAAAGCGGAAAGACATTCTTTTGCTTTTGCACTGTCTATGGAGATTGTGTTTTAAAGCTACCGGAGGTGTCCTCGGACAAAAGTGAAATCTGGTCCATACGTATTAAGTACCAGACAGAGAACATTTGGCAAATTAATGAACAAATGTTAGGAGTGTTAAGTGTCGAATGAGTAAATATGAGAGTGGACAAAATAACATTTGCAGCCCCATATTGAGTAAATTCTTATCATGGGTTGTTTACCCATAGTTTATGGAAATCTCTATTCAAGCTGGTTGACATTTCTAGTGATTTAGGATCATTTAATAAGGGAGGTGATTGAAAATTCTAGACCCAATTGTTCTAATTTGGGAAATCCTTATTATTTTGGAGTATCTGTCCCAAAATCTTTGTGATAGAGAAATAATTAAAACTTAACTTAGAAAGTGCCCTGGCCAGGTAGCTCAGTTGGTTAGAGCTTCATACCAATAGGCCAAGATTGCACGTTTGATTCCCAGTCAGAACATGTACAAGAATTAACCAAGGAATGCATAAATCAATGGAACAACAAATTGACGTTTTTCTCTCTCTCTCCTTCTCTTTCTAAAATCAATAAAAAAATGTTTTAAAGACTAAATTTAGAAAGAGAGAGAAAAAATAAACAAGAGACTGCTTTCCAATTCCTCCAAATGGAATTTTCAACTGGGTTTCCAATTAATTAGACCAATCCAGGGAACCTTCAAAATAATCTTCTTTCAGAATCTTGATTTTTGACCTCCCTGTCAGTTTCTGAAGCTCCTTTGGATGATATAAATATTTTAAATTTCCTTTTGCAGATAATTTTTTTTGGAGAAAGAGTTGACAGCAAGTACAAAGCAGAAAGGAAAAAAGGGAAAGTTGTTATGGCTTTAAAGTACACTAAAGCAACTTATTTTTTCATGAATTAGATTGCATTTTATATCTGAATTCAAATGATCATACTTTTAAAAATTATAAAATGCCTTATAAAACCATGTGTTCATTTGTTGGATTATATGAGAGAGGTTCATTGAACATGAAATTAAAGAATCATTTGATAATATTGTTCATTTCACATGATTAATGGAAATAAGAAATTTAAAACTTGAAATCGAAGTTCAGAGATACCACAGATTTCATTATAAGACATCAATAAATATTTCTTGGCTTTATTTTATTAGCACTAAACTATGACATCTTCCATATGAAACAAATCGGCTTTGTTTTTGATTCTCTAAGAGACAGTTTTCATCATTTCATCTCCTGGCAGATGCCCAACTGTTTAAACTCTTCTTTAATCTCGTTGCATTTGGTTACACTGCCCCGAAGGCCACTTGTGAGCCTTGGAGGTTTATAGGTGTCCGTCATGATGCATTTTCTGGTAACAGTTGCTTAGCTACACTGCAGATCTTTTGTTCTTTGCCCATGGATCAATCCCACCAGGCCTCCAATAGCGTGAGCTGGTCTTTAGATTGTCCCTCCACAGCCCTTGTCCTTCCTGCTGCTAAAGCCAGCATGTCAGGTACTAACTCATGAACTCTCTGCATCGGTTTGATTTTTGTATGATGTTAATGTGAGCCTGTCTAACATAACTCACGGGCTTCTGGGGCATACCCGATCCTTAGGCTTCTCTGCCACTGGAGAGCTGTGTTCTCGATGCCTTTTTATTGATGTGTACGAATATGTAATCTTTCTGCTACACTACATGACACAGTTATTCTCACTGTCCGATGCCTCACTCTGTCCTACAGGCGTATTTTCATTCATAGTTCCATAGAGATTTCAGTCCTAATAACTACTTGGAATATCTCATTCATGTAATCTCTGTATCTTATTTATAGTTTAAAATCTCTTACCCTCCACACCATAAATGTAACATTCAGTAATGAGACCACGATGCATAGCACATCCCAGGAATGTATGGCCAGGAGAGACTCTCCCAATCAGAAATGCTACTTGCAAACCCAAATCAAGCCCTTGAAAATATTCATTAACTTTCTCAAGCAATCAAGATCAAAAACATAATTTGATAATTGGTAGCAGTTATAATCAAGTTTTTCAGATTCTATTTTAGTTCACATTCAGATACACAGAGTTATGGGACTTCTGTCCCCTCCAAGGACGGCGAGCTGTGCCTCTCCCGCCGAGGCAGACCATTTCATGTCATTTCACCGGTGCTCTGGAAGATCTTCCTTTCAGAGCGTGACAGTCTTTCCACATCTACTCCCATCACCGCCAACGAGTCCTAGCTCATTCATTCAACAAATGTTATTTAGTGCCAACTGTGCTGCCAGGGGAAGTATTAGGGGTTGGAGATAAGAAGATGAAAATGCTATAATCATTGTCTGAGGACATCCTCAGGGAGGTCCTGGCTGGGCATCGTGTACACCATAACCATGAACTAGGAGAGCTATTCCACAACAGATGTGAGTGCCACATGTCGCAAGCACAGAAAGAAGGGTCAATGAATTCTCCAGAGAGATGTAGGGAGAGGGGTGGGCTGTGAAGAATGACAGCTGGTACACCAGGTAGAAAAGCCAGGAAAGCATCCAGGTGGATTTCCTTCTTTCCCAAACCTGAAACATCTTCACTCTGTCTGCCCAATAGATTCGCCACAACTCTGTGTTCACTTTAATTAGTCTCTTCTCCCAGGTACATTTATTTCCCTAGATTTCTTCCCCCTTTGTAACTTCCTCAGGTAGGTCTAACTTGACCCCCTTTCACTACCACCTCTGTAGAAGTTGGTTTAAGCTCCTGATTTGCCCTCAAGGAATCCCATATATTTTGCTCATAACACTTATCATAACCGAAATTAATTAATAATGAAAGTAGATTCACTATCTTGAGAAACTAAAGTCTAAATTATCTATAATTCTCTAGAACCTAGAGTCCACATTAGAAACTTCGTGAGGGCCAGGACCGTGGCTTCTCAATCACTGTGTCTCCAGAGCAAAAGCAGGTTTACGGGCACAGAGGAAGGAGCCCAGTGCACACTTGCTGAATGGACACATGAGTGAGAAACTGCACCACCTCTTGTACAGCATGATTTTGGATTCTGTTCCCTACAACAACCTCCAGCTGGTTTAAGGTGGAGCTTACAGAACTGAACCCATGTTTCCAGACTTGTCCACCCTACTCCTAGGTCCAGGAAAGAGGCCTCCAGAGAACGGTGTTGTAGCCACAGAAGCCTCAGGATTTGGAATTGTCTGTCACAAAGAGTGGAGAAGAGAAAATTTTTCCAGGGTGCTGAAGGGTGAGCGGATTCAGAGCCCCATAAACAGAGGACACGTGGCCAGACCGGACTCTTCCTTCCTTGACTAATGAGTGCATTAAGACGCAAAGAACATTCATGGAATCAGACAGTCCTCATCACATTTTCTACAGGTTTCATGTCCTCAAAACCCAACAGTCTCTTAAAAACCATGAAACAATTCCTTAAAGTCAAGTCCCAGCCAAACCAAACCACCAGCCCTTTCCCCAGATACCATCCTTGGCTCCTTGGGATGTGCTTTCTCTGTTCTTTCCTCCTTGCCCCAGTCATCTCTACCTCAGTCCCCCCAATTCTACCAACTGTCCTGCCATGCCTCCCAAGCCCCTCACAAGAAAATAACCTACCTTCTTAAGGTCACAGGATGCTTCACACTTGTTTGATGACACTTGTCACAAAGTCTTATGTCAGAATGATGTACTTGTCCCGTGTCGCTGGTAGACAGAATTCTAGGATGGCTCCCCAGAATCCCATCCCCTGGTGTAAACGTCCTGCATAATCCCCTCCCTTAGAGTGTGAGGAGACTCGTGACACTGCTGAAATGTCGCTCCATGATTAGGTTACATTAAATGGCACAGGGATTATGCAGATGTAATGAAAGTCCCTAAGATGATGACTTTGAGTTCATCTAAAGAGAGATTATCCTGGGTGGGCCTGGCCTCAACAGGTGAAAGGTTTTCCTGCTGCCCTTGAAAGATGAAGCTGCCCCATTATGCAGGGAGCCACATGCCTGGGAATAGAAGGAGTCTCCCAGGAGCTAACAACACTCCCAGTGAACAGCAAGCAAGAAAGTGGGGACGTCTGTCCTACAGCTGCAGAGAACTGAATTCTGCCAACACCTCTGTCTCAGATGGAATCACAGTTCCAGCTGACACCTCGACTTCCGCCCGTGAGACTGGGCAGGGGATCCAGTTAACCGGTGCCTGGATCCCGACCCACAGAAAATGCAAAATAATACACGTGTGTGGTTTTCACTGCTAAGTGTGTGGTAATCGGATATGCTGCCGTAGGAAACTAAAACATCCATCAAGTAGGTTGTCTGCAATTTTTTGCACATCACTGAATTCGATGAATTTAGTGACACTTCTTATTGCACTTGGCTCTGAAAGATTTTGAAGGGAATTCAAAGAACAAAATTAAATAATATACAGTCCCTGGGAACTATGTTACTTCTAGGCTGTACGCAATAAAAAAAGGAGACCGCGCTTTGAGCTGGTCGCTCAGTAGAGCCTTGTGTTTTATAAAGAATTGAGATACGTGAACTCAAATCCAGGCTCCGTTACTAACTAGCTGGATCGCCTCGGACACGTCAAAGCCAAGTCAATGTCTTGGTATATTAGGTATAAACAATCGTTATAACAGCTGCCACTTGTTGATAAACTCTCATGCATCAGGGACCATATATATGTTATTTACAAATATCATTAAACCACCCCCAATAGATGTGTTCATTTTACAGATGAAACTAGTGAGCCTAGGAGAGATTAGGTATACTAACCAAGGTCATGGACAAGGGCATAATTTTGAAGCTGGGCTAATTTGCCTTTAAACTGAGAGGTTACTGTGAGGTCCTCTCTGACGGGTCATTCTGGAAATGCAGATGGAGCATGCGATTTCCACAGCACAAAGCAAGGGGGGGAGCCCCCTCCCTTGCACCTCAGACGTAAGTCACATTTGAGTTCCTGGCTGTGCAGACATGTCCAGGTTGAGTCAGGGACAGACCCAGAGCCCAGGCAGGGTGGCTGCACGGATTTAAGGACTCGCTTCCTTAGAGCAGTGGGAAGAAAGTCAAGTGGGAACTTTCTGGGCCTCGAAGATATTCTCAGGGTCCCTTTGGGAATAAGCATAAATCTTCAAATTTATCCGAAGTTTAGCAAATTCACAATGACAAATGTAACAGTTCCTCTAAATTGAAGTTCATCTCTTGGCAGTTTGGGAGGCTTGGAGAAAATGCCAGCAACAAGGACTGGGAAGGAAATAAATCTTTAGCTTCCCTGAAAACATAGATAGTTTTTGCGAAAGACATATGGAGGATCCCATACTGCGCTGAAAAAGAAAATTTATAAATGTCAGCTCGGTAGCAGCAATGTTGGAGGGATTTAAGCAAACCGCGCTTAACCGTGATGAAAAAAATATGCTGTGAGCACACACTTGCCATTAAGAACTAATTATTCTTAACCTGTGCTGTTTCCGGGAGGAACAGACCAGGTAAGAAGGGAGGAGAAAGCTCTGGAATCCAGAGCAAGACAGATTTTTTTTCATCCAAACAGGTAACATTTAAAGATTCTCTGTTTAAAAAAGCTGCTGAGCCCTGGCCAGTGTGGCTCCGTTGGCTGAGCATCATCCTGGGCACCGAAAGGTCACCGGTTCAATTCCCAGTCAGGGCACATGCCCGGGGTTGCAGGTTCGATCCCTGGTTGGGGTGTGTGGGGGAGGCAACCAATCAATGTTTCTCTCTCACATCGATGGCTGTTTTTCTCTCTCTGTCTCTAAAATTAATAAAAACATATTTTAAAATATATTTTAAAAATCAAATATCAAAAAGCTACTGAGAAGGGGGATGGTAAAGAGGTCACAATAAGGGCATCTACTGCAGGAGAGCCGAGTCCTGGGTCTCTAAGTACCTCACTTTCTCCATGTCTTCAACACAAACGGTCAGTATAACACCTGCTTCTGGGCTCACAGTGACCATGGAATGAGACGGTGCCAACCAGACCACTCAGCGGATAACCCCGGGCCTCCTCTCCACCCCTCACCGCGGCGGGCGCGGGGGGATGGGGGACGGGGAAGCCAGCCCTGCCCCCGCGAGCTTACGGGTGGTCCTGACTCTGGAAGGGATGCTCTGAACGGCAAGGCACCATCCGGACGCTTGTCATCTTAACTCGCTAACCCACCACGAGCATATTGTTGGAAACATTTGAAAAACGGCCAAGCCTTCACTATGTATCTGACTCATTTTTTTTTTCAGTTTAGGATACTATAGCAAGAATTACTCATTTTGGACTAAGAACTGGAATCTGTAACTGTGTTTTATTTTGGACAAAACCACAGCTACTTTTGGAGGGTCTTGTAAAACTTTTTTTTTTTCTTTCCAAAGGGAAAGGAGTAACAGATTAAACTACAATCTAAAACCAGGGAAGGTAGAGAGAAAGGTCAGGCACCCCGGGCGTTCCCTGTCTCCCTAGGGATGGGTCCCCTCCTCCTGAAGGCTCCGAGTGGGAGTCACGCCAGTTGGACGCGCTTTGGTTGGCAACAAGGCCAGAGCTAAGGACAGGCGGAGCCGGGGAAACGCCAGCTGTCAAGACCCCGCAGAGGGACCGCAAACGCCTGGGAAGAAACGCGGCCTCTTCGAGCTTCCGCTAAGTGGCAGGGCCGCGGGGGCGATGCTGAGGGCGAGCGGGCTCCGTGGATCTGTGCTCCCCACGCCGGGCTGCTTGCACGGGCCCGACGACCATTTTCTTACATAAGGCCCGGCGCCGGCCTGACATCAACTGAGCAAGGTCATTCTCAGGTGAGAAACAGCTGCCCCACGACCGCGAACCTGAGCAATAACTTTCCTAATTACTGATTTGGGGCCCATCTTTTAAAAAAAATACTAGGGCCCCACGTTAAAGCAGCGGCATAGTGTGGAGACCCGAGGGCACCACCCGCGGTCTACGTGCACGATCTGTTCACCCGGGCTGGGCATTTATGATTCTATTGGAGAGAAGCAAATAAGCGAGGAGACGTAGTTTTATGCAGGCGACCCTGAAAAAGTTGATTATCACTGGGTTCTTTTTTTAAAGCTTGAAAGTTGAACTTTCCTAAATGCCTCCACTGAACAAGAGCAGCCGACTGTATCGAACGCTAGTACTTCATACCGATGACAAAGGTTTCCAGAGGAAATTGTACATCTCTCAGGTAAAAGCTTGCATTTTCAATTTTGGGCAAAGCTTGCATTGATTCTGCAACACTCACCACACACACACGTCAACGTTCTTTTCTGAGACCCATCGCAAGTGGTTGATGTTTATCTGGAGCCCGAGAGTGACATGGAGATGCCACGTGTGTCTATGAGGAAGGACTTTCCCAAGCGCCCCCGGCCTTGCTTGCCTCATGATTTGATTCTGGAAAACCCCTGCGGTTTCATTGTTCTCAGTGTAACTAACTCATCCTGGCAGAGCAGATGATGAATTTTTCAAAGGAAAACAAAGATAACCAGATTGCAAATAAGATTATTCGAAGGCAGGACTAAGACCTGTATTTTTAGAAAAGTCATAAAAATAATGTAAACCTCTCTTTGTTCCAGATGCTATGCAGAACCTGTCCCATACCTTGCTCACACGTGACCTTACTTCCTCCTTTCACAGAATTTCAAAATGAATATGAGTGTCGACTGTCAATTTCAACTTCTCCTGGCCTGTTGAGAAGTGAAAGAGGCTTGTTGCAGCAGAAGGGTTCCCATCAAAGAGTATACTGAAGGTAGGGCCAATGGGGAAAGGACCAGCTTCATAAAAATAACCAAGCGTGCTGTAATTGTTGTGTGAAGCCGATTCTCTGGGAAAGGATAATAAAGGCACCAAGTTCTACACGGTCTTGAATTCAAATACTGCAATATGGCTGCCTTGATGAAACACTAAATAATGAAACCCATCCGGATGGGTGATTTTGTCATGAGGCCTCCACGTTCTTCACTCCATGGAATCCACTTGAATGCTGCCTAGTACAGTTGTGGAAGAATGCTACTTTACACTGACTTCAACAAATGCTTTCTTTTACCCCATTTTCACAAATAAGGTGCATTCACATCCTGACGTGACACCAAAGTAAAGCTTAAGCTATCCACTGGTTTGCAGGGAGGAGATGTCGCATCAGCTCACCAGTATCACAAACCAGTATAATGCAAAGGAAACACTGCAAGCATCTTAGCTTAAACTGGTTTTTCAAGATGTTTTTTGTTAAAAAAAAAAAATACCAATGTTGCATTTGAATAGAGAGTCTAAAAATCCAGGATTGGCATTATTTAAGAACAGGTTCATCAACCGAGGCAGAAGACATCAATATGAAAAGATCTGGCCAAGATTAAGTCCTAGAAATAACGGCTCACTAGACCTTAAGCTCCTCCAAGGCAAGAGACTGTTCATTCATCTTCTTATCGCCAGGGCACAGAAGGATGACACATGGGTTCCAGAAAACACACACATGCTGTCCATTTCCTGGTTCGTGTTCACTCAGACCTCAGCTAAGCTTTTAAGGGCAGCTATAGGTCTGACTTGCTCAAGCCTATATATTTGACAATGAATTTTACCTTCATGAGAAACCCAACAGTCCTCCCAGATTTCTTAACAGATTGACTTATAACGGGATACAAGAAGTCATAAAATCATAAAGATCAATGACAAATATGGTGATAATTATACTTTCAACTTGTATAGCACTTCAAATTCATTCACAGTACTTTTATGTCCATTACCTCCTGTAATTATTAGTGTGGTATTTATTAGCAATGAGAGAATGGAATGTCTGCTCGGTCTATTGTTATGGCCAATTTGCAAGGCCTGATATCATCCATTGGAACCACAAATGGGAAGAGGTTGCGTTTCCTTCCCCCCTTTAGAAGTCTGGCAGCCCATCGATCAGTTGTAGGCTTTCTCTCAAGTCTTTTTTATAACTAGTCCCAGATTTGGTATTAATATCACAAGAATATTTTCTTTTTGAGCTACTTAGCTGATTATGTCAATTTAAGGTAAGAGTTTTAAATAAAATGAAATAGAAAAAGCAACTGGAAAAAACTTGTGAAGAACGGCCTTCCTCTCAAGGAACTGTCTGCCCCACTTTGAGGACATTTGACAAACAGCAAGAACTCCGTGAGTTCTGAATGAATGAATCGAAGAACGCGTGCAGGAGCAAGTGAACTTCAAATGGTAGTGTGCTTTAGTCCTAATTTAATTCACTCCAAGTCTCGCCAGCCTAATGAAGACTGCTCTGGAGAAGGGTCACTTACTAAAACCACAAGTTCAGAGGCCAGAGCCACCCAGAAACCATTTAGCGCAGCTCCATGGAAAGGAAATCATTTTCTGGAGTCATCTGAGACTAAGATGTTTATGTCATTATGCGACGAAAATGACACAATCATCCACTAACTAACCATCAAGGACTGCTCTGAGACGGTGCTTTCATGTCTCTAAGATACATTTTTGAATGCAACTGAAGTTCATTTCCTCTCATTGGGTCCTCAGTAAATAAGACGCCAAGCCCAAAGGTGCCTAGAACAGTGGCCAGCACTCACTAAGTGTTCACAGGCTTCTTGCTGTCTGAGCAGAGTAGGTGATGGAATCCTAACCTTCTGTTGGACAAGTGTCATCAATGTCGTAGTTTGGGACTTGTTTGTTTAGATCACCATCTTCCATTAATATCAGTTTTTCCCCCAATTAGTTAAGAATTCAATTCTTAAGGTGTCCATATTGAAAGAAGTCAGGTGTGATCTGGCTTTGCCCAAAGTCAGAGTTTTTCCTATGTGGCAAACGACTAAACGAATAATGGGAACTGTCTTCTATTTTTTTAAAAATATATCTTTATTGATTTCAGAGAGAGGAAAGGAGAGGGAGAGAGATAGAAACATCAATGATGAGAGTCACTGATCAGCTGCCTCCTGTACACCCCGGACTGGGGATCGAGCCCGCAGCCCGGGCACGTGCCCTGACCGGGAATCGAACCCTGATCGCCTGGATCCTAGGCTGATGCTCAACAGCTGAGCCTCGCCCGGCCAGGTGGGAACTGTCTTCTACTTTAATCCAAGTGACTGGCATATCATAGGTTTAACCCATCCTCTCACTAATTCACTCATTCACTCATTCACTCATTCATGCAGTAAATACTTATTGTGTGCTTTCCATGGGCATCACTAAGTTAAGGCTACATGTTATTTAATCTTCACAAATTCCCTATGATGTTGGTGTTATTACCTCGAGGTTACACATAAAGAGACCGAGGTTAAGTGAGTTTAAGCAACATGCCTAACGTCACACCACATGCCCAACGTCACACAGCTATGGTGGAGCAAAGACTCAAAACACATCTGTGTGGATCCAAAGTTTATGATTTTCATTTCTACTCCCACAAATGAAAAAATTAAAATATCAATGAGGAATTTTAAAGGGAACAAAGTTACTTTCTGGAGGAAGATCCCCAGGATGAGCTGGCATATATCTCTTGAAGAAGATCAGGGTCTTCAAGCACCGGCCACACAAACCTGAGCCTTTCCAGACGTCAGGTGGACTCTCCATTCACCCGCACAGACCTGGCCTTGCAACCCTTTCTCCCCTGTGCCACAGTGACATTCTTTGCATGTAACTTTTTTAAGTGGCCACATTCATGCCACAGTGGTTAATAAGGGTAGTGTCAAAGCACCTGTGCATACACTAAAGGAGTGACTTCCCCAGAAATCTATCTTTAATCATGTAATAAATCAGACAGAAAAAGAAAATGGGGGAAATGCTTTCAAAACCTCTCTACAGCAAGCACAGTAAAATCATTTGGACCAGGTGAACCAACAAAAAGCAGAAGAAAAGTAGTAACCAGAGATGGCGAAGCTGGGTGGGCCTCATAGAATTGCTCTATCTTCAGGGGACACATCTAAGTACACGGCACATAAAAACACATATTACAGGACAAACTTGAAGAGCTTAGGCAATACTGCAAGGCTATCAGAGCTGTCCAAAAACAGGGAGGTGGGGAGAAAATGTAAAAGAGAAATGAGTGTGGAAGTGACTCCACAGAGGGACCCATTTGCGGTTCTTCAAACTATCTAACAGGACCAGATGACCAAGATAAACAAGAAAATAGTGCTATGAAAAGTGATGACATGTCCTAAAACAGCTTTCTTTTTCTGGAGAGTGAAATGTCCTCCAGCAGCCACAGGGGGGAAGGGAATGAAGAGTCTGGCTAGTGTGACCATGAAGGTGTGAGGTCACGCTGGAAATCCTTATTCCAGACAGAATACAGAAGTCAGTAACAAGTGCGTAACAGAAAATTACCGGCACTCATCAACCCCGAAACTCCGAGCAATGGTTAAAGGATTAATGACAACTGTATCTGAATGGCGCTGGGTCTAGAGGCCTCAGTGTGCTCATTGGAATTCAATCAAATAACAACAGCTATTTATGGAGCATTTCCATGGTGCCTCAAACTCTGCTAAGGACTTTACATGCATCAGATCATCAAACCCTCACTTTCCCATGGAGGCCGATGATGCTTAGAACGTGATTTATGCCAAATCACACAAGTAGTAAAAGACAAAGCTGCAATTGAACCCAGGTATCCAGCCAGAGCACCTGCCTGAAAAACATGCCTTTCCTAAAATGTAGGCCAATAGGAAGTGCCCCAAAACAAGATGGCATTTTAGTAGTTATAGCATTTCTCACTCTAATTTCCTAAGCAATGCCAACCTAGACGTGTTTAACCAAGTGTTGAGTCCTTGCCTGCCAAAGCACAGAGCCCCAACATACTCACCCATCCTTCGCCTGTTTCCCTCCTGCATGCAGTTACCCACCCAGCACAGAGCTGGTTTCGGGGAGGAGGTCATCTCTTCAGTATGCATGTCAGGAGGAACTGCCCACCAGGGTCCTAGGGGCTCCCAGCTGACCAGCGGGGGTCTCCAGCAAGCTCTACAGACTGAGCACACTTGCTAAGCACCTGCCAAGTGGTAAGCCCATCCACTGATGCACAAAAGCTACAGTGATGCTGAGACTGTGCCTTGTTATCAATAACAATAGAGAATACTGACAACGCTATGCTTCAAATGATCCAAGATTTTCTTAATGGATTATCTCATTTAATTTTTACCACGAGCCAGTGATGATAGTATTGTGCCCATTTTACAGATGAGCAAATGGAGGCTCTGTTTACCAAACCTAGCACAGATTAAAACCCAAAAATGTTTGCACTGAACCCTGGTGCCCTTTGACTACATTGTGTGGCTTCCCAGCCTCTCCAACGCCATGGGACTCTGGAGAACTTTCTCCATGTATCTTTCCCAGCAAAGAAGTATTCCCTGAATGACCTGGTAATCACACATGTCCTACTGATGAAGATCATGGTCAGCGTGGACCTGGACACAGCCTCAGTGTCCTGAGGGGGCTTCCAGCATCTTTATCTAAAGGGTATCTGTGATGGTCATGAGGACAGAGAGAGTGAGGGTCACAATTCTGTCTCGTGCCCAAAAAAGGACGGGAGGAACATCAGTACTTGCTTGAAGTTAACAAGGAGCAATCAGTGTAAGAATGGTTGTTTCTGAGCAAGACGATAGGAAAATCACACAGGAGGCCGGAAGGCAAGTGTGCCAATCAATGTGTAGAGGGCTTTCAGGACTCACTCTTCTGCTCGCCTTGTCTCTGTTGTGTCAGGCACGGTAACTATTCGTGACTTATGTTCCTGGAAATGTGTGAATTGATGAATCCGCTCCTGTCCCATTAGCTATGGGACGATGTAGGGGGCGGATGGGGGCAAGGGAGGGAAGGTACCCTGACTTTGACTTTGAATTCAGTCAACTAGAGGCCCAGTGGCTCACCAGCTGGGACCCTCTGGATCAAGTTTCCATTTTCAGAAAGACTCTTTTCAGCTCAAATGGTCTTTCAGCACCGATCTGCTGACAAAGAGAAAGTCACTTACCCTCTTACCCCAAGGAAAAAACTACCTCCCTGGAACTGCCCATGTCTCCAGCTGCTGGAGAAACAACTCCCTGGTGCTCCACAGGGCAGGGACTGGCAAGTTGCCATAGTGACGCACAGCAGCTTTCTTACAGGGCCCAGTAACGGTCTACCTGGCGGTCTCCACAGCAGCCACACCCAGCAGTCTCCATCTCTCCCAATCGTATCCCATCAGGAGAGTGGGGACTGGGGCGGTTGGTACAACACAGCCAATGCAGAGGAGCTTTCTGAAAGAGAGATGCACCTCCCAAGGCATAATTATTTCCTGGGTTATTACACTGCTCCCTTGCCCCACTTAAAGTAGATCAGACCATATCCTAGAGCTTATTTGAAAAACACCAGCACAGCCCTGTAGTTTCAATTCCTCCAATTACAAAGGTCCAGAGATCTTGGTAAAGGGATTATTTTGCCGACATTCTGTTTGATGATATAAACTTTCCCCCAAATGTCAATTCATTCATTCACTTATTCATTCAGCAAATATTTACTGAGCACCTATTATGTGCAAGTTCCTGTATTCACCTGAGAACTGGGCAATAAATAATATGAAAGTCCTGTCCATGTGGAGATAACATTCTAATAGAGGGTGACAGCGAACAAATATATAAGCAAACACATATTAAGGGATTCTCCGAGCTTAGAGATAAGATATCATAGAGCCAGGGGGACCCTCTGAAAACAGAGCGATGGGAGGGAGAAGAAACAGTTTTTTCTAGTAAGGGCTAAAGATACCTCATCTGGAATATTTCTTGGTACCTCGAATGAAAATAATGTGGGGACATTTTTTACATATATAAACGTAACAGCCCAGTCTAATATTCTTCCTTGGAAATACAAGGCCCTTGGCTCCCTGGGAAGCCTCAGGAAAGAGCTACAGCCTGCAGCCCAGGGCCAGCAGGCGTGTTCCCAGCCTGGCACAGAGCTCCTGGACCACGAATGGGTTAAGGCGGCAGCGCTGGGCTGGGAGCGCCGCAGAAGCAGCACGCGTCAGGCCAGGCTGTTCTAAGCCCGCTTCATCTTCCCGTCTCCCGGTCCTGGCTGTCAATCAGCTGTCACTCGCCCACACATCAGCAGCGTGTGCACATCACCAGGCTGTCAGCAAAGCGGCTGATGAGACCTGGCTCCAAGCTGTCAGTCATCTTTGTTTCTCTTCCCCATTCGGGAAATATTTTGGCTCAGAGAAACAAAGAAACCTGGGCAACGGCGGCTCAGAGCCGGGCATTCCTCCTGTGCATGGACGTGAGATCTTAAAGAGGCACTGAGATGCCGCGTCCCCACATGATGTGGGGTGGGGGTGCACAGAGAGAAGGTCGGGGATCTGTTTTTTTAGTACATGCTTTAAAACTGGAATTCTAGCTCCTGGAGCAGACCCTGGTGAATTCCAAACCAGAAAAAACACACGTAGGAACAAGAAACATAAAACAATGATACCTTGAAGTGATCTGAGCTTATGCCTCCAAAAAAAATAAATAAATAAGCTTCACAAGATGGATGACTGCTCGATTAGAAATTATTCACCACTGATCAGGCCGGCTTCGGGGGAGAGAGTAATTGTTGGATTGCCCAGTTCATTTATCTCCCAGGCTCTCTGGAAACAGCAGCTTCTAAGCCCAACTCTCTTGCTGTCTCGGGCATGTCCGGGGGCATCAACACTCAGGAAGGTCAGTTAGCTCATCAGGACCCCCAGGAAGCCGACTTACCTGCGCCTGCAACAGGAGCCACTATGCTGAATGAAGACACTCTAAAACAGCCCATTGTCTGACAAAACAGCTGTGGCTCTCACCAAAAATATTTATTGGAAATGTCCCACGCCTTCAAAAGCCCAAAGTACACAAATCGAAAGAGATGCTCTTGGCAATGAGTCTCAAAAGGGGAGCAAGTCCAAGGTGCTGGGCTCTCCCCAGTCTGCCACTTGCAAATCACCATGCATATGTCAGCATAATTAATCAATTCATCATGCAATAGATCCAAACACTACTAAGTTGTCTGAAGTCACCAAGTTTTTTTAAGAAACCAACTTGTTGTTCCCTATGACTCTGAAACACATTTAGCCACAATCAGATCTTTCCCTCGTTTTTATCAAGAGTTTTGTTACGTACAAATTGCCCAGTGCTCTGGATTGCCTCTTTCAAGCACACTGTGGCTGGTTCCATCACCACTTCCATGTTTGTGACACGTGGGATGTTTTACCCTCTGAAAGATCCTTTCATACGTGCAGCCCTGATCTCTGGAAACACATCTCCCCCTGATCTAAACGGACATTAATTGCCTTTGTGCAGACGTATCTGCGCCTCTCGGGCTTACAGCAGAACTGGCAAATCTGATCTCCGACAAGTTGGCTGAACCCAATCAGGACAGATCAGCTGCTGCCCGAGGTGCCACGGGCTGTAACTGGAGGATCCTTACGGAGTTATCACTCACCAGAGAGACAGGGAACTGTAATTCTGTCAACACCCATCCAAAACTGTATGTTCAAAGCAGCTGTGGCCTCCCCCCGCCCCCAGGAAAGATCAAGCTTGTCCAATAAATACCTGAGATAATTGATAAGAGGAAATTAGAAGGATGCTGCTGATACAGTAATTGTGAGCAATTTTTTTTAAAGGGACCTTCAGAAGCAGAACATTGGGCGTGAAGTGTAAGCTGCTGTCAAGGATAGAAGGGGGTCACAAGGAGGAGACAGATGGGAAGTCTCCACAATTCAGCTCCCACTTATCACTGAGTGACTTGGTTCCTATTTGCCTCGCTTGCTAAACAGGCAAGTGTCCAAACAGTCTACGCCTCAGAGGAGAGCTCTCCTGGCCAACCCGGCTGCCACCCCTTGACAAGGCCTTGATCGGAAGCTAGAGCGACAGCAGGAGCGGGGGCATTACTGTCAGGCTGTGGGCACCGTGCTAGTCCCTGAAGACCCCTGTGGTTTTCTTAGAGACGCAAGAAGAGGAAATATCAGAAAAACAAACTTTGTTCTTACTGTATCGCTTTGGTCCATCTTCCAAACAAAATGAAAGGGTTAATGTGGCATCATCTTCAAAAAACTCAGTGGCAAATGCGTCCCACCAGAGGTTGTCGCTATCCTGCAAAGAGACAGATCATTTATTTAACAGGCGAGAGTGGAAAATAGCTCCGAGAGAGAGGAAAAAAAAAGAAAGAAAACCCAGTCACTGCTAGCATATGTGCGTGGGTGTTCTAGAAAGAGGGTGGGTGGGTGTATGGTCACTCTTCAAATTAATTGCCTCGAATGGGGACCGAATTCCAATTTAACAAACAAGTTAATGCAAAACGAATGAAAATTAATTTTGCAGGACATATTTGGGAAGATTTAATAAATTTACTCTGGAACACAATGATAGTTTTTAACAAAAAGGTTAGTATTTAATGTAAAATACATTCAACATTTTCTCTCTTTCTCTTGGCTCTTTTAGGAGTCCAACTTTACAAACAAAACCCACAAGATTACAACTAGTTTAAGGAGAGTAAATTTTTAAAACATAATTTATTCAGAAAGGGGTGTGTGTGTGGCTTACAGAGCTAACCTATGCAAATATTCCTGTAAGAGATCCAGGTGTGGCTGCTCCAAGGATATATGTATATAACTAGATGCGTTTCTGCACAAGCTACCGTCACATGCATATGGATTGCTCTTGAGGACTGTTTTTAAAATTATAGGCAATCACTAGTTTGTTATTCAAACAATTATTAAAAATGAAGCAGTTCAACAGAATGCAAACCATCCACATGAATTCTGTTTGTTTGTCTTGGGTTGAGTGTTTCCCTTGCTCATCCAGAAAACACTCTGAACTTGGCCCGGTTTAAGGTAGTGAAAATCATTGCTACTCTCCAAGGGCGGTGGGGGGGCTCTGGTAACAGGAATTAGGAAGGTTATGCCGAGCGTCATGTTTAAAAGGGGGCCTCAGGCTCTGGATAGTGGCTGATTTACCCCCAAAATTCTTAAGCACATTCTTTTTCGAGAAGATTGTTGGCCGGTGCCAGACCTCAGGCCTGAGATATTTCGCAGCTGCCTGTCAGAGGGGGGGTGGGGGGCAGGAGGGGGCCTGCTGCTCCCCACGCAATAGCCCCACTGCTGCGGCCCTGGCCCAGACATCACAGGCCTCTCTCCTTCCCATTAAGTTGTTCTGCTTATGACAACATTAAGTTGTTGTCACTGGCAGGCTGCGGGAACAAGCCTGCAGACCTGGCGAGAATAATTAAGGGGCCACTGAAGATTGATGCTGTCTTCTTTCCAGAAAAAAAGAAAGTCAGACAAATGAATTTTTTGGGTCTCTTTTTCTCTGGCCTCCTCCCAATCACCACACCAAAAGCCAACACTTTTCTTAGCAAAAACACAGTAAATATAAAACCACTCAAGGGCAGTTCATGGAGCCACGTACAAACTACCCCCTTTTCTCCTTCTGAAAACAAGTATTAATTGAGCACTTACTATGTGCAGGCCCTCAGAATACACACCTGCCTGAGAGATCAGTCCTTAGTCTCAAAGGGCTCAAAACCCACTAGCAGGAGACCACCAAGCGAGCCCGTAACACACAGCCTCACTCCATACCTGAGACCGTGGCACAAGGCCTGGGTGCCATGGAAGCTGTCAGAGCTTCTAGAAAAATCAGTGGCCTTAGAAGGGGAAGAAGCAGCTGTGGAAAGAAATCCTATTTGGCAACCTGGATGCTTTGATTTATTTTATTTCAAATTGCTACACAGATGGATAAAGAATAATAGTTAACATTTATTGAGTGCTTACCACATGCCAAGCACTATTCTAAGTACTTTATGTGCATTTTCCCACTTACTTGTCACTACCTCCCTATTACTTGTGTGTGTGGTTTTTTCCTCTCTAGTATAACTAGAATATCATTTTCTTGTGAGTAGGGGTTCTATTTTGCTCACTGCTCTACCTCCCAGGCCCCCAAATGGAGTCGAGCCCACAGCATCACTCAATAAAAGTTGTTTACTGTATGAACAGCGCTGCTCAACTTATTAGCCCTGCTTTACAGCTGCAAGAGCCAAAGTTTAGGTGTAAGTGTCAGCTGCCCAGTACACTCAGCCAAGAACTGGTGGCGCTGGGATTTCAACTCGGACTCGAACATCCGAGACCTGCCCCAGCTTCTTGGCCTGACTTATTTCTCTGGCAGTGTTTGGGGAGGCAGGGGTTAGGGTTCACCTAGGAGGGAGGGAGAGCCAAAAGGGGCTCTTTTGTCTCAGGTGGGTTTTTCCTTCCAGCTCCCTCCTTTACTGAGCTGCCCCGTGGCCAGGACTCACACCCAGGACGCCTGGCACTGCCCAGTACAGCAGGTGGTCCTACCTTCCTGGTGGAATTCACTCCTCTGGGCAACACTCAGGCCTCGCATGATCCCAGCTACATGAACTTGGACAATTTATTTCACTCCCTGAGCCTGTTGTAACAACAGCAACAGTCATAACTGTCTTGCAGAGTAGATATAACAACAATAACAACAACACCTTGCCGGGTAAATGTGAGCATTAACTAAGTGAGCGGGTGTAAGTTGCCCAGCAGGGAGCCAGAACACACTGAAGATCAACCACATGCCCCCTCCCGCCTCTCGCCACCTCCTCCACCATCTCAGCCCTTGCTGAGGGCTGAGGCATCTCACATTCTGAAGAACTGCCTCGAAGGGACTTGATAAAACCGTCTGTGCATAACCAAGCACGTTTCCCTATCACGTCAACTGTTTGTAACCCATTTGCGGGCCACAATACCTATCTACAACACGGTGAAAGCTCCGAATGGAAACCCTTCAGCTCTCTGTGGCCCTGCTGGTTGCTCAAAGGCCCAGTAACAAGTGGAGTCACCTCCACTTTCCTGTAGTCTAAGTCTGGTTTCTAGCATTTCTGCTAGAAAATGGAGCCGGGAAAGGTGAAAACCCACAGAGAACCCAGGCTGGTGTGAAGCTGCTGAGAGTAAAGAATGGAGTCAGGCGAAAAGGGCGAGAATTGCCCAGGAGCAGCCAGGCGGGTCCCTCAGCACCCAGGCGGGGGAGGGCCTGTCCCGTGGGCAGCAGCTGAGACAGGCTGGATGATCCAGAAGGGGAGAAGCCGTTTGCTTCAGACTAACTGCAATGGGTCGTGAGCCGAGTTCACGTCTCAGAAAACGTCAAGATACGGTTGGCAGAAGGTCACTTCAGATAACTATACACACACAAAAATCAACAGGTGCTGGTCACAGATCTTGCAAGAACATTCCAAACATAAACGTGTAATATGTAAGTTCACAGCGCCAGACACATTATGGGTATATTAAAAAATATTTGAGGCTAGCAGAACGAATAAATGAAAAAACAAACAAACAAAGAAAAAACAAATGAGTGAGTGAATAAAATTCCTCATTGTCCTACCACAAACCCAACTCGAGAAAGTTGCTCTACAAAGTTTTCGAGGGATCTTGATTGTTGGCTCTACTTTTCTCTTGGCTGATATTCTTTAACTGTCATAAAATTTGAATGATATATTTTTAAATAATAATTGTCAACTGCCCCCTAACACACACACGTATAACACTTCTGCATTGGTCCTCAGTTACGACGACAAGTGTTCACGTAGGAGGGGGAATAAAAGAAGCGGTGCTTTAAGAAAACATCGCAGGCGCCGCGTGCGGCTCGGTGGGAGTATGGTCCCCTAAGCCTTCGGGTATTTTTCTTGTTCTTTTCAGTGAAACGTGGATTAAGTTTACTGATCTTAACTTAAGTAAATGAGGTTTTACTTTATTAATTTTTAAATATCGAGAACAGGGGATAATATGATGAAGACCCATTAGATGAAATTCACAATCATTAAAACATATTATTTTGCTTTTTAGAAAAATTAAAAATTTTAAATAAAAATAAATGTCTTGGGTCCCCATATCCTGTTTTTTTCCTCTCCCCCAGGACTCCATAAACAACTGTCCCGTGAAAATCACATGGCCCTTCCTAGCCCATCTCTAGTATTTATGAACATGTATGTACACAACCCCGCTCATTGACAGTCTTATTTCATGTTTCATTTCAATTGTGTTCCCTTCTTTAAACTTGCTTTTTTTTCATTCCACGCTGTCTTTTGGAGACCTATACATTTTATATATTGGGGCCTCTTTTTTTTATAAGCTACATGGTAGTGCACTAAATGAATGGAATATGGTTTATTTCAGCATTGTGCTACTAATGATCTCTAGACAGTTTCAAATTCTTTGAGATTACAGAAAATGCTGCGACAAGTACTTTGTAGTGTTCCCTTGTGTATAGGTATGTGTGAGAATTTTTGCCAGGGGAAGTGCCTGGGTACAGGGTTTGCACTTGCCTATATCTGGCTCTTCCCAGAGGATGTCCCTGTGCTTCCAGATTGAAGATTTCTGATCTGACTGATGCATGGATAGAAATGAAAGAAAGAATATTTCTAAATGATGTATTTCTAAGTGGGATCTAATAGCAGGATCAACATAGTTACAAAGCAGAGTCCAGTTCTGCCAGGAGCATCTAGAAGTCCAAAGAAGATGCAATAAGAAAATAATAATAGTGTTAATAGAAGGTGGTCTACTCTTCTCATAAAGGCAGAGTGCATTTCATGGGCTTCATTAAGCAAAAGGGGGAATATTTCTTGACACTGACACAAGAAAAAAAGCATAGGTTCTTCATGATCCTCTCCAATGGCTTATGAGACGGAATAACTGAACCCCAAATGCCCCAAATGCCCTAAACTGTGGGAGGAGGTGGGAAGTGGGGAGGAACCCAGCTCTCTGCATCCGGCCACAAGGCTCCCGACGGAGGCCCTGCCTTTCCCAAGCACACGGGTCCTTCCCATCCTTGCCGTTGTTTCTGATCTGAACAGTGCATGATTAATGTTCAGTGAATATTAAAGGGAAAAGTGCATTCTTTTCCCAATGCTGGGAAGTAACAATAGCACAGAGCAGCCCCCAGGTAAATGAAGATGAAATTAACGCAGGCTGCGCACAGACGGGGCGTGGCGCCGACCATTCCTGTCTGTGTTAATTAGGTAAAAAGACCGCGGAAGCCCCTCCACTCTAAAGAGTCCCCTGGATGCATCGCTGCGATTGAAACCCCCGGTCCTTTTGTCCCATCTCACAGGTGAGCCCCAGTGCCACTGGCAGCCAAACCATCTATCAGGAGGAGAGACGCACCCGGGTCAAATGGTGGGAGAGAGTCGAGTCTTAATTATATTTAAAAATCCACCAAAGCATTTTGCGTCCACCCCGGATTCTCTCCTGTCCCCATCTCTCTGTCTCTCTCCACCAAAAACAGGATCCTGGTGCCAGGCTGCCCCCGGCATCTTTAACTTAAGCACTGACAGGTTATATGGGATTTTTGCCAGAGTAATTATTTTTCAATTCGACAATAATGAGAAATTACCATGGCAACCGCTTGTCACGTGGCGCCCATACACCCCCGCCAAAGAATGAACCACACATCAAGCATCTATTCCTTGGAAAATGTGGGTTTGTGGTTTTTTTTAAAAAAATAAACTTAAACAGGTCAAAGTGGAAAGAGCGTGTGAAGAGGTCTCACACCAAGAGGGTGGGAGGGCTCTGAGTTTCTTCATTTGCTTGCGGTTCTGGAACATAACGTATCTCGTCTCATGGCCCACCTCCTTGCACCGCTCACACACGCACACACGGATCGCACTCCGTGAATTCGGATCTGGCCACTGCGGTCACCCCCTTTGCACACACCAGCTAACTTCTCTCAGAAGACACCAAGGACGGAGCGAAGGCACCTCCAGGACTCGGGCAGAAGCCCACTTGGCCACGTTGGCGTCCCTACGTCTCTTTGCCTGTCACACCCGTATTATGAGACAGGAGACAATGAAAAGCCCAAACCTCATGCCTCCCCTTTTCATGCAGGTCGCCTCCACCGGAGGGAGTGCAGGTCGTTTATTTTCCTTAACCACAAAAAGTCTTTTTGCTTCTTTCATCTCTTCTCCAAACATGGGAGTCTCTTATCAAACCATGTTTATTCGGAATGGGCGACACTTCATAACAATCAACAGTTGCGTAGCACTTACTCTGTGCCAGCCACCAACCTGAACTTGAATTAATATAAATCCCTTGAAACCTTACAACAGCCCGATGGGGTAAGTTCTATCATTTACCCCATTTTACAGATGAGAAAACTGAGGCCCAGAGAAGTTAAATATTTGCTTAAGATGACATAGTTGTCAAGTTGCAGAGAATTCAAAAACAGGGACCCTGTCTCGAGTTTGAGCTCTTATCACCACTCTAAACTACGTTTCTTTATCCAAAACAATGTCCCCCAAATACTTATTGTCTTTTAGGTGTTTTAACATCCAGTCAATGCTAAGCACACTGAATATTTGGGGTAGCCTCTCCCGAGGGGACAGTCCAAAGCAAGGCTTTCCACCCCATCTATGGAAGTCTACATCCAAACACAGAAATAAAAGTAACAAGTAATAAGGGAAGATCATTTGGTCTCACCAGCTGGCAATTGCACGAGCAGGCAATGGACACAGGGAGAGAACCTTAAAATCCCACTTTTTAGTGTTATGGGTGTGTGTGTTTTTAAATCTCATTCCCAGGGATTGTATTTTTCCTCTCTCATTCTCAACTATGATTTTTATTCTTGGCTAAATTGCATTTTATTTAACAGGAAACGTTAGTTGTCATTTTAACAGAGGAAGTCTAAAACAGAGTGCTACCAAGACAGTCCATGATGCATCTGTAGAGAAGGCCTCAGGGTTTCACTCGGAGCCCCCCTTTCCGAGAGCGCTCTGTGCCCCGCGCCCCAGCGCAGCGGTGCTGGGTGCTGCCCGGGAGAAGCGCGTCAGACAGACAGAAAGGCCAGACAGATGTGGCGTCCGGCAGATGCGGCTCCTCAGCAAACGGCACGTCAGTGCATTTTCCCCAAACACCTGGGAAATCCAGGTGTTTCCGTCTCCAGCCCTGACCTGTTAAATCGGTAATTAATTGTGAGGATTCCTGAGAGAGATGTTATTGACAATAATCTACAAATAATGACTAAACTATACACATGTCTAAATGTCAAAATCTGAGCTGTTCGCCACTGGACTTCTCACAACTGTGATGAAAGAATAATTTTTTAAAAAGGTTGGGTTCCTCTAAGCTTTACGAGGGCAGGATCTACTCCACGTGTCCTGTGTTTTTCATGTACAGCACCCAACACCTGGCAGGCACCAAACAAATAAGTAATTGAAGTAGTTGATTATCTGATTATTTAAATAACTTAATTTCTTAAATAAGTATTTATTTAATGAAAACTGGACTATCCTCAAAACCCTGAAGAAAAACAATGCTTTTGCTTTCCTAATGGCTGAATGCTTCCACTCTGTTACGTATTTAATGAGTAAATCAATGAACGTGCTAAGCTATATG